>NW_012267249.1:2567355-2596691 GCF_000151885.1 Dipodomys ordii | reverse complement strand
AGATCACTCACTACCACAAATGGCAAGGGTTTTGTGCTTAGTAGTTCACAGATTCCTACAGGGCAAGACAGACTGTGACAAAAGGTATGGGTCTTATAGTTGTACAGATTGGATTTGTCACAGTTATCCAAATAAAGAATTCCAAGAAATGGAGGCAGTGTGGTGCCAGTCTTGATTGGAAAAACTAAGCAAGAGTACAAGGCCCTGAGTTCACACACACACACACACACACACACACACATTCTCTGTGTGTACACAGAATTCCAAAGCTAGGTGTAGTGTTTTGCACTTGTACTTCTAACTAAGCAGGATGTAGAGACTGGGAAGATCATGGTTCTGGCCAGCCTGGGAAAAAAAGTTCACTAGGAAAATAGAAGAGAAAGAACAAGCTGGACTCTATTTCAACAGGGTGAGGACTGTTTATTAAGACACAGCAAGGAGCTGGGAAGTTGGCTCAGTGGTAGAGTGCTTGCCTTGCATGCATGAGGCCCTGGGTTCGATTCCTCAGCACCACATAAGCAGAAAAAAAGCTGAAAGTGGCGCTGTGGCTCAAATGGTAGAGCACTAGCCTTGAGTGCCTGAGGGACAGCACCCAGGCCCAGAGTTCAAGCCCCATGACTTACAAAAAAAAAAAAAAAAAAGACACAACAGGGAAGGGCAAGCAACCTTTCCAAGGAATGAAGTTGTAAAAAGAGGTGGGGTTGGGGGTCAGGCTCTTATGGATCTTGATGAGGAATAATTTTTTTCATAAACAATTTGTTATCCAGGCAAAGCGAGGGACTGAGGGGCTAAGGGTGAGTACTTTTGGTTAGGCTCAGAATGGAATATTCTACCTGGGGTGACAGGAACTTTTGACTAGGCCTAGGTTGGAATAACCGCCTGTGGTCAAGCATGTGAGAGCACACCTGGTGTTTTGCTTGACTGGGGAAATGAGGTAGGGGTCAACCCTTCAGACCCATCTCTACAATATATACTAGGCATGGTGATGATGGGATATTCCTGTCGTCTTAGCTATGCAAGGAGTATAAACAGGGTAGTAGTCCAAGACTAGGCAAAAGTGTAATACCTAACTATAGCAGAAAGGGCTGGGGGCATTGTCCAAATGGTATCATCCAAGCACAAGCCTTGCTTTCAAACCCCATGTTGAAAAAAATAAAAGATTCTAGAAAGTGTGATTTAGTCATCACCAGTAGATAATGAAAAATAAACCAGAGCTCCATGGCACTTTTATAAACTATTAATTATTGATAGATTAATTAACAAGTACAGAGAGCTGGGCGCTGGTGGTGCCTTTAATCTTAGTTACTCAGGAGGCTGAGATCTGAGGATTGCAGTTCAAAGCCAGCCAGGGCAGGAAAGTCCACGAGACTCTTATCTCCAATTAACCACCAGAAAGCCAGAAGTGGTGCTGTGGCTCAAGTGGTAGAGCAATCACCTTGAGCTGAAGAGCTGAGTGACAGTGTCCAGGCCCAGAGTTCAGGCCCCCTGACCAACCAAACCAAACCAAAACAAAAACTCCAAAGTGAATATCTCCTTAAATGTTACTTCTCCTAAATAACTTCAAAGTTACTTTAGGAGATTACTGATTACTCTCACGCTCTTATCACTATTTGACAGATGATATACTTAGCAATTATTCCTCATGAATACAAATACAACAACAACAACAAAAAACTTAACAAATCAAATACAGCCAAACTCAAAATAGAATAAAATCAGAGTTTAGCATGTGGGCCAGAGACTCTGGCTGACAAGTACAACAGTACTTTAGTATGCAGTACTAAAAGCAAATGTTCCCTCAGAGGTCCTGCCTTTATATCTCCTGTGAATGTTCATTCTAAGCCAGTTACTACAGCACATTCCAGCACATTCGCACCCAATACACAGCTCAATGTTCCATCCTTGCAAAATTCTCCCCTGATGTCTGCATAAAAGAGTGAGTACCACAGAAGACACTAGAACCAACCAGTATTTTCCCTGGCAGCCTACAAGGCTGTGTGCCTCTGTCCTACTTACACTAAGTATCTTCTGTGAAATGGGAGTTGAGTAGGAAGGAAGAAAAGTGGAGTCAGATAACTTCTTTATTTCTTTATTTTTTTATTTTTGGGTCTGGTCATGGGGCCTGAACTCTGGGCCTGGGCGCTGTCCCTCAGCTCTTCAGCTCAAGGCTAGCGCTCTACCACTTGAGCCACAGCGCCACTTCCAGCTTTTTTCTTTTTATTTATGTGGTGCTGAGGAATCAGGCATGCAAGGCAAGTGCTCTACCACTGAGCCACCTTCCCAGCCCAGGAGTCTGATAACTTCTTTAGAGAATCCTATTATGAAGAAGATGAGCTCATTTACCTATAAGCCAGGAACAAATGAAGAACAGGAACATCATCTCCTCTATCTGATGGTACTTTTTGATAAATTCTGGTTTGAAGAGAAAGACAGGAAGTTTATAAAGGACATGCCTGCAGGAAATCTCCAATGAAGGGGAGAAGTTACACGAATGGTTTCTCTGGTCACTAATTCTCATCTCGCCTACATTCACTTGGCCAAGTCTTATTTAGTCCTAAACTGTCGAGTCAAATGTTACTTAGGCCACAAAGAATTCCTTAGTCAATGCTGGCTGGGTAAGGGGCCTCCTCTATGCGTTCTGACAACCATCTACACTTCCCCCTTCTGTTGTTGAATTGCATTCTAAGTGTCTATTCCCTTTTTTTTGGGGGGGGGGAGGGAGTTGTTGGTCGTAGGGCATGAACTCAGTGCCTGGGTACTGTCCCTGAGCTCTTTTGCTTCAGGTTAGCACTCTACCACTTTGAGCCACAATGTCATGTCCAGTTTTCTGGTAGTTCATTTGAGGTGAAAGTCTCACAGATTTTTCTGTCCAGGTTGGCTTTGAACTGTGATCTTCAGATCTCAGCCTCCTGAGTAGCTAGGATTAAAGGCATGAGCCATCAGCACCCAGCTATTCATTTTTTTTAAATCCCTCTATAAACTGTAAGAATGGAGGAAATTGGGTCCAATTTTATTCCTTCAATTGCCCCCTACACATACATCCAATTCTGAACTTGACACGTTACAGGTAATCAGGACCTATTTATTAAATGATTGAATGCATGACTGAGATGCTGCCAGCCTCTACTTAAGCCTAAACTCATATGCTAAGCTGAGTGCTCCAGGGGGCATGAGGACCTCACTCACTGATGTCTCTAAAGAGGGAAAGAAAAGTTTCTCACTCACCACAAGATCTATAACCTCAACTCCTCTTGAAGCTTCTGTCTTCACAAATTCAAGCTTTTCTGAAGCTTCAAACTTAGAATTTCCTCTCCAACTCATGAGGAACTCCAGGCTTGGCTGGCTTCCCTTATCCTGCAATGCTGAACAACAATCTGAGCGCATATTAGGGTGAAATGCCACAAGACTAAGCAAGAACAACTTGTGGAGAAGGGATCACTGGGGAGCCATAAGCACAATTCCCAGAGCTCGGATTAGGTTAGAATCATTTAAGTTCTTAATAGTCAATCCTGACAGACCAAGACAAAAAGAGCCAATCTGGTCCTAGAATAAAGAGAAAAGTGGGCACTGGTGGACTCATGCCAGTAATCCCAGCTACTCAGGAGGCTTGAGATCTGAGGATACAGTTTGAAGCCAGACTGGACAGAAAAGTCCATGAGACTATTATCTCCAATTAACCAGCAAAAAGCTGGAAGTGGAGTTGTGGCTCAAGTGGTAGAGCACTAGCCTTGAGCAAATAAAACCTCAAGGCAAGCCGGACGTTGGTGGCTCACACCTGTAATCCTACCTACTCGAGAGGCTAAGATCTGGGGATCAAGGTTCAAAGCCAGCCCAGGCAGGAAAGGCCGTGAGACTCTTATCTCCAATAAACCACTCAGAAAACCAGAAGTGGAGCTGTGGCTCAAGGGGTAGAGCTCTAGCCTTGAGCTGAAGAGCTGAAGGACAGTACCCAGGCCCTGAGTTCAAGCCCATGACCAACAAAAAAAACAAACAAACTCAAGATAGCAACTAGGTCCTGAGTTCAAGACCCATTACCAGCAACAACAACAAGGAAATTTATTCTCCCATTGTCTTGCTAGCTAGAAATTTCTAGTTGAAGCACCAGCAGTATTATCCTGGTTTCTGGTGGTAGCTAGCAGTCCTTGCTGCTTGGTATTCCTTGGCTTGTGGCAGTAGGCCTCCTATGCCTTCGTCTATGGGTCTCAGTATCCAAACTTCCTTTTTATTTTTCTTTTGTCAGTTGTGGGTCTTGAACTCAGGGCCTGGGCACTGTCCCTGAGCCTCTTTGTGAACTAGGCTAGTGTTCTACTACTTGAACCAGTGTCACTTCCAGATTTTGAATGGTTAATTAGAGATAAGAGTCTCAGGGGACTTTTCTGCCAGGGACGGCTTTTAGCCACGATCCTTGATCTCAGCCTCCTGAGTAGCTAGGATCATAGGTTGTGAGTCACTGGTGCTCTGCAAAAGCAATATTTTTTAAGGGGGGGAGGGAGAGGAGGCAAAGAAATATTGCAAACAAGCTCCACATTAGTTAAAATAAAAATTCATGAAACCATTCACTGGTAGTTGACTCCTTTAATCCTAACTACTCAGGAGAATGAGACTGAGGGTCACTGTTTGAAGGCAGCCTGGGTAAGAAAGTCCTTGAGATTCCAATTAACCATCAAAAAGCAAGAAGTGGATTTGTGGCTCAAGTAGTAGAGTGCTAGCCTTGAGTACAAAAGTTCAGGAATAGTGCCCAGGCCCTGAGTTCAAGCTCCACAAAAACAGTTTGTTGCTCACGCCTGTAATCCTAACTACTCAGGGGGCTGAGATTTGAGGATGGCAGTTCAAAGTCAGCCTGGGCAGGAAAATCTGTGAGACTTGTGTGTGTGTGTGTGTGTGTGTGTGTGTGTGTGTGCATGTGTGTGTGTGTGCGTGCGCGTACACCCCATTCTTGGGGCTTGAATTCAGGGTCTGTGCATTGTCCTTGAACTTTTGTGTACAAGGCTAGAACTCTACGAATTGAGAGTTCTACTCCAGCTTTTTGGTGGTTAACTGGAGATAAGAGTCTCACAAACCAGATACTGGTAATACGCTTGTAATCTTTGCTTCTCAGGACCCTGAAATCTGAGGATCATGATTCAAAGCCAGCCCAGGCAGGAAAGTCTGTAAGACTCTTATCTCCAATAAGCCACCAGAAAACCCAAGTGGCTCAAAATGATAGAGTACTAGCCTTGAGCAAAAAGAGCTCAGGGACAGTGCCCAGACCCTGAGTTCAAGACCCACAACCACCACCAACAACAAGATTTTTCTTCCCCAGCTCACCTTGAACCATGATCTTCAGATCTCAGCCTTTTAGTTAGCTAGAATTACAGGCATGAGCCACCAGTGCCTGGCTTGTGAGACTCTTATCTCCAAGTAATCATGAAAAAGTCAGAGGTAGAACTGTGGGTCGAATAGTAGAGTGCAGGCCTTCAGTAAAACAAAAACTAAGGAACAGCACCCAGGCCCAAGTTCAAGCCCCAGTATTAGCACAAAAAATAAAATACAATCAAATAATACCCATACAAAATTAAAAGGGCTGGAGCCATGTCTCAGTGGTAGTGGAGCTGCCTAACAATAATGAGGCTCTGGGTTCAAACTCCAGTATTACCAAAAGAGAGAAAGAGGAAGAGACACACATACACACAAAGAGACAGAGACAGGAACAAAGATGTATTAAGCACCTACTGTGCTGGTACTACATTTAAATGCCTTGCATGCATCATCTCATTCATTCTCCAAAAAAACTTCTTTAAGATATGAGCTACTAGCTGGACTCTGGTGGTTCTCACCTATAATCCTAGCTACTCAGGGCCCTGAGATCTGAGGATCACAGTTCAAAGCCAGCCCAGGCAGGAAAGGCCAGGAAACTTTTTTTTTTTGTCGGTCGTGGGGCTTGAACTCTGGGCCTGGGTGCTGTCCTTCAGCTCTTCAGCTCAAGGCGAGAGCTTTACCACTTGAGCTACAGCGCCACTTCCGGTTTTCTGGTGGTTTATTGGAGATAGGAATCTCACGGTCTTTCCTGCCCGGGCTGGCTTTGAACCGCGATCCTCAGATCTCAGCCTCCTGAGTAGCTAGGATTACAGGCATGAGCCACCAGCGCCGGGCTCAGGAAACTCTTATCTCCAATAAACCACCAGAAAACAGGAAGTAGTGCTGTGGCTCAAGTGGTAGAGCACTAGCCTTGAGCTGAAGAGCTGAGGGACAGCCCTCAGGCCCAGGGTTCAAACCCCATGACCTACTCCCCCCCCCAAAAAAAAAATATGAGCTACTATCACTCCCCCATTTTATAGATGAGGAAACTGAGACTTCAGTTTGAAGGCGCAATGGTCAAGCTAGTGACACTGCCAGACTCCATTGGTACTTTACCAATGTTGCTTGAGTGGCTGGAAGGGAAGGAAAGGAACTCTGGGCAGAGGCTGGTAGACAGGCAGATTCTGTAAACAGCTGAATGAGGTTGTTTTCATGAAAGGGAAAGAGTACTTAGAAAAGAGGTGTAAGCGATGAGTCTCAGCCCTAGAGACACCAGTGAATGAGGGAGGCTCAGAGTAGAGAAGGCATAAAGTCTCACCTCTCATTCTTGGTAATGATGGACCTGGTAGGAACACATGGTCTCATGTTATCTTATTATCCAGTGATATCATAGCTGTCTTAGTTTGTGTAACTACATTTTTTTTTGCCAATCCTGGGGCTTGAACTCAGGGCCTGGGTACTATCTCTGAGCTTCTTTTGTTCAAGGCTAACCCTCTACCACTTGAGCCACAGTGCCACTTCTGGCTTTTTTTTTTTTTCCTGTTTATGTGGTACTGAGGAGTTGAACCCAGGGCTTCATGCATGCTAGGCAAACACTCTACCACTAAGCCATATTCTCAGCCCCTGTGTAACTACATTTTGTGAAGTTTGAATAAGGACAACATCATCGAATGAGCACTTTTCTTAGAACGTACATCACTCCTTATGGTGTGGATTATAGGAGAAGAGGGTGGATAGCGGACGCTTGGGCCAGGAAAAGTTGAAGGACTTTGTCCTTCTGGCCAAGGGCAGATTGAGGTGCCACCAGCCTCCTGCTTGACAAGAAAAAGGGTTGAGCCCCAGTGGTGATCTCAGATTGACCCCCTCGGTGGGATGGAAGGAGGCAGGCGAAGTTCAGAGGTGGACATGTTCACAACTAAAGAGTTGGCAGCGGGGAGAGAGGAGGGGTATACGGGAGCAGACCTCTGTGTATGTTACTATGGAAGGGGCCCTCTGGTTTGTATATGGAGGGGAAGGAGCCAGCGCAGAAGGAGCAAGGTGGCTGGGCGCTGTGGCGTCTGCAGAAGTGGAGGCCGCTGCAGGACCTTGGAGGAGAGAAAACCCAGACAGGCAGGAGTTCACAGCTCCCAGGCAGAGGCTGCTGAAGGCCTGAGGAAAAAGGATGGAGCTGTGGCTGGGTCCTGGAGAGGGGGCGAGGGGGAAGGAGGGCTTCGGGTGGGCCTCGGCCTGCGCGCAAAGAAGCATTTCCTGACATCTCCGTGCGCAGAGTTAGGACGAAGGTGGGCGCCGCCGGCAGGACAGGGCGCACGGGGACGGCCGTGGAGCGGGGCGGTGCCGTCCCGGGCTCTGGCCTCCCTCCCTCCCCCGCTCTGCTCTCAGGTGACAGCGCCCCCTCCACATCCCGCCCCGCCCCGTCGCATATCGAGGAGGCCCAGGCTTGCAGGGTCTAAGAACAGCCTCCCGGGCCGGTGCGTGCGGGGATCCTGATCCGTCCTCCCGAGCCCGCCGCCCGCCGCCCGCCATGGCCACGCCGGCCGCCCCCCGCAGCCTGCTGCTGCTCCTCCAAGTGCTTGGGCTCGTCCTGGCGCAGATCGTAAGTCCCGCCGCCACTCCAGTGGCGGGGTCGGGGGTTCAGGATCCAGCAGGCTTTGGGGGAAAGGGTCTGCTGACCCCCCTCTCCTGGCCCGAGGGGGCAGCTGAGGACAGGGCAGGGGTGCAGCTCCCTTCCGTGGGCGCGCACGCCGTGCGCATCGCCGCGGGCGCGGAGGAGTCGGGGGAGCCAGAGGGACCCCATCCGGAGATGCTCGGCCCTGCCCGGGACAGGACGGGCAGCGTGGGGCAGGCGCTGGCGCCAGGTCTTGGCAGCCGGGAGAGTCCAGGTGGCGGGGGAGAGAGACAATGATGCCCATTCACCGGGCCGCGCCGCCTCCCGGGGGCTCCGGCTCCAGCCAGACGCCGCTGCAGCCCCGCGGAGCCTTCGGTCCCCCCCTCCCAATGGACGGGTTAGGAGTGCGGGGGGCTGATGTGACCCCGGCGTGGGGGCTGTGCGGTACGCTCGCCTGCAGAGGGCCAGCCTGGCACTTCTGGGGCCTGGACACCTGGCATCGCGCGGGACCCCAGCCTGGGCCGGACCTGACTGGCCATGAGGCCACCTCAGCGAGGACCGGGCAACGAGGTGCTGGGGAGGGCAGTACCCGGTCCCCTTTCCTAGGCCTCCTTCCTCATCTCCGTCCCTGTCCATTTCCCACTGGGCTTTTCTCCCTCACCAGGAGGAAAAAGGAAAGGTGCCCACTCACTTCCTATAATAATAGTAATGATGATGTTACTAATAATACAATGTTAATAATAATAATAGCTACCATTCATTGAAGACCAAGGTGGGGCTGGGCCCCATCCGTGCGTCACTTTTAGGATTTAACTGAGCGATCAAGCCCCTCCGAGTAGTCCCAACCCTGAACCGTTCGGTGCGTGATTCTGTTTAATAAGTCAGTGCCACACGGTACCCCTGGTACAGATAGGTTTTCATGGGGAGTTGGCAACCCAGCTCTTAGCATCCAGACCCCGCTTCCCCGTGCCGCCTGCCCTCCCGGGACGCACGGCTCGTAGCACTCTGAGCGCGGCCTCTCTTCTTGTGTGTGTTTGCAGAGAGGTCCTCCGGGAGAACGGGGGCCTCCGGGACCCCCAGGACCGCCGGGAGTGCCTGGTTCGGATGGCATAGACGTGAGTGTTAATTTGGGGCAGGAGCGGGGGCGGACAAAGGAGAACTTTGTGCGCTCCGGGTGCGGGAGGGAGAGCATGGAGGCGCCGTGCCCCCCGCTGCCAGTAGGTGGCGCCAGCCTGGCTCACAGGGAGCCTGTTTGTTGAGTGAAAAACCTCAAGTTGGCCTTGAAATACAGCTCTAACGGGCGGGCGTTAAACCCACCCACCGACAAGGGACTGCTGTTCTGTCTGGCAGCCACAGCCCACAAAGCCTCCTTATCCCTCCCTCCTTTCCTCTTCTTTGGGGTTAAGAGACACCTTAACCCTTCACGTTGCCTCTGCCATGCTTGCATTTGTTTCTTCAGGTTAGCTAGGGAGCCTTGGTCAGGTTTCTGGGTGCCTTCTCTGCTGCATCTATGACCAATGCACCTATAATTTGGCCACCGACAGTGGCCACGCTCCTGTCTCCTCCCTTTGCTTTTTTTAGATTTACAATCAGCTGTTTGTCCCCTCTTCTCCTTAGCAGAGTGAGGGTTAAATGCCTCATTCTGGAGACTTCCCAGGAGGCCCACTGAATGTTTACCAGTCTGGACAGACTTCTATTCAGCCTGGTGCCCCCTCTACCCCCAAACACAGGAGCCTGGACCCCAGCCAGAATGCCTGGAGTCTTTTCTGGGAGATGAGTCTGACTTCATATGCCCAGCCTGGCTCTCAGCAGGGGTCCTTTGTAGTTTAGGAAAGAGGTCCTTTCTTAGAAACATTTTGAATTTAACCCCATTATTGCCCCCCTTGGTCCTTACCTCTGTCCCAGCCTCTGGTTTTCCAGATCCAGAGCCCAGAATAGAGCTGCTGTGCTCCTCACCCCTCTCTCTCCCTTTCTAGCTTCTCTAAAAGCCCTACCTTTCCCCCCCAATCCTGTCCCAATCAGCGTTCCCAGCCTATGTGGAACCACAACCCCACATGCAGGTCTCAAAACTGGCACTTTGGTGGGTGCTGGTGGCTCACACCTGTAATCCTAGCTATTCAGGAAGCTCAGATCTGAGGATCACAACTTAAAGCTAGCCTCTGCAGGAAAGTCCGTGAGGCTCTCATCTCCAATTAACCACCAAAAACCCAGAAGTGGAGCTGTGGCTTGAAGCACGAAGGCTCTAGCCTTGAACACAAAAGCTGAGGGACAGTGACGAGGCCCTGAGTTCAAGCCCCAGGACTAACACACAAACAAAACAAAACAGAAAACCTTGGCACCTTACCAACATCAGCAAGCCGAAGCCCCACTCACATGAGGTTATCCACCTCTCCAGCTGGCTGAGGTTGGTTGGGCTCAATGCATCTATGATTTATATATATATATATATATATATATATATATATATAGTGTTGGTACTGGGGCTGAACTCAAGGCCTCCTGCTCTCCCTTAGTTTTTTCCACTCATGGCTGGCTCTCTACCATTTGAGTCATGCTTCTACTTCTATCTTTTCATTGGTTAATTGGAGATAAGGGTCTCATAAATCTGTTTGCCCAGGCTGGCTTTAAACTTCCATCCTCAGATCTCAGACTCCTGACTAGCTACGATTATCGTCAAGAGCTGCTGGCTACCAGTCTTTATTTTAATTATTATTATTATTTTTTGGTGGCGAAAAGGGATTGTTTTCCTAAAACATTCAAGTCTGAGGGGACCCAGGACAAAAGAGAGGAACATAAGGACAGTTCAGCTGGGGCCAGGGCTCACTGTTCAAGCCTTTGCATAGGGTGCTGGCTCACCTATTTGTGTCTTGCAGGGTGACAAGGGGCCCCCTGGGAAAGCTGGCCCTCCGGTGAGTGCTGTTTCTCCTTTGACTTTTGACCCTTCCAGTTCTTGTTGTCCTCTGGCTAATATTTGGTTCCTCTCTGTTTTCAAGGGATCCAAAGGAGAGCCTGGCAAACCGGGGCCTGATGGGCCCGATGGGAAGCCGGGCATTGACGTGAGTACCTGGGGTGCTTAGTAGGGTAAGTTGGGGCTTCCCACCTATTAACTTCCAGAGCCTTTGCTCAGCTTCTGTTCAGAGATGGGAGGTAGATGAAGCACCTCTAGCTGTGAACCCTTTCACCTTCAGATGACCGGCACTGAGCCTCTGTCTCGGGAGCTTTGAATCCCTGGCAGCCAGAATTCTAGAGAGAGGCTCTGCTTCCTGTGGGGTATGGAACTTGGTGTCCTATTTCTGGTCTCCAGGGATCATACTGAGTATACTTGGTGGCCTGTCCTGTGTCCCCCTAGTCCTTTTATCTCTTCTTCCCTTCCTTTCCTTTGGATTACCTCAAGGGTAAATCGTAAGATAAATACATTTTGTTCCAGAGGGCTCCTAGGGGCACCCAAAGCCATGGGCATCTGGAACACAGCTAGTTCCAAGGGCCTGTGACAGCTTGATGGGGGACACACTTAGTCGCTGAAAATAGGAGAAAAGAGAGAGCCTCATGAATTGCCTCTCCCTGCTGGCTCTAGAGGTATAATGAAGCCTGGGCCTGGCCACTGGGCCCTCTCACCCTCATCCTATGAAGACTAAAGCACATTGTCTTCTACTAGCACATTAGTTCTCTCATCCATCCAGAGAGCTAAGCAAACAAAAAACCAAGGCTCAGAAGAAGTTTCCAGACATCAAGCATATAGCCAGACTTCTAGACTCAAACTGAGAGGCGTGAGGCCTAGGCTGACAAGTCTGCATCTTGATTTCTTCTCTTTTAAAAGAGGAGAATGGTTCTGGCTGCTTTGTGGGGGTTACTATGGGAACTAAGGAAAGGGAGAAGGAGGTGCTGAAGTCCCTAGGCCTTCATGAGGTCTAGAAGACTGGAACTGCCCTGCCCATGGGTGGAAGGCAAGTTGTCTCTTACTGACCCTCTTCTCTTTCTTCCCCCAGGGATTAATGGGAGCCAAGGGGGAGCCTGGGCCCATGGGAACTCCTGGAGTCAAGGTAAGTGTACTGTCCTGTGTACACAGGGAGGATAAGCAAGGGTCAGCGTGTGGGAGAGGCTTCAGTAGGGAGGAGCAGGGACACAGGAGACCACAGTCTCTGAGCCTCTCTTGTTGCTTCTTCAGGGTCAGCCCGGGCTTCCAGGGCCCCCTGGTCTGCCGGTGAGTATGACCTGCAAGGGCCTGTGGGGAGAGAGAACCCACAGAAGGAGCCATGAACCAACTTCTTTTCCTTCTGTTCTAGGGTCCTGGTTTTGCTGGACCTCCTGTAAGTCCTCAGGGATAGGGCGAGCTCCTCAGCCCTCCCACGGAGGGATGGAACAACAGGAGGGCTTCTAGGAATGGGCAGGCTGGTTGGGGACCCTGGACCAGCTCCATCCGGTCTATCCACTGACTCTGGAAGAATCTGGTCCTCAAAGCCCCACTCCATCAGTCTCTCCAGGGTTGGAGAAGAGGTTTGGGGTGCTTGTCCTCCCTTGGCAGTCCAGGTTGGGCTAACCATTGGTATCCACATCTCTGCTCCCTAGGGACCACCTGGACCTATTGGTCTTCCTGGTGAAATTGGAGTCCCAGGCCCCAAGGTGAGCCCCAGACATCTTCAGCTCTGTCTCATCTTTTTTTTTTTTTTTTTTGTCGGTCGTGGGGCTTGAACTCTGGGCCTGGGCGCTGTCCCTCAGCTCTTCAGCTCAAGGCGAGCGCTCTACCACTTGAGCTACAGCGCCACTTCCGGTTTTCTGGTGGTTTATTGGAGATAGGAGTCTCACGGTCTTTCCTGCCCTGGCTGGCTTTGAACCGCGATCCTCAGATCTCAGCCTCCTGAGTAGCTAGGATTACAGGCGTGAGCCACCAGCGCCCGGCTCCCAGCTCTGTCTCATCTTACCTTTTGTTTCCAACCTGTAAAGTTAGGGTGGCCTCCCCAGGAATATAAGGCCCTCTTCTGGCCTGCAGGAAGCTCCTCCAGGTTTGGGGTGGAAGCCTGTCCTGAACCCATCCTGTAGTATGTCTTTCAGAGAGATTAAGGGTGAGTGCCATCTCCTGCCAAGTTCCTTGATCTCTGTAAGGTGGCAGCTCTCAGATGTCCTGGAGGACTAGGAGCATATGGCTGTAGCAGAAAGGGGTGGGGGGGGGTGACCTAGGCCAGGGTTGGTTGGTGGTATGACTCTGGCTCTTCTTGCTTCCAGGGGGATCCAGGACCAGAGGGACCAGCAGGACCCCCAGGTCCTCCTGGGAAACCGGTAAGGGTCTTCCGACCTCCCACAGGCCATGTGCTCCTTCCTGGGAAATGTGTTTGGGGTAGGGAAGTGCCAGCTTAGACTCCCTCTTTATAGTCCCACATCTCTTCTCAGGGGCGCTCAGGAACCATCCAAGGCTTGGAAGGCAGTGCAGATTTCCTGGTAAGAGGCAGTGTCCAGAGCCAGGCCTAATGGGTGTTATAGTCATAGGAAAAGGGTCCATGGACAGTGGGGTGGGCCACTCCCAACCCGGTGGGGTGGGAAGGATGCTAGGGAAAGGGCAAGATGGGAGACAATGCCCAGGTGGCCCAGGCCAGGTGAGAGGCCTCAAGGCCCTTTGGGATTTTCTTTTCAGTGTCCAACCAACTGTCCAGCAGGTGTGAAAGGTCCTCCAGGGCTACAGGGAGTCAAGGTGAGAGCTCTTGGCCTGGCCCAGGCCTTCGGAGAGTAAAGCAGGTGATTGGAGGAGACTCTTACTAAGTTTGCTCCTTCCCTTCAGGGGCATCCAGGCAAACGTGGGATTCTGGGTGATACTGGCCGTCAGGGGAAGCCGGTGAGTGTGAGGGCTAGAGACCATGGGGAGGGGGGTCGGGGCTGTATGGAGGCAGCTAGGCTTGTCCCCTTTTTCATCCTTCCCCTGGCCCTATGGGCTGAGGAGATAGACTTTGATATGAGAGACAAGAGGCCAATAGTGTTCTTTGTTGTTTTATGCCAATATTAGAGCTTGAACTCAGGCCCTGGGCACTGTCTCTGAGCTTTTTTTTTTTTTTCTCAAGGCTAGTGTTCTACCACTTGAGCCAGATCTCCATTTCTGGCTTTTGGGGGGGGGCAATTAATTGGAGTTTCACAGGCTTTCCTGCCCCAATCCTCAGATCTCAGCTTCCTGCATAGCTAGGATTACAGACATAAGCCACTAGCACCTGGCCCTATGTTCTTCATTGTTGTTGTATTGTGAACTGGGGCTTGAACTCTGGGTCTTGTACTCTCACTTGGTATTTTTTCTCAAGGCTCTACCACTTGAGCCACAGCTCTAGTTCTGGCTTTTTTGCTGGTTAACTTGAGGTAAGAGTCTCTTAGATTTGTCTGCCCTAGCTGGCTTCAAACCTTGATCCTCAGCTCTCAGATCTCAACAAGAGGCTTGTGTTCTAGACCAGTGTCTCTGGGCAAGTCCCTTCTTGCTTGGCCTCCATTGTCCCATCTATGGTATGGGGTAATATTCTTTCCAATCAGCCTTCTGGCTACCTTTGCTGGGGAAGGTGACTGGTATGTTTTCTTGTCTCTGTGTTACTCTCGCCATCTGCCTGTCAGTCTGATAGATTATCCTGCTCTTAGGGCCCCAAGGGAGATGTAGGTGCCTCTGGAGAACAAGGCATCCCTGGACCGCCGGTAAGGAATGCTTGCCAACCTCCCTGCCTCCACCGGCAGCCTCCTGCCCTCATCCTAGATGCCCTCATTTTCCTAGCTCAGGACTCTAGCTCATAAAAGAGAAAGGTATCTCTGGGTGGGGAGAGGGAAGCTGAGGCTGACTATCCAGAATGAAGGGACAGCAACCAAAGCTGGAAGCCTGGCTGAGGTCCAGATCTGCCACTGTTCTTTGTGTGCCCCTGAGTAACCACCCCTGCCTCGCCCCCATCACCTTGGAGCTGCAGGTCCCACGTGCCCATGTGACTACTTTTAACAGGGCATTGTGAAAGAGGCCAGGGTCAGAAATGACATCATGAACTGGGCCTTGCAATCGCCCTTGCTATCATTTTTCTGTCTTGACAGGGACCCCAAGGCATCAGGGGTTACCCAGGAGTAGCAGGACCCAAAGGAGAGACCGTAAGTGAATCTATGGGTGTCCTGCGAGCTGTTGTTACCAGCCGTTGGGCCTCTGTGGTCCAACCAGGACCAACCCTCAACCATTTCCTCTCTCCAGGGTCCTCGTGGGTACAAAGGCATGGTGGGCTCCATCGGTGCTGCCGGGTTACTGGTAAGCCTGACCCGTCTCCCAGCTCCAGGCTGGAGCTTCTGCAGCTTCGGGGTGGCTTCTGTTTCCTCCAACTCATGTGATTTATATTCCTGTCTCCATTTTGTCAGGGTGAGGAAGGTCCAAGGGGACCACCAGGCCGAACTGGGGAGAAGGGTGACGTGGTAAGTCCTGGGGCGCTCCTTGTCTGGTAAGGGGCCTTGAGAAGTAACTGAGCAGAATTCAGCCCTGCCAAAGGCTGGTGTATGTGTGTGTACATATGTGTGCATATGCATGCGTGTGTACATATGTCCATGTCTGTCTATGTCTATGGCTGACTGCTGGGGGAGAGTCTGAGCATCTGTGCTGAGTCCAGTAGATCCAGACTCAGGCTTGGAGAGAAGCCATGAGATTCAGACCTGAGGTCCCTGGGATCAGAGAATGAAATTCCAGCAGATCAGCCATGAGGCTAATGGGATTTGGTCTGGATCCAGTTGTCTTTATTTATTTTTCTTTTTAATTAATAGACTTTTCAGAGTAGTTTTAGGTTTGCGCAAACATTGAGCAGCAAAGTACAGTGAACTATTTTTTAAAGGCAAGGTTTAAAACATATAGAAAGTAGAGAGAATGATGCAATGGATTCCTATCTTGCAGATCCACAGTTGTTGTTGTTTTTTTTAACACTTTGCCATGGAAACTTGCTCCTTCCTTCACTGTGACTGCTTTGTTTTGCTTGTGAAACTGAGGTTAAACCCAGGGCCTCACTAGTCACGTACTCTATCACTGAGCTAACATACATCCCCAGGCCTGTTCTGATGTTTTCAAGAAAGCCTTTAATTTTGTGTTGCCTCACCCCTAAATACTTAAGAATATATTGCTTAAAAAAATCAGGCATTTTTCTCATGGGATCACTTTTTTTTTTTTTTGCCAGTCCTGGGTCTTGAACTGGGGATCCCGGCACTGACTCTCAGTTTCTTTTCTTTTCTTTTTTTTGGTCGGTTGTGGGGCTTGAACTCCTGGCCTAGGCGCTGTCCCTGAGCTCTTCAGCTTAAGGCAAGCGCTCTACCAGTTGAGCCACAGTGCCACTTCCAGTTCTTCCGGTTTTCTGGTGGTTAGTTGGAGGTAACAGTCTCCTGGACTTCCCTGCCCAGGCTGTCTTTGAACGGCAATCCTCAGATCTCAGCCTCCTTGTCCCTCAGCTTCTTTTGTTCAAGGTTAGCATTCTATCACTCTACCACTCTACCACTCGAGTCATAGCACCACTTCTGGCCTTTTCTGTTTATGTGGTATTGAGGAATTGAATTCAGGGCTTCATGCATGCTAGAAAAGTACTCTACCACTAAAACAACTAATAAACTAAGAAACAAATATTCCTTAATATCACCTAATAACCAATCTGTCTTCAGTTTTTTTCAATTACCTCCAAACTGTCTTTGTAGCACTTATTTGAATAAAATCTTATTTAAATAATATTTTTTAAAAACCTACACGTTTCTCCTTGGTTATCATGATTTTTTTTATTTTTTTGGGTCTGGTCGTGGGGCCTGAACTCTGGGCCTGGGCGCTGTCCCTCAGCTCTTCAGCTCAAGGCTAGCTCTCTACCATTTGAGTCATAGCACCGCTTCCGGCATTTTTCTTTTTGCTTATGTGGTAATGAGGAATCGAACCCAGGGCCTCATGCATGCAAGGCAAGCACTCTACCACTGAGCCACCTTCCCAGCCCTTGTTGTTTGTTTTTGTTTTCACCTAAGTGAGCTCTGGTCTCAGTGAAGGCCTGAGGCTCCCAGAATACTCTTGCCCAGCCCAGCCACTGCATCGTGCTGACCTCTTTGTCCTGCCTCCATGGCAGAAGTATACTTCTAATCCTGTCCTCCAGTTACTGCCCCGTATGGCCCATGCTATGGGGACTCAGGGACCCAGAGGCCCCCTATCTCATGTGTTCCCGTCTCTGCAAAGTCAGATGGGCTTGGTATCCTGATCTCTGTCTATTTTGCAGGGTAGCCAAGGTGTTCGAGGACCGCAAGGGATAACAGGCCCAAAGGGGGCGACTGTAAGTGCCAGAGGCCTGGGTCCTGCCCCACCCAGACAGAGGCCAGGCTGTCCATAACCCCAGAGAAATATGAGCTCAAGGTTCTAGACTGAACTGTGCAGCAGGCAGACTGCCTTGCTAGCTGGGAAGTATGTTGGCTTCTTTGCCTGAGAACAGAGGTGACAATGTAGGAGAGGTCATCGGATACATGTGGCACTCTGGGCACTGTCTGTATGGCCTAGGATCCCCAAACTCCTCTGTTCAGTTCTCCTCCCCCATTTAGCTGGTGGGGTTTCCTGAGATGACCCTACAGGCAGGCTCCCTTCCTGACACTGCAGCAGTCACAGAGGGTCAAGGGAAGGTGGGACCCCATGAAGCTCCCCAATTGTGAGACTCCCTTGAATTTCCCTCCTGAGCAGGGTCCTCCAGGAATCGATGGCAAGGATGGGACTCCAGGCATACCTGGCACCAAGGTAGGTATAGGGCTGCAGGTGGGTCTGGGGAGAGTCAGGGCCCAGCCTACCCAGGGCTTTGAGTTCTGTTGCACTGATACTAAAGTTCTGGGACCCAGGGGGCTCCATCCCTTTCTTTCTTCTGGACCCTAGTTTCCCTATCTGCACCTGGAAGCCATTGACCATGGAGCCAGAACTCTAACTTGTGCCTCTGGTTCTCTGTCTCTCCAGGGCAGTGCAGGCCAGGCAGGGCGGCCAGGAAGCCAGGGCCACCAGGGCCTGGCGGTGAGTATCAGGTGGGACCACAGGAGCTCCTGTGGACAGGTTGCTTCTCGTCAGGTTCAGAGGGACCAGGTGCTCTGTGGCCTGCCTCCCTGTGCGGGCTCAGGTGTCTGGTAGGGCACTCCTTTTGCCTCATGACTCCTTTGCCTCATCATTGGCAGTTTCAATCTTCCAAATGGGACAGACTCAATCCTTGAGTTCAAAGTTCATCTCACAGTTGGTTCAGTGACCACCATAATCAGCCCTGGTCCCGCTGTCCTCTCCCTTCTCAATACTACTGTGGCTTTTTCTGGTCCCAGAGCTTGAACTTGGGGCCTAGGGTCAGTCCTTGTGCTTCTCTGTGCTCAAAGTTAGTGCTCTACCACTTAGGCCACCAGCACCACTTCTGGCTTTTTTAGGTGATGAGAGTCTCATGGGCTGTCCTGCCCAGGCTGACTTTGAACTGTGATCCTAAGATCTCAGCCTCCTGAATAGGATTACAGGTGTGAGCCACCAGTGCCAGGCCTGCTGTGGCTTTTTTTTTTTGGGGGGGGGTCCAGTTGCGGGGCCTGAACTCTGGGCCTGGGCGCTGTCCCTCAGCTCTTCAGCTCAAGGCTAGCGTTCTACCACCTGAGCCACAGTGCCATTTCCGGCTTTTTTTTTTTTTTCTGCTTATGTGGTGCTGAGGAATGGAACCCAGGGCCTCATGCATGCCAGGCAAGCATTCTACCACTGAGCCACCTTCCCAGCTCATGCTGTGGCTTTTTAATCTCTACCCCTGAAGGCCTTTTCTGGTCCCTTTGCTGGGAAGAGACCGAGGGAAGACCCTTGCTGCCCTCTCCATTCTCCTGGTGTTTCTCACCTCCCAGGCCTAACTCTGTCCAAGACAATCTGAAATCCAGGCCACAGGATTCCACCTGCCTCCTTGCTGGGGGTACAGACTGGACATGGCTGCTTATCTGTGTATCAGCTCAACCGTGATTCTTTAGGAATTCTATGTGCTTAGGTGCACCTGAGGGTGTCTCCCCCATGGATGCAGGCCCTGTAGCCCACCCCTCTCCCACCAGGGACCAGGCAGGGATGGGAAGTACAGGTTCAAGTTCCTATGCCTGAGTTTTGCATTGTTCAACTCATACAAGGTGAAATACATTGGGATTGGGGAGGGAGGCAAAGCAGCAGGTGTGTGGGGCGCTCCTGTGCCAGGGCAGAAGCTGAGGTCACATTCTTTCTGCAGGGTGTGCCGGGCCAGCCTGGGACAAAAGGAGGCCCTGGAGACAAGGTGAGAGAATCCCAAGCTGGGGGCAGAAATGGCCTCATCTGTGGGAGAGACCCAGCGAGTGGGAATAGGGCATGGCTTAAGCCCCAGAAAGCCCTGCACAAAATGAGGGGGCCTGACCCCTTCCCTCCACCCTCTTCAACCTGGTTTAGTGAGGCAAGAAGAGCATAGCTTGAAATCCAGAGAAACAAACACGGGAAAATTGGTGAAGCCCAGAGGACTTACAGAGAGCATCCTTTCCCCTACCCCACTCATTTGATTATAGACTTGTTCAGGGTTCCCAGGGCCTCTTAAATGAAGCAAAAGCCTGGTGAGACCACCAGACTGACTTGAGGACTCTCTTCCTGCAGGGTGAGCCGGGCCAGCAGGGCCTCCCTGGATTCTCTGGTCCCCCTGGAAAGGAGGTGAGTACCTCTTCAACTTACCCAAGAGCTTTGGGCCCTCCAGGACCAAAGGGCCCTTGTACTCAGAGTAGGGCCCGGGTGAGGCCACTTGGTGGAGCCCCAGCCTGAGGAGTATCTGGCTTAGTCCCGTTTCTGCCTTGCCCCATTGAGCCAGGGAAGCGCTTTCTCCTTTCTGGGATGTTTTCTCCAACTAAGGCTAATCATCTAAGAGTGAACAATGGGGCAGTGAGCCAGGTGTGGAAAAGAGGGTCCCAGAAGTGTACTGCTTAACCCTTATCTCCCATTTCTCCTTCCCCCAGGGAGAGCCGGGGCCTCGAGGAGAAATTGGTCCCCAGGGCATTATGGGACAGAAGGTAAGTGCCCCTGTGCAATGGTCCCTGGTGTGAAGGAGATCCTTGGAGCAGTTGGTGCTCCTGGATATGGGATCTCCTCCCTCTCTCTGGAAAGGCCTCAATTCACTGATCTGTAAAATGGAGCAAAGGACCTCAGCAGAAATTGGAGGACACCTAACTGTATCAGGGTATGGGGTTGGCCAGGGAGGCTACTCTCCCAGCCTGGGTGCAACTTTCTTCTTCCATTTCAGGGTGACCAGGGTGAGAGGGGCCCAGTGGGACAGCCAGGTCCTCAAGGACAACAGGTAAGCTAAATCTGGTTGAGGTGGGCAGCGGGGAGACTAACCTAGGCCCCTCATTTGACTTACAGCTCTGGTTTCTTTTCTTCTCAGGGCCCAAAGGGGGAGCAGGGCCCCCCAGGAATTCCAGGACCTCAAGGCTTACCAGGCATCAAAGGGGACAAGGTGCCACTTAGAATCTGAAAATACCAGGGAAAGCAGCCTGTGGCTGGGCTGGGTTGGTTGGATGGTGCTCAGTGAGATTTTCCTGAGCACCATAGGTCTTGGGGGTCCAGCTCTGGTCTAGTGAGCCAGGAGGGGCTGATGAAGGGTGTGAGGCCCTAGTCAAGCCCTGTAAGCTTCTTATCTTGCTTTTTTCAGGGCTCACCAGGGAAGACTGGGCCCCGTGGTGGAGTGGTGAGTCCCCCTCCCCCACTTCCCATCTCCAGGCATCCATTCTGGGTTCCACGTTCACACCCCAAGTGCCCACCTGGGTGGTGCCTAACCTACCGTTCTCTATCTGCAGGGTGACCCAGGCGTAGCAGGCCTCCCTGGAGAGAAAGGGGATAAGGTGAGCGTAAGGGAAACATGGGAATAGGCGGGGATGTGGACTGAGCTCTGGGGTCCCCACTGTTTAGTGACCCCATTTCCTGTGCCTCCAGGGCGAGTCTGGAGAGCCAGGGCCCAAAGGGCAGGTGAGTGAGGCATCTCTGTTCCTGTCCTTCTCTCCTTGGGTCTCCCCACTTCCCCCGGAAGCTCTGGAACCCCCCTCCCAGATCTGTCCCTTCTATTCCCCATCCGCCCTCTAAACCCACCCACACCTTCTCATCCACCTTATGTTCACCATTCCGGCAGCAAGGAATCCGAGGAGAGCCAGGCTACCCCGGCCCCAGCGGGGATGCAGGCGCCCCAGGTGTGCAGGGGTACCCAGGGCTGCCTGGCCCTCGAGGACAGGCTGGAAACCGAGGCTTGCCAGGCCATCCGGGAAGACAGGGTGTGCCGGTGAGTTGGCTCAGGGCAAGGAATCTAGAGGCGCTCTGTGTGTATGTGTGTGTGTGTGTGTGTGTGTGTATGTGTCTCTGTCTCTGTGTGTGTGTGTGTGTTCTGCTGCTCCAAGGCTGGAGATTCCCGGAGGCCCACTGGCTCCCCTGAGACTGGTTACACACCCGTCTGAGAGGAGGGGTGTGACACATGCAGGACCATGCCAGAAGAAGGGAGTAGGAGGGATAGAAGTGCAGCCAGGGGCTTCCTCCTCAAAGTCCTTCTCTGCCTTCAGGGCCGAGATGCCAGTGACCAGCACATCATAGACGTGGCGCTGAAGATGATGCAGGGTAAAGAATGGAGTCCCGGCCCTTCACCACACTGCATGTGGCCTTCCTATCTAGCTCTTCCCCCAGCGCGTGAGGGAACCTCAGGAAACCACTTTGGACCTTTGACTTCTGTAAAACAGCCTCAACCATGGGCCTTTCCCCCTACAAACAAAGGCACCAGGACGCTTGGCTTTCCCTAGTGTGGCTCACTGGTAACACACATTGTACCCACCTCTCTCCCTGCACCTCCCTCCAGAGCAACTGGCAGAGGTGGCTGTGAGTGCCAAGCGGGAAGTCCTGGGTGCAGCTGGCATGATGGGTCCCCCGGGACCTCCTGGGCCTCCTGGATACCCAGGCAAGCAAGGACCTCAAGGGCACCCTGGCCCCCGGGGCATTCCTGGCATCGTGGGAGCTGTGGGTCAGATTGGCAACACAGGGCCCAAAGGTGAGTGCCATTCTGTGAAGGAATGGAGACTGGGCAATTTTGCCCAAAGGTGGCCCCAGGGGCTTCTTTTTTGGGGGGGAGTCCGGTTGTGGGGCCTGAACTCTGAGCCTGGGCGCTGTCCCTCAGCTCTTCAGCTCAAGGCTAGCACTCTACCACTTGAGCCACAGAACCACTTCCAGCTTTTTTTTGCTTATGTGGTACTGAGGAATCGAACCCAGGGCCTCATGAATGCAAGGCAAGCGCTCTACCACTGAGCCACCTTCCCAGCCGCCCCCCCCCCCCAGGGGCTTCTATTAAGCAGCTGACTGCTCAGCTTTCCTGTTCTCTCAGCTCATGATCACTTTGCCAGGATAAGACACAGACATTTCCCTGCAGGCCTCAACAACCTGACCAGGAGATACTGCTGTAGCAAATTGATAGGAATGAATGTGCTATGTTATAGCTTTGGGAGTTTTGTTTTTTTCGTTTGCATAGAGTACCTCCATGAACATCTTAAGGTGTCTTTAGAGATGGGGTGGGAAGACCAGGAATAAGACAGGTAGGCCCTGGACCCACAAGACTTGAGTATAAATCCAGACTCTGCCACTTTCTTGATGTGGTCCTTGGACAAACTACCTATACTTACGAATTTCCTTCCATCTAATTGCCTTAGATTTCTCATCTGCAAACTTGAGACATTAATGGCACTAACCTCTTAATGCTTTGTGGGAATCACATTTCTAGTCAATATACAGAGTTCTACTCCGTTCCCTGCTTGATAGAACAGGAATATTAGATATTGTTTTTGGATGCTTTCTTAAAATAAACTTGATTAGAGACATAATATTCTACTGCTTTTCTAGATCTCCCTTTATTTAATCAGGCCTCTATAGACATTTCCAACTATCTCTCTCTCTCTCTTTTTTATCGTGGGGCTTGACCTTTAGGCCTAGGTGCTGTCCCTGACCTCTTCGGCTCAAGGTAAGCACTCTACCACTTGAGCCACAGCACCACTTCCAGTCTTCTGGTGGTTAACTGAAGATAAGAGTCTCATGGACTACGTTCCTGCCCGGGCTGGCTTTGAACCATGATCCTCAGATCTCAGTCTCTTGAGTAGCTAGGATTACAGGCATGAGCCACCAGCGCCAGACACCTTTCTCCTTTTTAAAACTAGCACAATACTGGAAGGATTGCTGACTGTGAAACATATTAAGTAGCACCAAAGCAGGAAAATCATTTTTCATTTTTGGAAACCATTTTTGTCCTCAGGAAGGCGTGGCGAGAAGGGTGATCAAGGAGAAGTAGGACGTGGGCACCCCGGGATGCCAGGGCCCCCAGGGATCCCAGGTAAGACCTTAGCCCTGCCTAGTTTGTTTTGTCCCTAAGCTTGGAGATTAATGTCCCAGGGATACCTGGGACTCTACAGAGGCCTTACCCTTAGTCACCTTGGAGCACCCAGGAGTCCCTGTGTGGGGTCTGGCTGGAAGGCGGGACATGCACAATCACTTAGGAAAGGAGAGATCAGGAACTGGGGACAATTATAGACTGTGTCTGGGACAGAACCTCTTCTTTCTGCCTCACCTTCTGCCGAGGCCAACGAGGCCCTGATGTCTTTTGCTGTTGTTATATTATTAAGGATTTGTACAAAGGGGTTACAATTCCGTAAGTCAGGTAATGAGTACAATGCTTCTCGGACAATGTCATCCCTTCCTTCTCGTTCCCCCATTTTTTCCTAGGCCCTGATGTCTCGATTCTCTCCTTTACAGGACTTCCTGGCAGGCCTGGCCAGGCAATCAACGGCAAAGATGGAGACCGAGGGTCCCCAGGGGCTCCAGGAGAGGCAGGCCGACCTGGCCTGCCAGGCCCTGTGGGGCTGCCTGGCTTCTGTGAGCCTGCAGCCTGCCTTGGAGCTTCAGCATATGCCTCTGCCCGTCTCACAGAGCCTGGATCCATCAAGGGGCCATGAGCAACAGGCCAGGACAAAGCTCACCAGCAACCTGGTGGTGTGACATGCATTTCAGCCCCAGCCTAGGAAACTGACCTTTCCAGGACTTTCTGTCCAGGATGCAGAGATCCTGAGGACCAGGAGTTTTACAACACAGGGGAGAGAGCCTCACAGCGAAGAGATGAGGCCAACAGGGCAAATGTTGCTGGAGAGCCAAAGTTCAAAGGGAATAGGGCAGCTTTCCCTCCCAAAGAACAACTGGATGGTCCCCAATGTCTCCTTAATTTGCATCAGTCTCTCCTGGCCATCCTGTTCTCAGGGCAGGTAGACTGAGCTCTCTGCCAGTGCTGTCCCATTCTCTCTGGACTTTCTGGGTGTCTGCTGATGGGTGACTACGTTGGGGTTGCCATCATTCAGGCCAACCTCACTACTTCTTGCCTTCATGTCGAGCATGTAAACACCTGCCTCCCTTCTCTTTCCGCATTGCTCTCTCCCACTCCTTCTCTTCCACCCTCCCTCCCCCCATACACACTAGTCTTCTGTAAATATAAAACCTCAACTTGGGTACAAACCACGGTATGAGTTGTTTAGTTCAATTTTTCTTTTTTCCTGTGCTGTTAACTGGGGCTTGAACTATGGGTCTAGGTAATGTCCCTGAAGCTTTTGTGTTCAAGGCTAGCACTCTGCAACTTGAGCCACAGCTCCTTCTGGCCTTTTTGGCAATTTACTGGAGGTAAGTCTCGCAGGCTTTACTTCCTGGGCTGGCTTCAAAACATGATCCTTGGATCTCAGCTTCCTGAGTAGCTAGGATTGTAGGTGTGAGCTACCTCATCTGGCTTCATTTGCTATTCTAGCCTCAATTAGTGTCCGGGAGGGGACATAGTAGTTGTCCAGTATTTATTAAATAAGTAACATGTTCAGTACACTCAAAGAAATAAGACTCAACTAATAAGACTCACCCTGCTAGAAAGGCAGGGACTTGGGCTCAGCTTGTATAGAACTAGATGTGTTCCTGATGGTTCAACCTGTTCCCATAGTTCTTCCCCCTTACACTAGGCACAGATGAATCTCGGGAGGCAAAAGTCCGGCAAACCTGAAGGACTGAGGGCTTAGCTCAGTGGTAAGGAACTTACTTAGCATGAACGCGGCCCTAGGTTAGATCCTTAGCCTCTTCATCACCACCAAAACAAAAGGTTAGAACGGGACCCCACAGTTTTCTTTTAGGAAAAGGGGATTTAGGAATTGTAACAGGAAGGGCACCACAGCAACTGCTTCCCCAGGTCATAGCTTGTGCCCCACTCTCCAACTCTTGTCTAGCATTAAGATGGGGAAACCCAGCAATCGCTTCTACCTTTGCTCCTAACACAGAAACCAGAGTAATTCTGTTCAGTTAAACCAGATCAGTTTCAAAACTTCCTACCACACCCAGTAAAAGCCAGGATTTACATTCTAGGTCCTGAAAACCCTGTCTTCCTACTAACTCATCTTCCACACCTCTCCTTTTTTTTTTTTTTTGGGTCTGGTCGTGGGGCCTGAACTCTGGGCCTGGGCGCTGTCCCTCAGCTCTTCAGCTCAAGGCTAGCACTCTACCACTTGAGCCACAGCGCCACTTTCCGGCTTTTTTCGTTTTGCTTATGTGGTACTGAGGAATCCAACCCAGGGCCTCATGCGTGCAAGACAAGCGCTCTACCACTGAGCCACCTTCTCAGCCCCCCACACCTCTCCTATAGCACTGTGTTTCTTAGGCACACCAGACTGACTCCCATGATAAGGCCTTTTACATTTGCAGTTCCTTTTTTTTTCCCCCCGGTAGTGGGGTCTGAACTCTGGGCCTGGGCGTTGTCCCTCAGCTCTTCAGCTCAAGGCGAGCACTCTACCACTTGAGCCACAGCCCTACTTCCGGCTTTTCCTGCTTATGTGGTGCTGAGGAATCGAACCCAGGCAAGTGCTCTACCACTGAGCCACCTTCCCAGCCCCTGGAGTTCCTTTTCTAAGATACTCTCAAAACACCTTTGTAGACGGCCTCACCACTAAGGTATATCACATGTAGCTTACAAATCAGGCAAAGTAAGAGATCAGCAGTAATAGCAAAATACAATCTTAATAGGCTGTAATAAAGTTATGGAAATGGTCTCACTTCAAAGACAAAAGACAGTATTTTTACATCGTGGTCAGAAAGTAAAACCATGGCTAAGAAGACACTATTGTAACTTATTCTTTTTTTTTAAAGTATTTTTATTTTTTTTGGGGGGTCCGGTAATGGGGCCTGAACTCTGGGCCTGGGCACTGTCCCTCAGCTCTTCAGCTCAAGGCTAGCGCTCTACCACTTGAGCCACAGCGCCACTTCCGGCTTTTTTCTTTTTGCTTATGTGGTGCTGAGGAATTGAACCCAGGGCCTCACGCATGCAAGGCAAGCACTCTACCACTGAGCCACCTTCCCAGCCCAACTTACTTATTCTTAACTGTCATCTAGCATCAGAGATCTCTGGCCCAAAGACAGGAGAGTGATCTGCTCACAGGTAGAGGCAGTCCTGGTTTCCTAAACCATGGGATTTAGACCACATGGGATTTAGACCACATGGGATGTGCCTATTCTTCTGAAGCCAGTTTAGTAAACTATTAATTGGATAACAGAAGAACTCAATTTTCTCCTAGCCATGTTGCCTGCTCTCAAACTGTACCCAACATAACATACATGGTCTCAGAGGGCAATACTACATATAAGGTAAGGCGTGACTGAGCATGTTTAAGAAACCAATGGAAACCATCACTGTAAAGCCACTGACTTCATCCCAGGAATTCTGCTCCTATCCCAAAGACAGGCAGGATTTACTTAGACCTCAGCAAAGATCTAAGTCACAACCACATCCATCAGATTCTGCCTTGAACACAGACATCAACCCTTTCAGGCTCAGGCCATTTTACTCAAGGCTTTGACCTACTTGACCCCATCCTCCTCTCGTGTCTGTCAAGGATGGCAATGCAGTCCACCACTTTCCTTCCTTGGTTAGCTCCCAGTATCTCCTTCTGACCCATCCTACACCTCAGCCATCCAGTCAGTCACATATTAAAAAGCTGATTCCTGATGCCATACATGAGGAAGACCCAAGAGGCCGATGGAGCATACCAGGCAGACCCAAAACAATTTAAAAATGTAGTTATAAAAATGGAGAATTACCTGACTTGTGAAATGGTATCCCCTCTGTACATCATTTTTATAATAACAATTAAAAATAGTTAATGTGAAATGAAAAATTAACTCCAAATGAAGCTTCAGAGGAAGCATCATGAGAACCTGTAATGCTCTGTGGAGTGGAGCAGGAAGATAGGCGGGAGGACTCGGTGAGGCACGGTGATAGTGTTGCCAACACTCAGTGTTAGAGCTACTCTTTCACATGATTCTCCATGTGCTACCAGCCTATTCTTCTAGGTAACTAATACATGACACACAAGTTACATCAAACTATGGACAAGGTATATAAATCTGCATTGGCAATTTTTAATGTTTTACTTGTGCAGAACTGAAAGTTGTATTAAAAGGCACAGAAGGAAGGAAAGGCAGTTATCTGGGCATGAAGTAAAGGAAAAAGGATGCTGGATAAAAACATAAGACTGCTCTGCTTTAGCTGTGGAAAATAAATAATGCAGTGCTAGATTTTTATATTTCCACATGAAGATATCATTCAAATGTCAGCTGAACATAAGACTTTACAGCCAGATACCAAAGGCATGTGGATCCCACTTGGGAGAAAACGCGTAGAAGGTTAATGTTCTTGTGAAAAGAGCATCAGCTACCAAGTGAGTCCTCATTCAGAAGTGGACAAAGGTACAAAGCAGTCATATATATATATATACATACAGCCTGTACAACTGGAAAGATTTCATGACTTCGTTTTCTGAAAATAATATCAAGAACTACAATTTTCAAAAATGGAATCAGGCCTAATTAAACAGTGCTTAGTATTTACTGATAAAAATTACAAAAATAAAAACAAACTTCTGTTCTTAAAAGAGATAGAAAACTATATTTTTGCCTATAATAAGACAATCTGCAATATTTCATCTTCATGTCTTCTCAAATGTCATTTCATCTTCCTTCCATGTTCTGCCACTTTGAACACTGCAAGACTTGCACAAATTGGCAATTTCTGCTCAGTGAAAGGATATACTATTTATTGGGGGTGGGGGTAATGAAAAAAAGCTTCTAATGAAACTATACTACCAGGTGGGAGGAAAGATAAAACTTAAAGATTTTCTTAAAAGCAAACCCAAAAGTTGATTTAAAACATCCTGTACATAATTTCTACTGTGAAAGCACTGTTAGAAATTCCTGATCAGTGTGCAGCTAGAGACTTTAAATTTGGTAAACAGTAGCGCATATGTCTTAATGACTTTCATTTAAGTAACAGCCTTATTTTTCTTTCTAATTTAAATCACTGATTGGCTAGCTTAAGTCATAACCGCATACAGGTAAAAAGAGACTTCAATTCAGGCCTGAGCAGGACGATGGGAGACTGAAGTGTCTGCTTTGCAGAAGGCTTCAGCGGTGTAAACCCTCCCCCTCAGATCCTGCAGAAGTATACACATAAAACAGCTATGCATTTTGTTAAAGAATTTACAGAGATGATCAATCAAATGTCAAAGATGAAACTATGCTTTTAAAAACATTAAGCCTCAAATTTTTACAGTGTTTTAAGAATAAAATTATTTTTGAAATGAGATATTAAATATATTTAAACCTGGACTTTTCTGTATTCAATCATTCTTATTTTAAAAAAAAGTTTAAAAACATCAAGAGCTGGAACCAGGACAGAAATAATCAGAAATGCCTCCAGTCACAGAACCTGAGCACCTCAGTCTTGCTTTGTATTTTTCAAAGCTTGAAGTCTCTCTAGTAGTGGAGGATGAGAATAATGCCACATTGAAAATAACCAGTCAGAAACTGGGAATCCCAAGTTGTCTTTGTTTAGTTTGATCAAAGCAGAATATAAGTCTTTGGCCTTCCCCAGTTTCTTGGCAAATGCATCAGCTTGAAACTCAAACCTTCGGCTTAGGACTGTTAGGCAGAAAGAAAGAACCTGAAACAGGAAAGAACAATGTTTTAGCCCCTGTATCAGCTACTGAAGCCTGTTGTCACCCCAAGTGTCAAAGGCTGGGGTGTGGAAAGCTTGGCCTCCAATACAAGAAACAGCAGTTAATTGGGAGCACTGCAATTAGGGAACTGAGGGTGAGGGAACTGTTACAAATTTAGTCTCTCTCCATAAAACAGATCATAAAAAGAAGTACACATGTACACACACACACACACACACACACACACACACACACACACACGTGTATATATGTAGCTGTGGGAAGGACTCACAGGGAGGGGTGGGGGGAGCTGAGACAGCTTGTGCAGGACTTCTAGCTGGACACATAGTATACCACTTCTTGGTGATATAAACCATCTATCTTTCCAGAGTCACACCTGAGTCATATACTCAGGCCTTTTTATTTTTATTTTTTCCTCCCTCCCTCCCTC
>NW_012267249.1:2556075-2566600 GCF_000151885.1 Dipodomys ordii | reverse complement strand
AAAAAAAAAAAAAAACATGCCCACAGCCTCCAACAACAATCTCCAAAACTGATTCTAATACCATCTAATTCTGTCTCAAGTTTTCAAATCTTGAATGTACTTTTGAGGATAGAAGCATTAACTGAGGAAGCTGTGGTAGTGCACTTGAAGACTAAGGCAGGAAGTTGGCTTGAATCCAAGAGTTTGAGACTAATGTGGACAACATAGTGAGATCCCACATTCTCATAAGAACTAATTAACTGACTTCACTGAATTTTAATCTCAATTATTCTCACATACCCTACCTCCATCTCTATTTTAGCTTTCCAAACTGTTCTTTCATTCTCTCTGTAACACGTAAATACAAACATAGAAGATTCTAACCAGTACCTACCATCTTTTTTTTTTTTTTGCCAGCCCTGGGGCTTGAACTCAGGGCTTAGGCACTGTCCCTGAGCTTCTTTAGCTCAAGGCTAGTGCTCTACCACCTGAGTCACAATGCTACTTCCAGCCTTTTCTGTTTATGTGGTTCTGAGGAATTGAGCCCAGGGCTTCATGCAAGCACTCTACCACTAAGTCACATTCCCAGTACCTACCATCTTTGTTGAAGGTTTTTTTTTGGAGGCAGTACCAAAGCCTCATGCTTGCAAGGTAGGTGCTCTACCACTTGAGCCATGACTCTAGTCCCCAAAGTAGTTTTTTTTGGGGGGGGTCCGGTCATGCATGCAAGGCAAGCACTCTACCACTGAGCTACCTTCCCAGCCCCCATAATGTAGTTTTGAAGATTACACATTACCTCATTGTAAGGTGAAAAAATAAACTGAAAGATGATCAGCAGTCCAATTAGAGTGGGTTGGCTGTCATAAAAACCAAATGCAGCAAAAAGTTCCTTTCGACCAATTAAGACAGCAAACAAGAAAAAACACAGGAAAGAATTCATCTAGAAAACAGGACATAAAATTTTAGGTTATTACTAAACTGACTTCATTTGTGGGATAAACAGTATCACAAAAATACAACCAAAAAAATCATGGTGTGATTTTTAAGGAGAATGATATTGTGATCAAATCAAAAGTCATTTAGTTTTATAGTTTTCCCCCTTATATTCTCAAAAGAAAAAAATTCCCCGAGTATTTAAACCATACAGTTTTCTACAGTGGTAGGATTGAGGTGAGCCTCTTATAATTGAGTCTGACACGGCCAATGGCAATGGAGTATTGAAAGGCCAGAACAGATTCTGCTTTAACCTTAATGTGTAAGCTCCTTAAAGTTTCTTTAGGACTGCTGGAGCTGTACTGAATCATTACAAAAGCCAAGGGGAAAAGGATGGAAGGGTGTGTATGTTGTGGGGAGGGGGGGGGGAGAACCAGATCTATCTTTATCAATAAGTGAAGGGGGGAGGAATCTACACTTGGAGTAAAGTTGGAGAACACATGCCATTATTTTCCCTAAGCAGATCAGGAACTCAGAGGCCACACATACAACAAATTTAAGTGTGCCATCCAAACCATTTACCTGCTATCCAAGAAGCTACTGCACAGAATGGATCTTGGACTATGAGGTTTGCCTGCCACCCGGAATGAAGTAAAAAGCATCTCTGGTGCTCAGCCTTGATAACCCAATGCATCGAGCATAGCAAGCCCCACAAAAAACACACAGTGAAGATGTCCACACTTAGAGTCTATGCATACATTCTTATCAAGTGACCAGAGACCTCTTGAAAATTAACTTCTGGTTTGCTACTCCTCCCTACTGGAGTCTGGATTCCTGGTCATGAGACACCTGAGCCTTTCCTTCTGAGTTATGTAAAGCCACCTGTCATTATATAGTCTGGAGCCATCTATCATCAGGTGACAGTGGTTGCACAGGCAAATGAAACAAACGGATTAGGAAGGTATGTGTTCCTACTCTATCCAGTATGCCCATTCCTGCCACTCTGCTACCCCTTAATCAGTCCTTACTCATAGGAAATTCCTATAGTCATTTAATTGAGAAGGAAAAAAATAAAGTGTATTATATGAATAGCGATATGCTGGTATTGGCTCAAAGTAGTCGACTGTGGCATTACAACACCCTTCAGGGATGGTCATGGAAGGCAGGCAGTGGTGCAAGGAATATTCTCCATGAAGAAAGCTGCAAGTACTATGTCTCACTGACCAATCAGTGGAGGAGACACCTGTCCAGCAGAGGAGATACTTGCCAGTAGGCAAGTAATGGTTTGACTGGATGATCAGGGCTGTGGGACAAACTAGAGGATGGCTAAAACAGGAGGGCTGGAGAAAAGGTGCATGGAAGACTTCAACAGCTCAGAGTATGATTATACCATGGCCTAACATGAAAGTTCACAAAGAGCCTCATGATATAGGAGGTACATACATGATGATCAGGAACAAATACCTGTTCTGTGGAGGTCAGCCAGACTGGTTTTACTGCACTCAAGGACTTGGTCAAGGGACTCATGCCCAGTGGCCAAGGTGGTTGAGATAGGAGTCAATGCATTAGACAACACCTTCCACCTGGCAAGAGCCAGTTACCCAATCTATCAGCAGGCACAATCAACCTCAGTTCTCAGAGACCAGCCCCACCACCTTGTGGTAGACAAATTCCACTGGACCCTTTCTTTCATGGAAAGGACAGTGATTTTCCTTATAGAATGACCACTGAAAGCCGGGTGCAGGTGGCTCACGCCTGTAATCCTAGCTACTCAGGAGGCTGAGATCTGAGGATCACAGTTCAAAGCCAGCCCGGGCAGGAAAAATCAGTGAGACTCTTTATCTCCAATAAACCACTAGAAAACCAGAAGTGGTGCTGTGCTCAAGCAGTAGAGTGTTCGCCTTGAGCTGAAGAGTTGAGGGATAGTGCCCAAGCCCAGACTTCAAGCCCCATGACCAAAAAAAGAAAAAAAGAAGAATGACCACTGAATTTGAGCCTGGATTCGGATTTATGTAATGTCTTCCTCCCTTGTACCCATACAGAATAACTTGAAGCTAGGGAAATCATTTTCCTACCTAAAGATGTATAGCAACAAAAATGTGCCCCTGGGGGTTCAAAAGTCCTCACATGTTACCCATCCCCCACAATCAGGTGATCATCAGAAAGGTACAGAGCTTTACTGAAGACTCTAACTCACATACCTGTAATCCTAGCAATCTGGAGACTGAATGAAGCAGGAGGATCTCCAGTTTCAGGCCAGCCACAGTTAGATAGTGAGACACTGTCTCAACAATAACAAAAACAAAAAACTGATCCCTGATCAGTTAAGTCTACATACATATATAACCAGCCAACAAGGTAGTGCTATTTCATCCATGGCTGGAAAATCTGTTGGCTATGTCTTCAGACCTATGTCTTAGGAACTACTTTCTTCTTTTTGTGCTCTACCATTTTTAGTGAACATGTAATTATTTTTAAGTGAGGAAAAATGTTTTTAAAAAAGCATTTAAGGAGAGGCGGAGGGGGGGGGGAAGCATTTAAAGGGCTTAGACTGTAGCTTAGTGGTAGAGTGCTTGCCTAACATGCAAGAAGCCCTGGGTTCAATTCCTCAGTACTACATAAACAGAAAAAGTTGGAAATGGCACTGTGGCTCAAGTGGTAGAGTGCTAGCCTTGGAGGAAACAGAAGCTCAGGAACAGTGCCCAGGCCCTGAGTTCAAGCTCCAGGACTGGCTAAAAAACAAACAAACAAACATGTAAATATCCAACTTCGCCAGGCACCAATGGCTCACACCTGTAATCCTAGCTACTTAGGAGACTGAGATCTGAGGATCACAGTTCAAAGCCAGCCTGGGCAGGAAACTCCATGAGACTTTTATCTCCAACTAACCACTAAAAAAAACTATAAACAGCATTGTGGCTCAAGTGGTAGAGTGCTCGCCTTGAACTGAAGAGCTGGGGGACAGTGCCCAAGCCCAGAATTCAAGTCCCACAACCCCCCCCCCAAAAAAAAAGATCAGAGATTAATAGACTGCTTCATCTACTTTGAAGTCTGTATTAACCTCTCTACTACATGACCTCTTGTGCCTACTATGCTTTAAAAAATATAACTGTCATTCTAAACTTACCTGGCTAATAATGATATTTTTGACCGTGTGTCCCAACTTCCAGTGCCCCAGTTCATGGCCTAGTACAGCAAGTACCTCTTCATTTTTACATCCTTGTTTCTTATTCTGAATCTAAGAATAAAAGGAACGTAAATTATCAACAACTTATAAAAAGTTTGAACCTTTGACTTTAATAATAATACTCTTTCACACGTTTTTTGTTTTTTTTTTTGGTCAGTCGTGGGGCTTGAACTCTGGGCTTGGGCTCTGTCCTGCTCTTCAGCTCAAGACTAGTACTCTACCACTTAAGCTACAGCACCACTTCCAGTTTTCTGGTGGTTTATTGGAGATAAGCGTCTCATGGACTTTCCTGCCCAGGCTGGCTTGGAAGCGTGATCCTCAGACCTCAGCCTCCAGGGTCGCTAGGATTATAGGTGTGAGCCACCAGCTCCCAGCTCTTTCACAGATTATAACTTAAATAAACAATCAGACTTTTGTGTAAAACTTTGCTTACTAAAACATTCTCTGAACCATCACTCCATGTGAGACACTGGGTTAAACACTGAAGACAGAATCACAAATATTCCCCAATTCTGCTAAGCTTTCGGCTAACACTAACTTAGATTGGGAAAAAATACATACATCTTTATCAATAAGACAACAGTAGACTCAAGCAGAACTGGATTTTCTTTTCTTTCCACACTAATTTTACCTAAAGACAGAAATAAGTACCACCTCTCTTTCACATTTACATAGCACTTCCTTTTCATAAAATCCATACACGGACTCCTTAGATGCTCACAAAGCAGGCTGGCAAGAAGGGAAGTCTTACATTTTTTAGAGATAAAGAAAAAGAAGCTGAGGCAAAATGTCTTGTTAGTAGGTAAGTGCATAAAGCCCATCTCTCTGGAGTGTGCACACTTTTACAACACTTAGCAGCCAGGACTTGTTTTCTTATACAATAAGAAGGTTTTCATATACAGCTTGCTTATATATATTTGAATTATTCCTTTACTTAAGCTGCTTTTTAGGGCTGGGAAGGTGGCTCAGTGGTAGAGCGCTTGCCTTGCATGCATGAGACCCTGGGTTCCATTCCTTAGCACCACATAAGCAAAAAGAAAAAAGCCGGACGTGGCACTGTGGCTCAAGTGGTGGAGTGCTAGCCTTGAACTGAAGAGCTGAGGGACAGAGCCCAGGCCCAGAGTTCAGGCCCCACAACCGGACCCAAAAAAAACAACAAAGTTGTTTTTCAGACAGATGGTTCCAGTTATTCTATTTGTCTTCAGAAGAGCAAAATTCCAGAGAGGAACTATCCTAAATACTTTTTACAATTAATAGCCAGAAGCTGAGGACTGGTGGCTCAAACCTGTTATCCTTGCTATGCAGAAGGCTGCAACCTGGAGGATGGAGGTTCCAAGCAGGCCGATAAAAAAAGGTCTATGAAACCCTATTTCCAATTATCTAGCAAAATGCCATACAAGCATGATTTAAGTGGTACAATGCCAGCTATGAGCATGAAACCCAAGGTAATTATAATGTAACAGTATGTATTAATTAGTAATCTCTCCCAAATACTAGAACTTTATAAGGGGCCATGAGATTTTTATTTGGTAATCTCCCTGAATTTGCTCCTCACTGCATAGAAACTGGTGTTACTTTGAGTTATCAAAGACACTTCTATAGAAACTAAGGCCAGAGCCTCTTGGGAAAAGAACTCACTTTAACTTTAGCTTTCACTTCTTCATTGTCCCCTTCTCCATCATTGTGAGCTTCCATACCAGACTTCTCTTGGATATCTTTGTTTAGTGCTGAGTACTCTTCTAGTAGAGTGTCAAATAAAACTATTCGCTTATTCTTGAAGAAGCCATAAAAATAAGCATTGCTGTGGGAAGAGCGCTTAGATCCTAAGGAAAAGACAATTCAAAGCATGGGACATAATTTAAAAGACTGGGTCCCTTGGAGAAATTCTCAGAAGTTGAATTTCTGAAAAGAACACTGACATTTTCATTTTTTTTAATATCTGGAGCAAAACTGGATCAACGGAGAACCCCACCAAGCAATGAATTGTCTACTTTTCTACTTTCCTTCATCCTTGGCAACTAATACTTGCAGTTTATAACAATAATCAAAATGAGCCTAAATATTAGACAGTGTGGAATCAGTAATTCCAATACTGCTAAGATTTTTTTTTTTTTTTTAACATAGTAGGGCTTGAATTCAGGGCCTGGGCACTGTCCCTGAGCCTCTTTGTGCTCAAGAATAGTACTCTACCACTTGAGCCACAGAGCACTTCTGGCTTTTTCTGAGTAGTGTACTGGAGATAAAAGTCTTACAGACTTTCTTGCCCGGGTGGCTTTGAACCTTGATCCTCATATCTCAGCCTCCTGAGTAGAATTACAGACTTGGGCCACCCGCACCTAGCTACAAAATGAAAAAAATTTTGTTTTGTCCATTGCAGGGATTGAACTCAGGGCCTAGGAGCTGTCCTTGAGCTTCGATATACTCAAAGCTAGCGCTCTACCACTTGAGCCACAGCATCACTTCCAGTTTTCAGGTGGCTAATGGAGATAAGAGTCTTATGGACTTTCCTGCCTGGGCTGGCTTTGAACTGTGATCCTCAAATCTTAGCTTCTTGAGTAGCTAGGATTAAAGGCATGAGGGGCTGGGAAGATGGCTTAGTGGTAGAGCACTTGCCTTGCATGCCTGAGGCCCTGGGTTCGATTCCTCAGCACCACATAAGCAAAAAGAAAAAAAGCCGGAAGTGGCGCTGTGGCTCAAATGGTAGAGCGCTAGCCTTGAGCTGAAGAGCTGAGGGACAGTACCCAGTCCCTGAGTTCAGGCCCCACAACCGGACCAAAAATAAAAAAAATAAAAAAATAAAGGCATGAGCCCCCGGAGCCCAGCTGAAATGAAATTTTAAGCAGTGTTTTTAGAGAATTTTAACAACAAAAGATCATATTCTGCAAAAGAAACAAAACTTCACACATACATAAGGTTCCAGTATTGTCCAGAAAAAATACAAGTAAACACTATAAACATAAACTTATGAAAAAATGTATTATAATCCTAACGTACATATTACTGAGTTCTACAAGTATGAATATTTATTTCTTCCCTTTTGCTTTTCTGTCTTTCTAGAGTTTTTAAAATAAGCACCAGGGGGCTGGGAAGGTGGCTCAGTGGTAGAGTGCTTGCCTTGCATGCCTGAGGCCCTGGGTTCGATTCCTCAGCACCACATAAGCAAAAAGAAAAAAAGCCGGAAGTGGCGCTGTGGCTCAAATGGTAGAGCGCTAGCCTTGAGCTGAAGAGCTGAGGGACAGTGCCCAGGCCCAGAGTTCAGGGCCCACGACCGGACCCAAAAAAAAAAAAACAAAAACAAATAAAATAAGCACCGGGGCTGCGAAGTTAGCTCAGCAGTAGAGCGCTTGCCTTGCATGCCAGAGGCCCTGGGTTCGATTCCTTAGCACCACATAAGCAAAAAAGAAAAAAAAGCCAGAAGTGGCACTGTGGCTCAAGTGGTAGAGCACTAACCTTGAGCTGAAGAGCTGAGGGACAGCGCCCAGGCCCAGAGTTCAGGCCCCACAACCGGACCAAAAATAAATAAATAAATAAAATAAAATAAGCACACTGGGCTAGGAATGTGGCTTAGTGGTAGAATGCTTGCCTAATATGCATGAAGCCCTGGGTTCCATTCCTCAGTACCATGTAAACAGAAAAGCCTAATTAGTGCTGTAGCTCAAGTGATAGAGCACTAGCCTGGAGCACAGAGAGGCTCAGGGAAGTGCCCAGGCCATGAGTTCAAGCCCCAGGACCAGCAAAAAATAAAAATAATAAAATAAGCACACTTAGATGGGCACTGGTGGTTCATGCTTATAATCCTAGCTACTCAGGAGGCCTACAGTAGGCCTATAATCCTAGCTACTTCAAACTAGGATGTGAAGATCCCATCCAGGCAGGAAAATCTGTGAGACCCTTATCTCCAATTTACTACCAAAAAACCAGAAGACACTTCAAGTGGTAGAGTACTATCCTTGAGCAAAAAAAGCTCAGGAACAGTGCTTTGGCCCTGAGTTCAGGCCAGCCCCAGGATTAGCAACAACAACAACAAAAAAGGTCCCTGTACTAGACTAAGATTTTTCTATTGCTGTGCTTCACATGTAGTATATATTGGATAATACTTGTTTATTGGGTGGATTAATGATACTTCTTGAGCTTGAAGAAATATAATTAAAAACAGTGAAAATTAAAACATTCTATGCAAATATAAGGCATGCCACTTAGGTCTTCATGCTGTGTGTGTGTGTGTGTATGTGTGTGTGTACATGTCAGTGTATGCATGTGTGTGCATGCAAGGTTTGAAACCAGGGCCTGAGTGCTGTCTCTGAGCTTTTCTGTTCAAGGCTAGTGTTATACCACTTGAGTGACATCTCTGTGTTTTTTACTTCTGGTGGTTAATTTGCAATAAGAGTCTCATAGAGACTTTACTATCCCAGCTGGCTTGAACAACAACCCTTAGATGTCTCCTGAGTGGCATGAGCCACCAGCACCCAGCTTTTTTTCTTTTTTAATGTCTCAGTCATCCTCTGGTGGTATTTAACATTAGTGACCATTCCTCCTAGAATCACTGCATTTTTCCTTGTGATATTAGGGTTTGAACTCAGGGCCTCACACTTGCTAGGCAGGTGCTCTACCAGTTGTCAACCCACACTTCTTTTTTTTTTTTTTTGGGTCCAGTCGTGGGGCCTGAACTCTGGGCCTGGGCACTGTCCCTCAGCTCTTCAGCTCAAGGTTAGCTAGCACTCTACCACTTGAGCCACAGCGCCACTTCCGGTTCTTTTTGCTTATGTGGTGCTGAGGAATTGAACCCAGGGCCTCATGCATGCAAGGCAAGCACTCTACAACTGAGCCACCTTCCCACACTTCTTTTATTTGGGTTCTTTTTAATGCCCCTTGAGTAAGAAAAGATGGACAGTAACTTCAAAAGTCTAGAGCTAGATCTAGGATCTAGTATCTTCAAGCAATTTATTTTTAGATCACTTTTGGAGTAGCTGGAGCTCCCTGGTTTTCAACTGCTGACACCTTCTTGAAACAAGAATGAGTTTAGATACTCATCCGTGAGCTATCATTCAGGAATAGTACAGATCTAAGAGCTATGCTAATACCTAAGGTTAACAATTTATTAGGGCTTTCATACATTTTGTTAGCTGTCTTGTAGTTCCAACTCACAGACCTAAGAAATAAACCTGTGAGTAAAGGAAAACCACTATGTTTCTGTATGAGGCGATTCCAACAATGTATGGCTACAGGAAAAGCCCCATCGGGATAGACGTCAAACTTCTGTATATTCTTTTTCTTTCTTTTTTTTTTTTTTTGTCAATTTTGGGGCTTGAAATCTGGGCCTGGGCACTGTCCCTGAGCTCTTCAGCTCAATGCTAGAGCTCTACCACTTGAGCCACAGTGCAACTTTGGTTTTCTGGTGGTTAATTGGAGAGGAGAGTCTCATAGACTTTCCTGCCTGAGCTGGCTTTGAACTGCGATCCTCAGATCTGTCTCCTGAGTAGGTAGGATTGCAGGCATGAGCCACTGGTGCCTGGCAACTTGTGTATATTCTTACACGTGTGTTTCTCCCTGCTCACTTCTAGACTCTACTTCGAGAGCTCAGGAAATCTCACATCATGCAAATTTGAGAGAGGGCTTCTCATATGGAAAACCTAAGAAAGTAAGTACTCATTTCTCCAAATCTGTAGCAGTAAGCCAAAATCCCAGGCTTAGTCAAGATGCATCCATTAGGAACTCTTGAATAGTCAGCTAATTACACAAGGAAGCAAGGCAGTCAAGAATTAATTCAGCAGGTGCCAGGGGCAGGATGTTAGTAATTAACCCAGTATTCTGCAGTGGCAACAGCAGTATCCTTCCTACACTGGCTTCTTTTTTTTGGGGGGAAGGTCCGGTCATGGGGCCTGAACTCTGTCCCATGGGGCCTTGGCGCTGTCCCTCAGCTCTTCAGTTCAAGGCTAGTGCTCTACCACTTGAGCCACAGCGCCACTTCCGGCTTTTTTCTTTTTGCTTATGTGGTGCTGAGGAATCAAACCCAGGGCCTCATGCATGCAAGGCAAGCGCTCTGCCACTGAGCCACCTTCCTAGCCCTACACTGGCTTCTTATGACTTTTAAGTTCATAGTTTCCTTACATTATGGTCTGAGTTCTAAGGTTGGTAAACTTAGCCTTCTGGAGATTTTTGTATTTCAATAAGGAATTTATTCTGCTTAAATTGGCCAAAATTGGTTGGTAGTGCTTCAGAACTTAACTAACACAATGTTTTTTAAAGGTATCTCAGTATTAACACGACCTTTAGAATTCCTATTTTGGGTTACATCTGAATTTGATGTGGCCACACCTTTCTCCGCCCATACCCTAGATAAGGCCTAGCCCAGGCCCAGAGGCCCTCTCTCTGCTCTTGTCTAGCTCTTCTCAAGCTCTTTTCTCTCTCTTTCCCAGCTCTCTCTCT
>NW_012267249.1:2539593-2554580 GCF_000151885.1 Dipodomys ordii | reverse complement strand
TCAGCTCTTCAGCTCAAGGCTAGCACTCTACCACTTGAGCCACAGTGCCACTTCCGGCTTTTTTCTTTTTTCTTATGTGGTGCTGAGAATTCGAACCCAGGGCCTCAGGCATTAAAGGCAAGCACTCTATCACTGAGCCACCTTCCCAGCCCCTCATTTACAGATTCTAGAAATAATGGTACCTTACAAAATGGTTTTTCTCTACCTTTTTATAGGCTTCCTTGAGACTTTAGTAGTCTTATACAAGCAAATAGCTTAACTTTCAAAAACAATAATCAGAAAAGCAGAGGTTAGCTAATCTGAAGTACCTGATGGTAGTATATTAAGCTTTTGGAAATTTACAAGATAAACAGCCTGGGCACTATCTCTAAGCTTTTTTACTCAAGGCTAGTGCTCTACCACTTGAGCCACAGCTCCACTTCTGGCTTTCTTGGTGTTTAACTGAAGGTAAGAGTCTCACAGACTTTCCTTCCCAGGCTGGCTTGAAATCTTGATCCTCCAGATCTCAGCCTCTAGAGTAGCTAGGATTACACAAGGCCTGTCCTAATTTTTAAACAACAAATTAAACAAAAAATAAAAATCAATTCATTCTTTCATTTAAATTCTAAAACCTAAAGTATTCAAAACAAAGCACTTCAATGAAATCTCCTTACCCCCAGGTAGCCTTACCTTCAACAACATATACCTTAGTCAAAGGAAAGTCAATATTCTTTGCCATTACTTCAATTTCTTGTTTAAGCTTTCCCTCAGGCAGAGGTGTGAACTTGTCAAATAAAGGGGCAATATAATCAGCATAGATTGTAACAAGGACCTGAAAAGTAAATGACAGAACCTATGAATATGTTCTTAAAGAAAAAGCTACCTATTATTGTACACATTCAATTATATTCCAACAATTATGTCCACCAAAACTTGCCACCAGAAGACTTATTTGCTCTGGTATTCCCAAACCAAAATTGTCCAGAAAGTAAGAGCCTGGTATCTGTTTAATGAAAATCAAAGTATCAGCCTACTAAGACAGTAAACGTGTCAATCTTACTTTAGAAGATAAAGCTACTAACAGTAAGATCTCTGGGTGGTAATTAATAACCATTTCAAAACTATCTTGAGGATTTGGGGCAGTCTATAAACTAAGCATAACATGCAATTCTGCCTTACAAAGTAATCTTGATGGACCAAATCTTTGCTAAACAAGTATTATAAGAGCTTGACTATCTTCTTATGAGAATTATCTCATATATGGTTTATTTTTCTGCTAAAATTAACTGTCTGCAGTTTATAACTGTACACCCTGATTGAAATAGCATCCAGCTCTGGGTTTGTTTTTTGTCCAGGCTGTACTGGAATTGTAATACTCCTGATCTCTACTTCCCAAGAGGCAAGTAAAAGGATTAAGGTCTGAAATTGGCCATGGGCAAAAACCACCAGGCAAAAAAAAGTAAATAAAAGCAAAAAAGGGCTGGAGGTATGGCTCAAGTGATGCTGCACCTACCTAGCAAGGAGATGGCATTGAATTCAAACCCCAGTGATAACATGAAAGAAGGGAGAGGAGATAAGAAGGCAGAGAGAAAGAAGGCAGAAGGAAGCCAGGAAATTATATGCTTTTTTTCTTTTGATCCTCTTAAATCTATTTTCTCTTCAAAATATTCATACTTTTCAGGCCCTGGAGGGTCAGTCAAGACATTAAATTGTTACATATAGTCAGTCATTCTGGTGCAAACTCACACATACATAAGCCAAATTTCCTGGCAACTAGATCCCTGAAAGTGATCCAAAAAGCAGCTTTTAACATCTATAAGTCAGCATAAAGAGAAAGATGATGGTCAGGTCGAAATGCAGAAATCAAGAGGTAAATGAGTATGAGCATTCCATCCACCCTCTGTATTCCATCCACCCTCTCAGTCTCACCAACAAACTTTGTAAAAGAAAATGAAATGATGATTTTACTCACCAGAGAAACAACTAATGTGAACAGCCAGGCATAAATAAAAAAATAGTCACCCCCAATTTTAATTATGTAAAGCAGAAGTGAAGACACAGGTAATAAAATACACTGAGTCACAATAAATTTTTTGATTGCATCTTTCATAAAAAACTCCAAAGTCTGGAAAGAGAAAATATTACCATTGTAAATTGAGGAACTGATTTCCTTTTTAAAATGACTAGCATGTGAATCCAAAGATTGTACTATTGAAGCCATTTAAAAAATTACATCCAGTAAGACTGTACTATAATACCAGGCAGCCTAAAACATTGATAGTTTAAAAAAACAAATTAATTAGTCAAAAGCACTCAAGTGCTCAAAGAGTGAATAGCAAGATTTTAAACTATGATATTTATCACATCTGAAGTTCCTTTTCTCAGTTAATCCATGCTCTAAAATAGTAAATTATATTTAAATTATTACCAGCAAATAATAAAACCACAAAAAAAACCCCATCAATTAAAAAGTTATTTCTGGCCAGGTGTCAGTGGCTCACAGCTGTAATCCTAGCTACTCAGGAGACTGAGATCTGAGGAACATGGTTGAAAGCCAGCCTGCCCAGGAAAGTCTGTGAGACTCTTAACTCCACTTAACCACCAGAAAACCAGAAGTGTACCTGTGGTTCAAAGTGGTATATCATTAGCCTTAAGCAGAAGAGCTCAGGGACAGCACCTAGGCCCTGAGTTTAAGCCCCATGACCAACAAAAACAAAAAAAGTTATTTCTAGCCTGGTGCCGGTGGCTCACTCCTGTAATCTTAGCTACTCAGGAAGCTGAGATTTAAAGAGCATGGTTCAAAACCAGTCCAGGCAGAAAAGTTGTAGACTCTTATTTACAATAAATTATCAAAAAAGCCAGAAGTAGAGCTGTACCTCAAGCACTAGCCTTGATCAAAAGAAGTTCAGGAGTGGTGCCATTGGCTCACTTCTGTAATCCTAGTGATTCAGGAGGCTGAGAACTGAGGGTTATGATTCAAAGCCAGCCTAGGCAGCAAAATTGGTGAGACAATTAGTTCTAAATAATCACCAGAAAACCAGAAGTGGCACTGTGGTTTAAAGTGGTAGAGCACTGCTAGCCTTGAGCAAAAAGAGCTCAGGGACAGCATCCAGGCCTAGTTCAAGCCCCATGACTAATCAAAAGAAAACAAAAAAAAAAAGAAAGTTAGAACAGCACCCAAGTGTGAGTTCAAGTCCCAGAACCAGCAATAAATACATAAACACATATGTAAATAATAAGTTATTTCTAATCTAAGAGAAATATTTAATACAATGTGTATAAACAGAATGATAAAGTTATTTCAAGTTAGATGTCAGTGGCTCATGCCTATAGCACTAGCTACATCAGAGTTTGAGACTGAGGTTTGAAGGAAAGTCTATGAAACCCTTATTTCTAATTAGCCACCCCCTCCACCCCCCAAAAAAGCTACAAGTAGAGCTGTAAATTGGTAATTGGTAAATTGGTAGCGTGCTAGTCTTGAGCACAGAAGTTCAGGGACAGCACTAAGGCCCTTATTCAAGCCTAAGGATTAGGTTAAAAAAAAAAAAGTTATTCCTTACTCTACCTGATGATTGAAGCCATGCTTTTCTTCTATCACAAAAGTATTATAGAGACTCCATGGCAATCCAGTCAATGCGCTGAAAAGAGTAGCCAATAGCAGAAACACCAGGGACTGAGTGATCTAAGCATGAGAAGGTAAAAAGGCAGTTTTTATGGTATAATGTAATTCATGTTTCAAATGAACTACTGGGAAACAAATTGAGTATTGCTAGTACTTATTTTATCCCAAGCCATGTGCTTGATCCTGTGGGCAATACAAGGTCTTCTCCATTCAGAGAAATGAAATGTTTGCAGTCAAAGGATAAGATCTTTAAGTTTCTTTTTCTTTTTTCAGTACTGGGAACTGAACCCAGGGAAGAAAAGGGAAAGGGAGAGAAAGGGAGGGGAGGAGAAAAAAAATTAAATCAATCTAAACGTTCATCATTAGGGCATTAATTATATTTTCTAAATCTGTGTGAATAGTCATATACATACTTTTATTAAAATAATTAACATTATTCTAGTACATCAGCACACAAGGATGGTGCAGACAGAGAAGGAAGTTGGATGATGGTATGAGTAAACCAGCAACTAACTTTAGCCAGCACTGAAGGCTCACACCTATAATCCTAGTTACTCAGGAGGCTGAGATCTAAGGACTGTGGTTTGAAATCAACCAAGGTAGGAAAGTCCATGAGACTCTTACCTCCAATTAATCACCAAAAAGCTGGAAGTAGAGCTGTGATTCAAATGATAACAGTGCTAGCCTTGTGCAGAAAAGCTCAGGGACAGTGTCTAGGCCTGAGTCTAATCCCCAGGACCAATACACACACAAAACTAACTTTAGTATAAAACCTGCCAACAAAAAAATTTCTTGAAAGGGACTCTGACTAATATATGCTAATAAATCACCTACCTCATATTCTGGTCCAAAGCCAGCATAACCACAGAACTGTCCAGAAACTCTCCAGAGGTAAGGGATTCCTCCAAAGAGAAGAATAAACTATAAAACAAAGCACACAGTGGTCACATATGAATAGTACTAGAAATTATCCCTTGAAAAGAACATGTTATAGAAAAGAAAAGGACAACGGGGTGCCAGTGGCTCTTGCCTGAGTAGCTAACTCAGGAGGCTGAGATCTGAGGACTGTATTTTGAAGCCAGCCTGTGCAGAAGTCCATGAGATTCTTCAATTAATCACTTAAAAAAAGAAGCTGGGAGCTGGGGATGTGGCTTAGTGGTAGAATATTTGCCTAGCATGCATGAACCCCTTGGTTCGATTCCTCAGGACCACACAAACAGAAAAAGCCAGAAGTGGCACTGTGGCTCAAATGCTAGCCTTAAGCAAAAGAAACTCAGGGACAATGTCCAGGCCCTAAGTCTAAGCCCTAGGACTGTCCAAAAACAAAAAACAAAACAAAACAAAAAAAAGTTGGAAGTGGAGATATGGCTCAAGTGGTAGAGTACTGGTCTTGAGGGACTGGCATTAAAGGAAAGGAAAAAAATAATCAATTCTGTAGGAAAAGAAAATATCTATTTTATTTAGGAAAAGGCATGCACTTAGATGGATAAACCACTTAGGCACTAAGTTTAGACTACTAAATCCTTTTTGCTATACACTATATATGAGTGAATTGTATGGTATAGTAAGTGGTTTATATCTTAAGCTGTTTAAAAAGATACTCAAGGTTCTCAGTTATTTGAGAAAGTGATATCAACTAACCTTACCAAAAAAAAAAAAAAAAAGCCAAACAGAGGTCACTAGAGACAAGAAGGGACAGGAATGGGAGGGAGTGAAGGGAGGAAACAGACTGGTGAAATAATGAAATGTAGTCAGAGAGCAGCTCAGTGTACTTCGGCACACAACAACTTACAGGATATTTTAAAGTAACTACCAATATGTTGGACTAGTTTCATTTTGTTTTCTTGATGTCTGTACCAGGGCTTTGTGGTCTCACTGGCTTTTGTATTTATAGCTGGTGCTCTATCACTTGAGCCACACCTCAGACTAGGTTAACACTACTGGTCTCAAATATGGTTTTTGGATAGAAGCAGCAGCAGCATCTGAGTATGTATCAAAAATGCAAAATCTCAGCCAGGCACCTAGCTATTCACGAGGCTAAGATCTTATGATCTCGGTTTGAAGCCAGCCAGGGGAAGAAAAGTTCATGAGACTCTTATCTCCAATTAATCACCAAAACAACTGGAAGTGGAGTTGTGACTCAAGTGGTAGTGGTAGCCTTGAGCAAAAAAGGGCTTAGAGACAGTAACCAGTCTCTGAGTTCAAGCCCTAGGACTGATACACACACACATAAAAAGGAAATTCTCAACTCTACTAAATCAGACACTAACACTGGAAGTGGGCCCAGGAGTCTCCAGGTGATTCTGGTAAACACTTAACATTAGAAATGGGCAACCATGACCCCAATCTGTAATCCTAGCTATATTAGAGACTTGAGATTGGGAGGATCATGTTTCTGGGCCAGACCAGGCAGAAAAGTCTAAGAGACTTTATCTCAATGGAAAGATTCTACAGATTTGGTGGTGAGTGTTTATCATTCCAGCTAGATTAGAAAGCACAGTTTAGGAGGATTGATGTCTAGGCTCAGGCTCAGGCCCAGGCACAAAGTTGAGAGGCTATCTCAAAAAAATAACCAGTGGGGCTGGGAATGTAGCTTAGTGGTAGAGTGCATGCCTAGCATGCATGAAGCCCTGTACACAGAAAAAGCCAGAAGTTGTGCTGTGACTCAAGTAGTAGAGTGCTAGCCTTGAGCAAAAGAAGCTCAGAGATAGTACCCAGGCCCTGAATTCAAGCCTCAGGACAGGCAAAAGGAAAAAACTAATAATAACCAGCGGGAAAAAAGAGGACTGAAGGTATGGCTTAATGGTGTAGCACCTATCTAGCAAGCATGAAGCCCCAAGTTCAAAATCCAATACTGGAAAAAAATTGTTAAATAAATTACCTTTTTAAACACTACCCTAAGTCAATGTCCAGGCATTTCCACTTTACTATAATTAACTCGATAATCTCAGATGTTAAGTACACCTTATTCCCAAAAGATATGCTTTGGCACCACTGGCATTTGTTGAACTAATTGACCTGTGATGGCATTTCTTTCATCCTATTCCCAATACTAATAAATAATGTAGAATTAAAGATTTAAAATGCTTTAGGTGAAAGCCTAAAACACCCACAATTAAAAGTCCAACTTTTATATAACTGATGTTCCAAACCTTGTTAAGTTTACTTTGGGGACTGAAACACAAAAGCCTAGGGAACTATAAACTTTCTCTATGTTAATAATCTCCCTGAGCCCACTCCTGGGGATATTCTCAGACAAGAACTAGTGAGCCCAACAAAAGCAATTCCAGTGCTTGAAAATCAGGCATGGTAGGGAATATAATTATTTTTATCGATGAGGCAATGAATACAAGAGAAGTTAAAAAGAGAAGGGGTGAGGGTTAAGTAACCTCCCCCAAAGAAACCAATGATGAAGTGCTGGCTGTGTTGAACTCTGTATCAAGTGCTTCATTTACATTATCTTACTCACTGAGTCCTTTCCACAAACCATTTAAGGTCAAGATCTAGTATCTATCTACTTCTCATTTTAAAAGAAAATCAAGAGGCTCAAAAGGCAAAACTAAGCGGTGGGTTGGGAGGGACAGGTGAGAATGTTGAAAGAGGTGACACTGTTCAAGATAGTGTACTCATAAACTGCTTTGTTGAACAAAACTCCTTTGAGGAAGTGCTTAAAGACAATAAAAAAAAAATATTTTTAAAGGCAAAACTTAGCCAGGCCTTTTGCCTGTCCCAGCTGGCTTCAAACTTTGATCCTCATACTCTCAAAGGTTCCAAAGGTGGAACTCCTCTGAACATTTAATACTATCAAAATGAACTCCAAGAAATGGAAACATCTTTTTTGTTGTTGTTATTGGTGGTAGTTGTGGTGTTTTTGCTTAATTTTCTTTTGGGGGGCAGAAAGTGAGGGTGAACAAATGCGATCATATTATTGAGTATACAGTATGTGGAAAATGACCTATATAACTTGTGGGCAGGGATGGGAGTGGAAAATTGGGAGAAAGTAAAGGGAAGTGAGGATGTTGTCCAAAAAGAAGAAGAAGAATTTACGAAATGGTAACCCTTCTATACAAAACTTTAATAATAATAAAATTATATTAACAAAAAAACTTTGATCCTTGGGTCTCAGCCTAATGAGTAGCAAGGATTCAGGAGTAAACAACAGCTCTACTTCCTCAGCTGGATTCTAAGGGAAGAACAGGGATTAACCAGACTCCAATCAGATGATGATGATCAAGAGGTAGCATGATACCTAAGGCAGGGATACTGCATGAGGAAAAACTCTGTCATACAAAACCAAGCTAGATATGGCATGGTCAAAACAGAGAGCCAGGCGCTGGTGGCTCACGCCTGTAATCCTAAATTGAGATCCAAGGATGATGGTTCAAAGCCAGCCCAGGCAGGAAAGTCCATGAAACTCTTATCTCCATCAGGAAACCTGAAGTGCTGCTGTGGCTCAAAGTGATAGAGCACTAGCCTTGAGCTGAAGAACTCAGGGACAGCACTCAGGCCCTAGGTTCAAGTCCCACAATGGACATAAATAAATAAATAAAAAGAAAACAAAACATTGGGGGAAGAAATAAAATGATAAGCAGATGTAAGCTGTGGCAGGTCAAAAAAAGACTAATCAAACTGTATCAAGAAATTTGTGTTTCCGAGAGAAACAGTAGGCTACAGCAAGGCTTTATGCAGGGCAGTAATGTGATCAGAAATGTGATTTAGAAATATTCTTGGGGCTGCAAAGTGGAGGGTGGTATAGATATTCAAAGTAGTTGCAGGAAGAACTGTCAGGGCCTGTTAAAGGAACAATACAGGCTAGGAATGTGGCCTACTGGTAGAGTGCTTGTCTAGCATGCATGAAGCCCTAGGTTCGATTCCTCAGTACCACATAAACAGAAAAAGCTGGAAGTGACACTATGGTTCAAGTGTATAGTGCTTTCCTTGAGCAAAAAAAGCTCAGGGACAGTGCCCAGGCCCTGAGTTCAAGTCCCAGGACTGGCCCAAAAAAAAAAAAAACCCACAATGTAAGGTTCTTTTTAATACCTGGCCTTCAGGTGATAATCGCCACAGTCTACATTTTCAACTGAAAGTAGTTATGTTTCTGCCTATTTTATGCCACACATATTATTATCAATAACAAAGGTTATGGCTAGAGATACCTCAGTGGTAACTGATGTGATCTCTAGCACTAATTAAAATTTTAAAAAAAGGAAAGAGAAAAAGAAAACAACCTAAGATTCATTGGGACTGTACTCTGTGTCACAAGAAAAATAACAAAAATAAAAACAAGCATTGAAAAGTATTAAACAATTTGAGAGATTATCTGTCCAAGAAGTAAACTACTCACAGTGCCTTCGACTTCTGAATAGAGTCCTGACCAGAAGCTGAAAGTACTTTTATCCAGTTGATACAGTCGAGATTTCTCAAATGTTTCAGAATCCATGATCTGTCCTAATTCCGGTGGTACATGAGTTGTTGTCTTATATATCCTTCTCTGAAACATTTTCAAGAAGACACTTAAACAAAATAGTCAACTGTTCATTACAATCATAATTTGTGATCAAACATTGAGGGTTTTATAACATTAATTTACCACATAAGCCTAAAGAATCTGTTTCAAACATGCACACATACTTGACATTTAGTCAGAAAAACTGATCACTGAAATGACTGATGCAGAAAAGCAAAAGCAGAACCAGAGAAACTGAAACTAGCAGTCCAGGAACAACAATCAGAGATGTCTTCACATTTCAGTTTCCTGCACAAACCAAAGTTGCAACATCATCAAGATTACACTCATTCTGGGTGTCACGTACATCTAACAACACAGAGACTAGATTCGTAAAAAAAGAGAAGTAAACACACTAACAAGTATAAACGAATACTGTGAACAGTCTAATGGCTTAGAAGACAAGTTAAGAAAGCATTTTTGAGGAGAGATAGAAACCCATCAAGAACGACTACTGTAGTTCATGCCTGTAATCCTATGCAGAAGGCTGAGATCTGAGAATCCTGATTCCAACCTGGCCCAGTCAGGAAAGTTCATGAGCTTCTTATCTCTAATTAACCACCAAAGAGCTGGATGTAGAGTTGTAGCCGAAGTGGTAGAATGCTAGTTGCCCCAGCCCTTAGTTCATGCCCCAGGACCAACATTAAATAAACAAATAAATAACGTCTTCAAATACATGTTTTACACTATGCCAACTAAAATGTAATTTCAGCCCATGGGATATATCACAGAAAACATATCAAAAATAGAATAGACCTCATCTTTTACAGTGGTCCTAAAACAAATGTTTTCTCTATAATGGTATATCAATAAAAGCTAAGGGCATTAAATTAAAGCATAATTCATCAAAGACCCTAATCAAAGGTAGTTATTGTAATTAGGCTTATTATTAAAGTGAGACAAATCTCAGTATCTCACCTTCCAATTTTGACACCACATACTGTGTTTATACACAGGATCTTCTCCAGGCCAGCAAAATTCTATACTAACAAAGCTATCCAATATGTATTAGTGTAATTAGCTATATAGTTTATCTTTGAATACAGGGCTAAAGGAAGAGATTGAGACATAACCCAGCTACTGACCGAACTCCAGTATTTCATCCAGTCAGTGCATTCCAGAAAATGAAACTATTATAAAGCTTCATGCAGAATGTAGACCAAAAGGAGAAACTTGCAGAAAAATACTTCCATGGCTCATGAAAAAGGCACCTAGCAAGCACAAGTTCAAATCCTGGTACCACGAAAGACAAAATGAGGAAAGGGTTTTCCCTACCATCAGCAAGGACATTACAATAACTACACAGAACATATGTAAGCAAACCAGTAGTCAGAGATTGAAATAAAACTGGCAACTGAAGTTGATTTCACTTTAAAATCCAGATCCCTAATCTTTCCAGCTATTAACTTGACGGTCCAGGGAATTTTTATTAACGTTCATTTTCTACTTAATTTTTTAAAAAAATAATGAAGCTATTTCTATGAAATGGAGGAGAGAGGTAAAACATATATATATAAAAAATTTGGGGGTGGGGTGGGCTCAGTCGTGGGACTTGAACTCTGGGCCTGGGCACTGTCACTAAGCTCTTCAGCTCAAGGCTAGTGCTCTACCACTTGAGCCACAGCGCCACTTCCGGTTTTCTAGTGGTTTTATTGGCGCTAAGAGTCTCCTGGACTTTCCTGCCCAAGCTGGCTCTGAACCACGATCCTCAGATCTCAGCCTCCTGAGTAGCTAGGATTACAGGCGTGAGCCACCGGCGCTCGGCTCATATCTATATATCTATATAGATATATATAGCTTGGCCTGGGCCCCGGGATCCGTCCCGCGAGGCTGTGGAACAGACAGGGCAGCCCTTCCCTTCCTGCGGGTCCTAACAGTCGAGGGGTCCCCCCGATAACATGGGGGATAGCTTCCCTGAGATACCAAGGATTCCCCCCTCCAGACACACACACAATCCACAGCCACCATCTGGACAAGTCGGGGCGCTCAGTAGGGTCTTGTGGGGTCGAGGGCGAGGCTGGCCCCGGACCGTCCCGAATCCCGAATCCCAGGTCCCGGGTCCCGGGCCCGGTGGGCCCAGTCCAGGCTCACCTGCCGCTGCGCTAGGAAGGTCTCCCAAAGATACACCGTCCAGGAAAAGAGCAGCACGGCCCCGAAGATCCGTTTCTCGGGCGGCGTCTCCCACAGCGCGTCCAGCGACGCCCACGGTCCCATGGCCACCCCAGCCCCGGCTCCCTCAGCGTGCGCCGGCGCCTGACGCACGGCCGGCCCTTGACGGAGTCCCCGCGGTGTCGCAGCGATATGGGTCCCTTCCGAGTGCCTCCTCCATCGCCCGCCCCCATCGCGCCCTCCCAGCGCCGCCGGCAGTGTCACAAACACACTCTTCCCCGCGCAGACGCTCCGTACAGCTCCGCAGTTACTGCTAGACCGGGGCCAGCCCCTCCGTCCTCACTTCCGGTCCCAAGAGAGCCCAAGCCCAGACGCAGACTTCCGGCCCCTCCTGTTTCTGAGCGGTGTCGCTCCATCATTGTTCCCCCTCCCTTCCCACTCCCAGAGCTGCGTTTCGGATCCGAGTTTTGGCTTTCTAACTTCCAGGGTCACAGTTCTCTTCCATCCCTCGCCGCCTAGGCTGCACTGGTAGGCACATATACTGCCTGAAGTAGCAGGGAAGGAAGGGGACGTCACAGCCCCTACTCTAAAAATATCTATCTATCTTTTAACTCGGCTGTTCAAACGGCGGTAGGTGCATCAGAATGATAATTGCAAAAGGAGGTCTTTCCGATGGGGTGTGTATTAGGATGTTTTGACTTAAGGCATATTAATGAAGAGAATGGCAGTAGTGACAAGAACTTTCATTAGCTCTCATCTGATCCACCCCAAGATGAAGTCAAAGGTGACATTTTGCCTGTGTATGATATGGAGCAAGACAAGAACAAGAAAGCCAGAAATGTCTTAAACCAGCCAGGTGTGCTGGTTCACACCAGTCATTTCTGCCCTCCAGGGGCTGAGGCAGAAGAGTTGAAAGCATAACCTGGGCTGCATAATGGAACCTTCGTTTTGTTTGTTTGTTTTTTTAAATACTGAAACAAAAATCTGTTTTATCTGGGGGACAAACATATAAAGGCTCCTTATCATTTTTGACTTGAAATTAACAAGTGAAATGTGGTCAATGGGATAAAGGTTAATAAATATGTTAATATTTAATCATAAATATTAGTATTTAATAAGTATTAACATATTTATTTTACTTGAAACCCAAAATCAGACTTTTTGGGGGGTTGGTCGTGGGGCTTGAACTCTGGGCTTGGGCGCTGTCCCTCAGCTCTTCAGCTCAAGGTGGAGCCTTCTACTTGAGCCATAACTGCCACTTCTGGTTTTCTAGTGGTTTATTGTAGATAAGAGTCTCATGGACTACTTTCCTGCCCGGGCTGGCTTTGAACCACAATCCTCAGATCTTAGCCTCCTGAGTAGCTAGGATTACAGGCGTGAGCCACCGACACCCAGCTCCCTGAGCTTCTTTTGCTCAAGGCTCATACTCTACCACTTCAGCCACAGTGCCATTTCTGGCTTTTTCTGTTTATGTGCTATTAAGGAATTGAACCCAGGGCTTCGTGCATGCTAGGCAAGCACTCTACTGCTAAGCCACATTTCCATTCCTGTCAGAATTTTTATAACCCAAAGTAAGTCTAATTTAGGTAATTGGTTCTAGACTGGTGTTGCTGCTTTGCATATTTATTTATTATAAATAGCTATAATTAGATATTTTTAAGTTATGGTGTTGATTGTATTGCTAGATTTTTAATTTTAAAACATTTTAAGTGAGCATCTCAAAATTTTCAATCTATAGGACTTTCACTCTCTAAGAGAAAGTAATCTGTATAATTAGATAACTTGAGAAGTTAATGTTAACTAGTCACAGCATGCATTCCTTCACAAGACAGATTTTTAACAGTTCTTTTGCTTTCAGCAAAATCAGTGGTGGACCTGAACTATTTGTCAGGTTATAAAGGACGTGATTTGATTTTTGGAATAGTACTTAGAAACCAAAGAATTGACATTACAAAAACAAAATTACTAGCATTCTCATCTACTTAGTTTTTGAATAGTATTTCTTAGCACTTGTTCTAAGAAAACAAACAGGAATTAAAATTAAAATGACAAGCCCCATGACACACACACAAAAAAAAGACGACTTTTAATTGACTTTCAGGGCTGGGGATGTGGCTTAGTGGTAGAGTGCTTGCCTCATATGCATGAAGCCTTGGGTTCAATTCCTCAGTACCACAAACACAGAAAAGGCTAGAACTGGACAGTGGCTCAAGTGGCAGTGTGCTATCCTTGAGCTTCAAAAGAAGCTCAGGGACAGTGACCAGGCTCAGAGTTCAGGCACCCCCCCAAAAAAAAAGAAAGAAAAAGAGAGAGAGAGAGAAAGAAAGGAAGGAAGGAAGGAAGGAAGGAAGAAAGAACCCTGTTGATTTAGCAGTAAGAATAAACATTCATCCTAGTTTATGAAATTGAGATCTGAGGATTGTGGCTCAAAGTCAGTCTAGACAAAAAAGTCCATGAGATGCTTATCTCCAATTAATTAGCAAAAGCCAGACATGGAGTTGTGAGTTGTGACTCAGGTGATTGAGCACCAACTTTGAGCAGAAAGCCAAATAAGAGTGAGAACCCCTGAGTTCAAGCCTCAGTATGATGAGCTCACACACAAAAAAAGAACCTGAATATAACTTAGAGATGATAAAGCTCACTAATGAATGAAGTTGGTTATTGTTCTGTAGATTCTAATGGTTACATTGTATAAAGTGATTTAACCATTTTATCTTAAAATGTCAGTGTTTATGATTTACCTGAATGTACATCTATGATAACGATTGAAATTTGTGATAAAAATGCTTAGATACCAATTTAAATATCTGAGGAGATAGACACCAACTTTCTTGGGCCATTGCTGCTATGCCCTCCTTACCCTTATCTTCATCTGAGAACCCAAGGCCTCACAGAAGATCCTGCTGCCCTCTGTCTTTGTGACCAAGAGCTCAAGTATACAGTCAAGCTGTTTGAGTGCCAATCACAGCTACACCTTCCGTAAGCAAGGTACTTGTTACATATCCATAGACTTACTGTTCAAAACCTTGGTCCTGGGCTGGGAAGGTGACTCAGTGGTAGAGCGCTTGCCTTGCATGCATGAGGTCCTGGGTTCGATTCTTCAGCACCACATAAGCAGGGGGGAAAAAAAGCCGGAAGTGGCACTGTGGCTCAAGTGGTAGAGTGCTAGCCTTGAGCTGAAGTGCTGAGGGACAGTGCCCAGGCCCAGAGTTCAGGCCCCACAACTGGACCCCAAAAAACCCCAAAACCAAAACAAAAAACACCTTGGTCCCCACCCAGCTGGCTATGCAAAATTTTGGGAGGCTCTGGAAACTTGAGGAGGTAGGGTCTAGTTGGAAGTAGGTCACTGAAGGGCCTTAGGGGCTCTCTCTCCTCCCCTCCCCTCTTTTCTCTTCTCCCTTCTCTGCCCCTCTTAATTCTTCCTGGCTGTTAGGATATAGCTATCCTGCTTTGGTCATGCTCTCCCTACTGTGAAAGACTGAAACCTCTGAAACCGTGAAGCAAGATAAATTCTTCATCCCTTTAAGTGTTTTTCTCTGGTATTTGGTTACAGTAATAAAAGTCTGATTAAAGCCTTGAACACTGTGTGTATCAATTCCTTGTCTGTAAACCCAGCACAATAGTGCATATCTCCTTTTAGTATTAGGATCAAAATCGGATAGCCTCTGGTGGCTCACACCTGTAATCCTAGCTACTCAGGAGGCTGAGATCTGAGGATCATAGTTCAAAGCCAGCCCAGGCAGGAAAGTCCATGAGACTCTTATCTCCAAT
>NW_012267249.1:2524383-2538018 GCF_000151885.1 Dipodomys ordii | reverse complement strand
GGTGGCTCAGTGGTAGAGTGCTTGCCTTGCATGCATGAGGCCCTGGGTTTGATTCCTCAGCACCACATAAGCAGAAAAAGCCAGAAGTGGGGCTGAGACTCAAGTGATAGAGTGTTGGTCTACAGCTGAAGAGCTGGGGGACAGCACCCAGGCCCAGATTTCAGGCCCCACAACCAAAAAAAAAAAAAGAAACAAAGAAAGAAAGAATCTATTGGCGAAACTGCTGGAAATGTGGCTTAGTGGTAGAGTGCCCATCCAGCATTCATGAAGCCTGGGTTTGATTCCTCAGTACCACACAAACAGAAAAAGCTGGAGGTGCTGTGGTTCAAGTAGTAGAGTGCTATCCTGAGGAAAAGAAGTTCAGGGACAGTGTCCAGGCCTGAGTTCAAGCCCCAGGACTAGCCAAAAAACAAATCTATTGGTGGGATTTGGGTAGAGGGCTCATTATCTCTCTAGCTACCATGTAGGAATGGCAGCAGCATGTACACTTAGGAAGCCATTTCAAGAATCCAGGTAAGGGCTAGAGGCATTGTTCCTAGTGGTAGAGCATGTGATCAGCATGAAAAAGTACCTAGGTTCCACATCTGCCTCCCCCCCATATATATATATATATATGCAAAGTCTAGTAGTGAGGTGATGAGTTGGGCTATCAAGACTTGGGGTTATCAGTAGAAAATCAAGTGAATTACATAATAACAATATAACAATAACAACAAATGTTTTCCTTTGCAGAAAGAGAGTGCTAACAGAGAGGCTGATCTGCATGGAAGCCAAAAGAAGGAGCCTCAGAAAAGGCTGTTGGCAGGAATTTGCCAGTGAAGAAAGACTGAATTTTGGAGAATCAGGGTTTTCCTCCCTGGGGGGGCAGACACTGATACAGAAATAGTTTGCTGACCTGAATGATAAGATAGCTCCCTATCTTGCCCTGATTCTCTGCTCATCCAACATCCCAAGGTCCCTTAATTGGTGCTCTGACTATAATGTTCAGATTCTCATTAGGAATAAATTGGTATCAATTTATTGGTATCAATTTCCTATGACTATGATGTGTCTCACACACACATCCAGAAGAACTGACAGCCAAGATCAAGCTGGTCCCACCAGTTCCTTTTATACTGGGCAGCCTAACAGGAGTAGCCAGTGTGTTTCATCTTCTACAAATTCCTCATTCTACTTTCTGTCTTCCACACAGGCTGCTACATCTATATTACTCTCCAATTAAAAGACCTCTAATGGTCAATTTCCAATGCCTAAACTGTACAGTATAGCCTTAAAGATGTGTTGTTATTGACATTAGTCTACTCTTCAAGGCCCTTCTAATGCTTTCCTTTGATGAGCCCCAGAGGAGCAATAAAGACAAGATGACTTGGATAGTACAACATAGACACTGACCTTAAAAAACTGACAGCTGCACTCTATCTGCCTCACTACCAAACCTCCTGCCTGAACTGTCAGATGCAGTCCATTGTCAACTCCCATCTGTACTTGTCACCATATCATGAATTAAAACAAACTTGAAGATAAGATCACTGTCCTTGCTTTTTAAAGCTAAAATCCTTCATTACAGTGCTAGGACCAACCCATGTATTAGCCACTGAAATTCTCTGTGTTCCCTAAGCAAGCCATCTTCTTCTTTTAAGTATCTTCAGGATGATCCCTGGAATGAATACCTTCTAGCTCTTTGGTTGTCTATGTAATCTGTCTGGGAAATTCAGTCATTTCCTCTAGGCAAAGCCTTTCTTACTCCTCCTCCATTCACTTTTTTTGCACTTATACTTTACTTTGTAAAATGAAGTCTCATCTTACATAAGGATTGCATTTTAACATCAGAAACTATAAATTATCAGACTTACTATTAGAAATTCCTTAGGAAGGTGCCAACCAAGAGATTGCCATATTGTCTCTTTTTTTTTTTTTTTTGGGTCCAGTCGTGGGACCTGAACTCTGGGCCTGGGCACTGTCCCTCAGCTCTTCAGCTCAAGGCTAGCACTCTACCACTTGAGCCACAGTGCCACTTCCGGCTTTTTTCTTTTTGCTTATGTGGTGCTGAGGAATCGAACCCAGGGCTTTGAGCATGCAAGGCAAGCGCTCTACCACTGAGCCACTTTCCCAGCCCCGCCATATTGTCTCTTATTGACTATAGAGCTAGTTTCTCTCCCACATGGCAACAAGTTACTGTTTATTTGCACACCAAGTGGAATATTTCATTTAGATGTCAGATTGAAATGGCTACTCACATTTATTGTATATATTGTATATATTATAAGGAATGTACATATTATAAGGAATCTCAGACCTGTTAAAACTATCCACTACCATTTCCCCCTTAAGGCTTTCCCTGTTGCCCACAATAGCCTCCCACCATTTTCCCTTCTTACTAAGCTGGGACTCGGATAAGAACTCACCTCACTTTAAGACAATACACAGCCAAGCTCTGGTGGCTCACTAATCCTAGCTACTCAGGAGGCTGAGATCTGAGGATGGTAGTTCGAAGCCAATCCAGGCAGAAACATTCATGAGACTCTTATCTCTAATCACAAAAAAAATAAGCCAGGAGTGGAGCTGGGCTCAAAGTGGCAGAGTGCTAGTTTTTGGCCAAAAAGCTCAGAAAAGTGCCCAGTCCCTGAGTTCTAGCCCCACAACCACCACTACCAACAACAACAAAAAGCTGATATGACCCCTTTGTACCACAATTTCCTGTTGTAACATTACTTGTCTACTTAGCCAGGCTTGAATGCTCCTGAAGCGCTCAGGACAAACACTCAGGGCTTCTCACAAGGCAGCACAGAGCAGGCAGCAGCAAAATGAGAAAATTAAAAAATACTTTTTTTGCCAGTCCTGGGACTTGAACTCAGAGTCTGGGCACTGTCCCTGAGCTTCTTTTGCTCAAGCCCAGCTCTCTACACTTGAGCCATAACACCACTTCCAGCTTTTTTATTTATGTGGTACTAAAGAATCAAACCCAGGACTTCATGCATGTTAAAGCAAGCACTTTACCACCTAAGCCACATTCTCAGCCTGAAATTAAATATTTCACTCTTAAGTTTACTCACCTAAGTAATTGATTCAGGGGGACCTTGAGCTGCATTTTTTTGTCAGTATTGGGGCCTGAACTCTGGGCCTGGGCACTGTCCCTCAGCTCTTCAGCTCAAGGCTAGTGCTAGCCACCTTCCCAGCCTCTGCATTTTTTTTTTTGGGTCTGGTTGTGGGGCCTGAACTCTGGGCCTGAGCGCTGTCCCTCTGCTCTGCAGCTCAAGGCTGGCACTCTACCACTTGAGCCACAGTGCCACTTCTGGTTTTTTTCTTATGTGGTGCTGAGGAATCGAACCCAGGGCCTCAGGCATGCAAGGCAAGCGCTCTGCCACTGAGCCACCTTCCCAGCCCCACTCTGCATTTTTTTTTGATGAGTGTAAATAACTATGCAGAAGAGAATTATCTGGCCAGAAGGCTGTCACCACCATGCCAGTTTGTCCATGTTCTCTTTTTTAAAAAATATTTTTTATTGATATTAATTACATAAATTTCACAAATTTCACAGTATTATGGGATAGTGATACTTAAAGTCACAAACACATTTTAACCTTCACAAGGCAAATTGTCATTATTATGGTCTATAAAGTTTGTGACTTCTATGAGCTTTGACAATAGAACAATTTCTTCCACATTGGGTGATATGTACACTTCTTTCCTTTTGCTTAGTGTAAGCTATTCCCTTCCGTTGACTGTCCTTGAATTGCTTAGTTCGTTTTCATCAATGTCCAGTGCAGCTGATGGGCCCCTCTGTTGTATATTTCCCCATTTCGCTCTGATTCTGTGCCCTCCTCCTAGCTTCCCTCAAAATATATACCAAATATGTGGTCAAGAACATGAAGTCATTTAGAAATGACACGACGAATTAAGCAGAGGTCTTTTGTTTCTCGAGTCCTGTTTACTTTGTCATATCTCCTTGAATTTTTAATTTAACGTCCACATATCAGGGAGACTATGTGCCGTTTGTCTCTCTGCTCTTGACTTACCTCACTCAAAATGATTTGTTCTAGTTCCCTGTGAATGCCATTATTTTGTCCTTTCTAATGGCTGCATAATATTCCATTGTATATAGGAAGCACAATTTTTGGATCTGTAGAGGGGGGTCTGGGTTGTTTCCATATTTTGGCTATTGTGAACAGTGCTGCAATAACACGCAATGGAGGTGCATGTGTCCTTGTATCCTGGTTCCTATTGCTCAGGGTAGATGCCTGGGAGTGGTATGGCTGGGTCATAGGGGAGGTCTTTATTTAGCTTTCTGAGGTACCTCCAGACGCTTTCCAAAGTGGTTGTATTAGTGTACATTCCCACCAGCAATGCAGTAAAGTTCCTCTTTCTCCACATCCCCACCAGCATTTGTCATTGGCTGAATTTAGGGTGTGGGCCCTTCTGACTGGGATAAGGTGGTATCTCAGTGTTGTTTTTATTTGCATTTCCTTTACAGCCAGGGATGATGAACATTTCTTCATGTATTTATTTGCCTTTTTTTTTTTTGTTGGTCGTGGGGCTTGAACTCTGGTCTTGGGAGCATTCCTTGCACTCTTCAGCTCAAGGTGAGCGCTTTACCGCTTGAGCTACAGCGCCACTTCTGGTTTTCTAGTGGTTTATTGGAGCTAAGAATCTCACGGTCTCTCCTGCCCGGGCTGGCTTTGAACCGTGATGCTCAGATCTCAGCCTCCTGAGTAGCTAGGATTACAGGCGTGAGCCCCAGCGCCCGGCTTTCTTTGCCACTTTTCTCTCTTCTGAGAAGTCTCTCTTTAGCTCCCTTGCCATTTAATGCTTGGTTTGTTTGATCTGGGAGGGATTAGTTTCTCGAGTTCCCTGTATATAATAGATATTAGGTATCTGATACATTGGTGGTAAATAGTTTTTTCACAATTAGTTGGCTGTCTTACTAGTTTGGTTGGTAGCTATGTCTTCAGCTGTGCAGAAACTTTTTATTTTAAAGTAGCCCCATTCATTGACTCTTTTCAACTTGTGACTCTGAGACTCTGTTTAGGAAGTTTCTGCCTGTGCCTATAAGTTCAGGTGTCTCTCCTACTGTGTCCTGCAGTAGTTTCTGAGATTCAGGTTTGATGTTAAGGTCTTTAATGATGTTAGTGCATGGTGACAGGCTGGTATCCATTTTTAGTTTTCTATATGTGGCTGCCCAGTTTTCCCAGCACCAATAGTTGAAGAGGCTGTTTCTTCTGCTGAATGTCTTTGGCTCCTTTGTCAAATATCAGCTGAATATAGGTATGTGATTTAATTTCTAGATCTTCTAATCTGTTCCATTTGTCTATGGGTCTGTTTTGTGCCAATACCAAGCTCTCTTTGTTAATATGGCTTTATAGTAGAGCTTGAAATCTGGTATGATCCCTCCTGTGTTGTTTCTTTTGCCTAGAGTTGCTTTTGCTATTCTAGGTCTTTTCTTGTTCCATATGAATATTTGGATTGTTTTTCTATTTCAGTAAAGAATGTCATTGAGTACATTTTTTTCTTAACCTAATAAACAGCACAAAAACACAGAATAGCTTACGAGTACAGGATGGTCCACAGCCTGGCCTCAAACAGCACTTTAAAAATACACATGTAATTCTAACCTACCTCCCTTCCTCCACCTTCTTTCATTCTATTCTGGCTATCCTTTCCTTCAAGGCTGTATTACCTTAGAGTCTCCAGCCTGCTGAGTAAGCACCCAAATCCCAGAGATGTGTGTGTGTGTGTGTGTGTGTGTGTGTGTGTGTGTGTGTGTGCAATGCTAGAGACTGAACCCATGGCCAACTGCATACTAGGCAAGTACTCTAACACTGAGCTACACCTTCAGCCTCCTAAGCATTTTAAACTGCCACAATACCTCCACATTACTCACCTCACACACAATTAGAAGCTGGGTTACACTGAACACAGAGCCAGTCCTTGTAGAGTACTTTCAATATAGTTCTCTATCTTTATTGATACACCACTGCATGCATGAGGGAAACAGTACATTATTTCTGGAAAAGATTGGAAGTCCATCACATTTCAGATGTGGAGGTAAACCCTGATGTAGGCATGGGACTTTGGCAGTCAGAGCAACTGCAGTAGGGCTCAGAGGAGCAATCTCTCCTGGTGGCAGGCTTCTGGGCAACAATCATGCCCTCCAGATCCTTCACTTTGTTTTCCACCATCTGAAGTTTTTTCAAAATTTTCTCTTGCAGACCCAAAGATAGTAAAAGATTACCACCTTCTGCAATTGGACGACCACTTCCATCTGGGTTGGCTAGCAAAGCTTGGAAAAAATCTGAGCCTTTCTTGTAAAGTTGATAGAGTGTGATCACAAAGATCATTATTTTCTAAAACAAAGAAAAGTTGAGCATTACTTGTTCATTCATGAAAATACCAGTTAACCTCTAGATGCAAAACAAAATAAGACCCAATAGTAACAGTAATCCTTCATTCCTATGCTGAGCCTTAATGAAACATTTTCACACCGACTTAATCTTTTGATTATCAACAAGAACTGAAGTGGTAGGGATTGCTGTGTGTGTGTGTGTGTGTGTGTGTGTGTGTGTGGTGCCAGGGGTGAGCTCAGGGCCTCACACTTGCTAGATGAGTGTTCTACCACTTGAGACACACACACTTCAGGCCTTATTGTGCTTGTTTTTTTTTTTTTTTTGGTCAGTCATGAGGAGCACTGTCCCTGAGCTTCTTTTGCTCAAGGCTAGCACTCTACCACTTGAGCCACAGAGCCACTTCTGGCCTTTTCTGTTTATATGGTACTAAAGAATCGAACTCAGGGCTTCATGCATACTAGGCAAGCCCTTTACCACTAAGCCACATGCCCATCCCCTTATTGCTTTTAATAATCAAATAATAAATACCATTTGCTGAAGGTCTACTGCATGCTGATAGATCTGTTTTAGAAATTACCTTGCAAAAAAGACAACATGAGGGGCGGGAAGGTGGCTCAGTGGTAGAGCGCTTGCCTTGCATGCCTGAGGCCCTGGGTTCGATTCCTCAGCACCACATAAGCAAAAAGGAAAAAGCCAGAAGTGGCACTGTGGCTCAAGTAGTAGAGCGCTAGCCTTGAGCTGAAGAGCTAAGGGACAGCACCCAGGCCCAGAGTTCAGGCCCCACGACCACCCCCCCCCAAAAAAAAGAAAAAAAAAGCCAACATGGAAGGGATCTTGATACCGGACTTCAAACTCTACTATAGAGCCATAATAACAAAGACAGCATGGTCCTGGCACAAAAACAGACCAGAAGACCAATGGAATAGAAGATTCAGAAATAAAACCACATGCCTACAGTCAGCTGATATTTGGACAAAGGAGTCAAAGACATATAGTGGAAGAAACACAGCCTCTTCATCTACTGGTGCTGGGAAAACTGGGCAGCCACATGCAGAAAACTAAAAGTGAACCCCAGCCTATCACCATGCACCAACATCAACTCAAAATGGATTAAAGACCTTAACATCAAACCTGAATCTCAGAAACTACTGCAGGACAAAGTAGGGGAGACACTTGAACTTATAGGCACAGGCAGGAATTTCCTGAACAGAGTCCAGGTCACAACAAATTGGAGAGAGACTCGACAAATGGGACTATCTTAAAATAAAAAGTTTCTGCACAGCTAAAGCTACAGCAACCAAACTAGAAAGACAACCAACTAACTGGGAAAAAATATTTACCAGCAATATATCAGACAAGGGGTTAATATCCATTATATACAGGGAACTCGAGAAACTAATCCCTCCCAAACCTAACAAACCAATTACTAAATTGGCAAGGGAACTAAAAAGAGACTTCTCAGAATAAGAGACAAAAATGGCAAAGAAACATATGAGGAAATGTTCACCAGCCCTGGTTGTGAAGGAAATGCAAATGCAAATAAAGACAACCCTGAGATACCACCTTACCTCAGTCAGAATGGCCCACATCCTAAAGTCAGCCAACGACAATGCTGGAGGGGATGCGGAGAAAGATGAACCCTATTACACTGCTGGTAGAAATGTACACTTATACAACTACTTTGGAAAGCAGTCTGGAGGGTCCTCAGAAAGCTAAACTGACCTCCTTTATGACCCAGTCATACCACTTCTAGGCATCTATCCTGAACAACAGGAACCAGTATACAAGGACACATGCCCCTCCATGTTTATTGCAGCACTGTTCACAATAGCCAGGATATGGAAACAACCCAGATATCCCACCACAGATGAATGGATCAAAAATTGTAGTATCTATACACAATGGAATATTATGCAGCCATTAGAAAGGACAAAATAATGGTATTTGCAGGGAAATGGATGGATCTAGAAGAAATCATGTTGAGTGAGGTAAGCCAAGAGCAAACAGACAAATGGCACATGGTCTCCCTGATAAGGGGATGTTAAGGGGCTGGGAAGGTGGCTCAGTGGTAGAGCGCTTGCCTTGCATGCTGAGGCCCTGGGTTTGATTCCTCAGCACCACATAATCAAAAAGGAAAAAGCCAGAAGTGGCACTGTGGCTCAAGTAGTAGAGCACTAGCCTTGAGCTGCAGAGCTGAGGGACAGTGCCCAGGCCCAGAGTTCAAGCCCCACGACCGGATCCCCCCCCCAAAAAAGGGGGATGTTAAATCCAAAATGTAAGGTGATACGACAAAATTAACAAGACTTAAGAAACAAAGGACTTCCACTCATGCTGCTGATCACATATATCAGCAGCATGTGTATATATGTGCACACCGGAGGGAAACCAGGAGGACAACACAGAACTAGAGGGAATCAGAAAAAAACATACCACAGCAGGACTCATCAGCAGCACTGGACATTGATCAAAATGAATTAAGCAACTCAATGGCAGCGATGGGAGAGAGGGAACAAGTGGGAAAGAGGGAAGAGCTGATGCTATGCAAAACAAAAGAAATGTACATACCACCCAATGTGGAAGAAATAAATGTATTGCAAAGCTCATAGAACTCATAAATGTTATAGACCATGACAGACAATTTGCCCCATGAAAGTTAGAATGTGTTTGTGACTTTAACTAAACATCACTATCCCACAATACTGTGAAATTTGGGAAATTATGTAATCACTTAATCACAATAAAGAATTTGAAAAAAAAAAGAAGTTACCTTGCCTATGTATGACTTATTTATGTAGAAAAAACAGAACTGGGTAACTATTTTGATATTGTCGCTTCCATTTTGGACCCTACCACTATTGGAAATGAGAGAACCAGGATTAGAATCCAAGAATTCTCTCTTCCATGTGTGGTACCCTGAAAAACTAGACTTCCTGGCCATAAAAAAAAAAAGTTGGCCAGGTGCTGGTGGCTCACGCCTGTAATCCCAGCCACACAGGAGGCTGAGATCACAGTTCAAAGCCAGCCCTGGTAGCAAAGTCTGTGAGTCTCTCATCTCCAATTAACCACTAGAAAACCAGAAGTGGCACTATGACTCAAGTGGTAAAGTGTTTGCCTTGAGCTGAAGAGCTCAGGGACAGCACCTAGGTCCAGAGTTCAAGCCCCACGACCAACAACAACAAAAAAATACTTTTAATGATGAGATCTGAGGATCACAGTTTGAAGCCAGTAAGGGCAGAAAAATCCCCAAGACTTTTATGTCCAATTAACAAGCGAAAAGACAAAAGTGCAGGTGTGGCTCAAGTGGTAGAGTACCAGCTTTTAACAAAAAAACAAGCAAGATTACAAGGCCCTGATTTCAAGCCCTAGGACCAGACCCTCCAAAAATGTTTTAAAATGTTAACAGTTTCCTGCTGGGATAAGAATATAACCAGCATCTTATACTATCATTGCTTATTGAATCTATATAGGCCAAGCTTGATATATACAGTATCTCCTGTAAACCTCACAAGAATCTGAGAGTAGTATGTCCATCTTACAGATCAGGAAACTAGGGTATGGAGGTGAAGTGATTGTTATTAGGTCACAGAATAGATGGCTCAACAACAATTAAACAGAAATAGTCAGACTTGTGAGCCCAGACTCTGTTAGCAGCATTAGTAGTGCCCTTCTTTTTCGGTTGAGGTATACAAACATTGTGTGTATATACACAAATGCACACACACACATGCACACACACAAACACTTCTGCTGGAGATTTAGATAAAATGGATTACAATAAATGAGGTTGTAGAGAAAAACTAAATTTGGAATCCTAAAAATTGGGTTCAAACCATAGCTTTGCAAAAACTGTAAACCCGGGCAGGTAACCAAATTACTGCACCCCAAAGGTATAGAGATGACAATTCCAGTTCTGCCTGTGATGCAAGATTTGTTGTTGTCATTGTTGTTGTTGTGTGTGTGTGTGTGTGTGAATATTGGGACTTGAATTTGGGGCCTTAGCTCTTGCCCCACTTTTTCCTTCACAGCTGGTTCTCTACCATTTCAACCACATCTCCAGTTCCAGATTTTTGCTGCTTAATTGGAGGTAAGAGACTCGCAGTTTAGGATGCCCAAGTTAGTTCTGTCCAAACACTGATTCTCAGATCTCAGCCTCCTGAGTCACCAGTCCCCACCTTATGAAAGGTTTGGAGAAGTTAAAATAGAAAGTGTATGTGGCGCCGGGCGCTGCTGGCTCACACCTGTAATCCTAGCTACTCAGGAGGCTGAGATCTGAGGATCGCGGTTCAAAGCCAGCCCGGGCAGGAGAGACCGTGAGACTCCTATCTCCAATAAACCACCAGAAAACCGGAAGTGGCGCTGTAGCTCAAGTGGTAGAGTGCTCGCCTTGAGCTGAAGAGCTGAGGGACAGCGCCCAGGCCCAGAGTTCAAGCCCCACAACTGACAAAAAAAAAAAACGAAAGTGTATGTGGCTATGATTCCTAAACAATAGCAAGATAGGAAAATAAGTGAATGCCACAAAATGATCCAGTAATAATTTCTCTTTGCACCTATCAAACGGTTCTATAAGAAAACCCTCTTTAGCTAACTGCCAGTGGCTTGCACCTGTAATTGTACCTACTCAGAAGGCTGAGATCTAAGGATCACAGTTCAAAGCTGGCTCAGACAGGAAAGTCTATGAATAAACTCTATCTCCAATTAACCATGAGAAAACAAAGTGGTGCGGTGGATCAAGGGGTAGAGTGCTAGCCTTGAGCTGAAGAGCTCAGGGACAGCACCCAGGCCTAGTTCAAGCCCTCCCAACCCCCAACACCAAAAAGCCCTCTTTAAGTTCTTTCTTCTTAAATTTCTAATGAGTTTCAATATACCTCAGGTTCCTCATGTAAAAATCAATTTCATAAAATTACTGGGATTCTCAAAAAAACACTTCACTTAGGCTATTAATAATTTATTCTTATTGGAGATTAAATAGAACTATATAAAATACTAAATATTTCTCACAATCCCAGCCAGCTAAATTTCTCTTCCCCCAATACCCTGTATGTTTAATAGAGACTTATCTTTTTAAAACAATGAAAATATGACTTCAGCTGGGCAGGAAAAGTACATGAGGCTCATCTCCATTTAACCACCAAAAAGCCAGAAGTAGAGCTCTGGCTGAAATGGTAGAGTGCTAGCCTTGAGGAAAAAACAAAAACAACAACAACAAAAAACAAAAGTAAGGGACAGTGACCAGACTGTGAGTTCAAGCCCCCATACTAGCACAAAAAAATGTGACTTTATGAATATGAATATTTCTTCATTAAAGGATAATGGCATAGTAAGAACTGAAAGGCCACACCCAAGATCCTGGTTATAAAACAGTACTTGTTCTATAATACAATCGGCACTTAAAGCAATCAAGTAAATTTAAGACTTTTAAAAGTTTGTTTCATCTATTTTGTGTTAATAGACAAATTCAAGACCATTGTAAGAGAATTATTATACTCAAAGTCTAATTGATTAGATTTTCAAGAATATTCTAATTTTAAAAAACACTGAGAACTGGTCACCCTTGTATGTGTGGTCTTAGCAGGTGGCAGTGACGTGGGAGATAACTGATCACAATGTACTTTATAGCCCAGCATTGGGAAACTGAGGCAGGGTGCATGCCTGCATGAGTGTGTGTGTGTGTGTGTGCATGTGTGTGTGCTAGTGCTGGGCACTCAGGGCCTGGACTTTTGTTCCTAAGCTTTTGTGCTCAAGGTTAGCACTCAACACTTGAACCACAGCTCCACTTCCAGCTTATTGATGGTTAATTGGAGATAAGAGTCTCACAGACTTTCCTGCCTGGGCTCGCTTTGGAATGTGATTCTCAGATCTCAACTACAAGGGAAGAGGATTTCAAGTTTGAGACTAGCCTGGGCAACATATTGAGTTCAAAGTTTGACGGATCTATAAATGAGATCCTATCTCAAAACACACAAAAAAGGAAAATTTCAATTTATAACTAAATTTCTCTGTAACAAAAGAGTACAACCTGAAGTGACCGAACGCTTCGTTTCCATAAGGTAAACAATCCTATTGCCAACAAAATCAAAAAGGAAATCCCCAGGATGGCTTGCACAGCTGCACCAAGATTATCTAGCAGCCCCAAATTTGTTTGCTGAGTTTGAGCATTAGTGTCTCCTAGAAAACTTGCTTGTAGCCAGTTCCATATTGTGCCAAGAGAGAGAGAATCTAAGAGGTTTTCCCAGGTATACGATGAAGGTGGAGATGGTGGCATTTTAAAGCAGCAGCTCCAGGAACTACATGTGCAGAGGCTTCAGGAATCTAGACATGAGTTAGAGAGAGTGGTCCAGGAGCTCAAGTGTTCTGGAGCCACTGTGAGCTGGACTTTGTGATGTCACTATTCCAGGGTCAGCTTGCTTCCCACTCACCCAGTGACCCTTCTCAGTCAGCCACCGCCTGTTTCCAGTTCATTCATCCTGCTTTCTCTAATCATTGACTAGTCCTGGCTCTATAGTATACTGTCCAATAGCACTTTCCGTAATGAGGAACCCATTCTATACCTGCCTTATCTAATATGGTGGCCCCTTACAAACTTGAAATGTGGATTGTGTTGCAGAGGGACTAAGTATTGCATTTGAGTCTCGTTTGGCTTATCTTTGAATAGATGGGGATTTTAACTTTCTTCTCAAGGTTTGACTTAGGAACACATGGTATATTTTTCTAAACCACTTTGTAAATAGAAACATGCTACACTGTAACCTATATGATATGTTAGCAAAAACAGTTATCTACTACCTACTTGTAAGGAGGTATGAAACCTTTTTGTGAGATGATTCAAAAACCTAAAAGTTTTCAACAAAAGTAGAAGGGGCACAGGAAGGAAAAAAAGTGGGAAGGGCAGTTAGTCATGACAAAAAATGTCTGACACCTAAGGTGGAGATATAGTCCTATAGATGTATTATTAGGTTGTAATTTGTTCATTACAGTTGACTGTAGCTAAGAATAGACATAGAAAAGGCTGGTGGAGTACTAATAACTATTTCTTGGCAATTAGAGGAGAACTGAGTTGCCAGACACATCCAGAATGCTCTGGAAAATTGTTTACAAGCAATTGCTATTAATATGTTAAATCTTTAGTTCCCTAAGTGTTGGCCACTGTCAGAATTCTTTCTAGAAAGGAATAAAAATGAGCTGGGCGCCGGTGACTCACACCTGTAATCCTAGCTACTCAGGAGGCTGAGATCTGAGAATCATGGTTCAAAGCCAGCCCGGGCAGGAAAGACCGTGAGACTCCTATCTCCAATAA
>NW_012267249.1:2510062-2523423 GCF_000151885.1 Dipodomys ordii | reverse complement strand
GGCTTTTTTCTTTTTGCTTATGTGGTGCTGAGGAATCGAACCCAGGGCCTCATGCATGCAAGGCAAGCGCTCTACCACTGAGCCACCTTCCCAGCCCCGCCTGTGAAACTCTTATCTCCAAATAATCACCAGAAAAGCAAAAGTGGTGCTGTGGCTCAAAGTGGAAGAGCACAGCCTTGAGTGGGAAAAGCTCAGTGAAAGCACCCAGGTCCTGAGTTCAAGCCCCATGACTAACACCACCACCAAAAAAGAAAAGTGTCACAGACTTTCGTGCCCAGGCTGGCTTTGAAATGCAATCTTCAGATCTCTGCCTCCTGAGTAGCTAAGATTACAGGTGTGAGCCACTGGCACCTAATCTTATTTATGTAGTTTTGGGGTTAACATTGTCTTTTCTATTGTAAACTCAAGGAAGACAAGAACCAAGGCCATCTATCATCCTATGTACTCCTACTGTTTGGCATATACTAGGCAGTTAAATATTACAGGTGAATCCAAATATGTGTATGTACGATGTATGTTATGCTGCACTGGGATTTGAACTCGGCCTACGTTCTTGCTTGGCTTTTTCACTCAAGGCTAGTGTGCTACTACTTGGGCTTGACATCTACTTCTGTAAAGCAAAAATGTTCTCTTTTATCCTTCAATACTGGAGTTTGAACCCAGAGCCTCATGCTGTACTTCAGACATATCCCCAATCCTTATTCTTCAGATTAAGATACCAGATTTTTACACACAGCTTGCACATGGACCATCCTATCTAAACCTGCTGGATAGCCAGGATTAAAGATGCATAACATCATGCCTCCATTGTTCTTTCAGATAGGGCCCTGCTTAATTTCTGCTTAAGCTGGTTTCTACCCTGATCCTCCTATTTCTGCCTTCTAAGTAGATGGGATTATAGATATGTGAGCCATTGTAATGAGGTAAAACTGTTCATTCTTTAGATGGCTCTTCTTCTATAGCTGTAATAAAATTTGGCATTTTGTGTAAAAGAACTATGCTAGCATACCTGTTAACCCAGGTAAGGAGGTTTATGATTTTTGAGTCCAACTTGGGCTATACAATGAAACCTATTTCAAAACAACACGTGCCACAAAGACACATGAACACCACCATTTTTTTTAGTGGCAGTTCCCACCAAATACATATTATAAATCTAAAAGCACAAGGTGCTTCAAAAATAATCCAGTAAAAAAGTTTTTGATTTTTTTGCATACCCAAACATTTTCAATAAGGAATCTATCACTACTGTCTACACAGGAATTTCAGCCCACCTTTAGTGGTATCACCCACCCAAGTCACTTCCACCAAGAAATCCCCCTATCATGAGGATTTACTGACAACCCCAACTTTGAAGTCTACAACAGGTTCTTCATTGCCTTTTAAACAAAATCTTTTTCTGATTGTTTTTGGGCTTCAGGGCCTGGACACTGACCCTAAGATTTTGTGCTCAAGGCTAGTGGCTCTACCACTTTGAGCCACAGCTCCACTTCTGGTTTCTGGTGGTTAATCCAAGTCTCATGGACTTTCCTGCCTAGGCTGGCTCTGCACTCCGATCCTCAGATCTGTTTCCTGAGTAGCTAGGATTATAGGCTTGGGCCACCAGTGCCCAGCTCAAAGTCTTAATTTAGAACACAGTTACAGGACACTAAGTACATGGTCCCTCTTTATCTTCTCATTCTTTTCTCCTTTCCCTCTATTGATTCCTCCAACTCCAGCTATACCAGTCTGGTCAAAGTTATCAATGCATGATGTTGTACCACAAACCTTTTGCACGATACAATTTCCTTTTTTTTTTTTTTTTTAAACCTGGCTCCTTCTGATACTCCAGATTTCAGTTTAAACATTTTCTCACAGAAGCATTCATTCTGCTTTTGTTGATCCTTGTCTTTAATCATCAGAGCATTTGGGGCATAACTTTTACTTATCTGTACTGTTCTGTTTAATGTGTCTTTGCTACTAGATTCTTGGGGAAACTTAACAAGGCTTTCAACACTCATCATCCACAGGCTAGCAGATGGTAGGTGCTTAGTAAATATTTGGCTTTAGATAACTTTCTTGGGACTTTTCCCCCTGAACTACATCTGCCAAATATTTGTAAGCTTGTTTTGCTGGTGCTGAGGATTGAACAAAGGGCCTCATGCATGTTAAGCAAATGCTCCCGCACTGAGCTATACCATCAGCCCCCTTAGCAAGTTTGTTTCTTGCCTCGCCTGGTTACCTTCCTTAAAGGGGTTCAAACCTCCAAATACAGTGTCATGCCTGCAGGTACAGAACAAGCATGACAGAACAGAGTAGGCTTTCTAGATCTTGATCAACACTACAGGCTATATGTCAGGGCGCATTAGTTTACTTTGTGGTGGGAAACAGAGCAACAATTTTCCGAGTTATACAAAGTAAGCAAGTTTGACTTTCCCAGTAAGAATAAACAAGTTGTGGTAAGAGAATCAAACGTTGGAGGCCAGTCTAGGTAACATATTGAAACCCTATCTCAAAACTACAGACCCTTCCCCACAAAGACAGTAGAGCCTTCACATCTGCAGGTACATCGTTGTGAGACTACTGTTGAGGAAAAACCATGAATGTCAGGTGCACGGACATCAAGCCTATATATAACCCTAGTTATGCAGAAGGCTGGTATCTAAGGATCCTGGTTTGAAATCAACCCAAGCATATGTATCTAAAAGATTCTGATCTCCAACACAACAGAGCTGGAAGTAGAGGTGTGTCTTAAACCAGAGTATAAGTCCCAGTACCAGCACAAAAACCAAAACCAGGATAGAGTTCAGGATATTGAGTTTAGTATGGCACTTCGGAAGTTTAATTTTTCCCATAAAGCTGCCTCACCTCCAGTAGCATCATACCACCTTTGAAAAAGTACAAATTTTTCAAAATTTAGTAATTTCTAAAAATTTATCATTTAATAAGCACACAGCTGGACACCAGTGGCTCATGCCTATAATGCTAGCTACTCAGAAGGCTGAGATCCAGAGGACCAAATTTTGAAGCCAGCCTGGATAGAAAAGTTCGTGAGGCTGGGAAGGTGGCTCAGTGGTAGAGCGCTTGCCTTGCATGCCTGAGGCCCTGGGTTCGATTCCTCAGCACCACATAAGCAGGAAAAAAAAGCCGGAAGTGGTGCTGTGGCTCAAGTGGTAGAGTGCTAGCCTTGAGCTGAAGAGCTGAGGGATAGCGCCCAGGCCCAGAGTGCAGGCCCACGACCGGATCCAAAAAAAAGAAAAAAAGAAAAGTTCGTGAGGTTTAATCTTCAAAATAACCAGTAAAAAGCTAGACTGGAGGCATGACTTAAGTGATGAAGTACCAGTGGGAGCAAGCTGAGCAGGCCAAGAGAGCACTCCAAGTACAAGCCCTGAGTTCAAATCTCAGTAAAGAAAAAAGAAAAAAAATATGCATATTAATTTTTGTTTAGGCACTATCAACTTTGTGGGAAGAATATTCTCACAAACTTATAAAGTAGGGGAAGATCAGATCACACATAATTTCTTCACATAAACTGCATACTGCCCAAGTGGGAATTAAACTTATTTTGTAATCTGGGTTGGGTATGTGGCTTAGTGATATAGTGTTTGCCTAGCATGCATGAAGCCCTGGCTTCAATTCCTCAGGACCATATAAACAGAAAAAGCTGTAAGTGGCACTATGGCTCAAGTGGTAGAGTACTAGCTTTGAGCAAAAGCTCAGGGACAGTGACCAGGCCCTGAATCCAAGCCCCAGGACTGGCCAAAAAAAAAAAAATCTCAGCAAGGCAAACTTCTGTAAAAAAGGGCATGTCATTGGCAAGCAAGTACAAAATTTCTTTTGATTAAAAAAATTATTTGAGGGGCTGGGAAGGTGGTTCAGTGGTAGAGTGCTTGCCTTGCATGCATGAAGTCCTGGGTTCAATTCCTCAGCACCACATAAGCAAAAAGAAAAAAGCCAGAAGGGGCCCTGTGGCTCAAGTGGTAGAGGACTAGCCTTGAGCTGAAGAGCTGAGGGACAGCGCCCAGGCCCAGAGTTCAGGCCCCACGACCGAACCTCCCCCAAAAATTATTTGACCACACTTGGTCAAAACCATGTGTAATAAACCAGCAAGGTGGGCTTACTACATATTCTTACTCCTGCCACTATAGGTATCATAGATATCCCTGAAACATAACACAAAGACCAACCTCACCTTAGCTTTAGAACTTCCCAAATACCTACTCCTCTTTTCTGTCTTTTTTTTGGGGGGGGCAGGGCTGGAGGATACATGGGAGGGTGGGCCATGGGATTTTAACTCTGGGCCTGAGCTTTGTCCCTCAGCTCCCCAAGCTCAAGGTGAGCACTCTACCACTTGAGCTACAGTGCCACTTCTGGTTTATTGGAGATAAAAAGTTTCATGGCCTTTCCTGCCTGGGCTGGCTTTGAACCTTGATCCTCAGATCTCAGCCTCTTGACTAGCTAGGATTACAGGCATAAACCACCAATGCCCAGCTCGTCTCCTTATATATCTGGGTTTCATCTCACTCCCTTCTGCCAAAACTCTCAGCACAACCTTACCAACAATGCCTCAACTACTTCAATAGTCTTATTCCCTATTTCATTTTTAGATTCATTCTAGACAATTCATACTAGACATTTCGAGTCATCTAAGTTGAGTGTTAGTATGCTTAACAATCAAAGGTTCTCAGTTGCTTATAGACTTAAGCCCAAATTCATTAGTTTTCATATGCTCATGGGCTCCTGTTTCTCTGTGTAAGTCTCATCCCTGTCAAATTATTTGTAGTTTCCTGAAAACATGCCTGAGTCTGCTCTGCCCTTCATGTTGTTTGGCATATCCTCTTCCTGTCTAACAGACCAACTTCTGTATTACCTTCTCTCTAGGAGCTCTCTTGAACAATAGGGCTAAAAATTCAGTTTTAGAATCCCCCCCCACACACACAAAATTTCAAGACCTTTGATCTGAATGGCTTGTTAACATAAAAATTACTGGAGTAAAGTGTGAACACACTCCAGAAAATACACATGCAATTCCAGTTTACATGTAGTATGAAAACTCCTTTTGATTAAACATAAAATGGGTGAAAAATTGTCATTTATTGAAACTCAACTCAAAAAATATAAGATGCTGTAGTGTACAATATATTACACAAAGCACCCCCAGGTGCACATTCAAGTCAAGTAAGAACTCTTTATCCCTTTCCCTAGCCCTCCCACCCTGGGACCTTAGTATCTGTTCCATATACAATCATGCACACTTATTTGAAAAAGGAAGCCCCAGTATATTTTGATGTATTAATTAGCACCAAACAAGAATACAGTTCCATTTTCTTTTTAATAAACAAACAAAAAAAAAACCCAATCAATAAACCAACTGGAGAGCTAATGGACTCAGCCAATACTGCTGACATAGATATTATACATTCATGTAAATACACAGCCTATTCTACCTAAACAAGTGTGGCTGGTTCTCAGCCTTTGTTCATGTTGGCAATTGTCCCCAGTGTTGGAGCAAGTCTGTTTCTAAAGCAAAACTGTTATTTAGGAACTCCCTACACAAAGCTCATCTGTCTTTTTTGTTGGAAACAAGTCTAAAATTGGTGCAGAAAACTTAGATCTTTCAAGGACAACCACTGGCCGAAGATAATGAAGCTGTTTTAAGGCAAGCTCTCCACAGTCTGTTAATGCTTTGTCCAACACAACCCTCAGGTTTTCTAAGGAAGGAACTGTTGCTGTTTCAGCTACTATTAAAGGTGGGATTGCAGTCAGGTTCTCATGAATTGCAGAGTCACTGGAAGAATGAGGTATGTCAACTTCAGGGTCATTTGCCACAATACTCCCTACTAAGTCATTACTGGGCTGTGAAGAATCACTCAATGTTAAGTGCTCTGAAGTCTCCCAATCATCAGAATCATCTTCTTTTTCTTCACTTTCCTGAATAAATTTCAGAAATGAAGATTCAAATCCCATAGGTTTATAAGTCTTCAAATCAAATGACCTAGATTGTGAAGGCTTCCTAAAATTCTCTTTTGGGACATGGGTTAAATTTTTTACAGTGTTTTCTTGAATCGAACTATGCTGCCCAGGTTCTTCTTTGATCCTTGGCAAAGGCAGCTGGAAACTTGTGAAGTAAGTCCCACTTTCAGTCCCACTGGGATTTGGTATGGAATTTTCTATTTTACAGGGTAGAGGCTGAACTATATTACATTGTTCCAAAGAAGTGGTTTCTGAACTATGGTTACATTTTAAAGTTCCCCGGTAGAGCAGTTTGTCTGCATCAAATACTGGATTTTCTGTACACTCTTTCTGAGCTCCATTCCTTTCACCTGGATGGCAAGAATCAGTGTTCTGGAGAGCTGCATTACTGCTACCAGGGGAATGGCCATGCTTTGTGTGCTCCAATTCACAGCTTGTATTTTCTTCTTTCTTTATACAGGGCTCTGCTTCAGAAAGAGGCTCCTCCTTAATTTTTGTACCATACTTAACACAAACAACAAGGTTTTCCATCTGTTGCTCTAAATAGTTACTACTCATCTGATGGGTACGTTTGTAATGCCTCACTATGCTGCTCTCCAATTTCACCACAGATAAGCATCCCTGAACCATGCAGGGGTACTGCGTGTGCTGAGAGTGCTCTACACACATATGGAGAGCTTCTGCTCTTGTTTTGAAAGTAATTGGAGCTTTCTTTTCCTTGATTAAGCCACATTTTTTAGTTTTAGCATTAAGTGACCTCCTTGTAGTCTGATGTTCATGCATCTGAGTGTGAGCTGTTTGATATACCTTTTCACTCCTTAGTAGCCTTTCATTTGCTACTTTCTGGCTTCTGAATAGATCATCGTAATAGTCCTTATGCCGGTAATAAACATGTTGTGAGTAATTACTGCGATGGGTGAAGATCTGGCCACAGCCATTAAGATCACAATGGATTTCATAATCTGAATGTATTTCTCCTTCAATATTATGTTGTTCCATCAGGTGGTGTTTCAACTTGCTGAAGGTATAAAAAACAGCAGGGCACTGAGGCTGGTTACATGAAAACCTTGCTGTAGACTCAGCTTCAGAAAGTATTTTAGGCTCTTCCATATGATCTAGGTTATGAGAGTCACTACAGTGTTTAGCAAGAGCTTTGGAACACAGGAAGCGTTTATTACATTCTTTATATTTGCAAGCAAATATCTTTTTACATTTTACAAGTTCCCTTTTGGTTCTTGCTTTGTCCTTCTCTAAACATAACTGTTCTTTGTTATACTGATGTACAGTTCTATAATGGCGAATCAAGCCTTTTAGATTGGTGAATGAGGAGTTGCAAGTTTTATGGATGCAATGGAATGGTTTATGGTATTTATTTAAAATATAGCACAGATTTCCTTTAGCAACAGTTCGCCTGCTACCTCGTCCCTCTCTTCCTTCTCCTTCTCTATGACTGCCTATTGGTGATGAAATATCAGATGTTTTGCTTTCTGTTTCTTCACAAGATGACTCCAAATCTGTTTCTGAACTGCATTCATTTTTAGAATGACACTGTGCCTTCTCAGAATTACTGCTGGGATCACCTCCAAGTTCTGCAGAACAATCATCTTTCAATATGTCTACTGAGCACGGCCCTTCATGATCACATTTTTCACTGTCTAACAGTTTGTGAGTTGCCCTGTCACTGCCAATTTGATGTTTATTTTTATAATGGATCCTAAGGTGCGTTTTTCGTGTAAATGACCTTTGGCAAATATGACATCGGAATGGGGAATACCGGTGCTGAAACATGGTTAACTGGAGGACTTTTTCTTTTGAATAATTATGCTTCTTAAGGTAATGCATTAACAAAGCTTCTCTAGTTACAAATTCGTATTTGCATCCTTGAAGCTCACAGAAAAAAGGCTTAGCTGCCAACTGTGCAAGGTACTGACTTGGCATATTTTCTTCTTGATTTTGAAAATTAAGGTCTGAGATAGTAGACGAAACTGACTGAAGAGACTTAGCACCACTGGATGGGTACCCCTGCAATGACCCTGAGAAAGATCCATGTGCTATTGAATTTTTCAAGCTTAAATGTTTCAAGCGTAACAGAAGTTCCAACATGGTATCCTCAGTACATGGCCTTTTAGAAGCACAAATAGAGGCCTCTGAAGAATAACCCTGATGTTCTCGTTTACATTTAGTATGAACATTCTGATCAAGACCTTCATCTGGGGAGTCACTGTTTGTATCTGAGCAGGGCTTAGGTTCTGTATCAAACTTGTCAGTTGTTTGATTACTCAAACAGGGAAAGAAGTCTTTTGTCTTTATCTTTTTGGGTTTGAAATGATATGGATGCACCTTCCGTAGATGTTTCTGCATTCCTCTTGCATTTTTGTATGTGGAGCCACAGCCATCAAAACCACAGGTAAATTTTGTTCCATCAAAACAAACTGCCATATTTGAACATTTTTCTTTTAAACTAGAAGACACAAAAACTTTCTCATGAGATAGTAATATATCTTGCATGGTTTCAGAGTGATCCAATGAGTCAATCAACTCTTCATTCATAGAAGCCGAAGAGCTATGACTTAACTGATCACTAGAATTACTGTCACTGTTTTCTTTCAGGTTTTCTGTAGCATCTACTTGTGAACCAGCTGGTCCTGCACAGAAAAGATCTTCAGGTAAATGTGATTTATTGATTTGGTCAAGTAGGTGGGGCTGATCAACACAATCTTGCTTTTCATCTATTGCAGGCTCAAGTTTCACTGATTTCTTCATGTCTCCACCTGAATTTTCAACATTATGCATCGAGAGGTGCTTCTGGTATTCAATTTTGGAATAATAGAACTTTTTACAGCCAAGAAAGTTACATGTGTAGGATGCATCCCTAAAGTGTTGTGCTTCATGGTGGTAGAGCTGTCCCAAATCACTGAAAACAATATTACAGCCGTTTAACTCACATTTATAACGAAGATCATCATGTTTTTGTTTATGATTAAGTAGTTCATTCACTGATCCAAACCTAGCATAGCAATCTATAGACACACACATATAAGGTTGGGGACCACAATGCACTTGTTCATGTTCTCGTAGATGAAAAGCAGACATGAAATGTCGCCGACAGTAAGTACACTTCTCTCTTCTATTTTTCATATCCAAGTAATGCTTGGCATTTTCATCATTATTTTGGTGTTCAGCTTTGAGATGCACACTTAAGTACTTAAATTGTTTAAACACACGGGAACAGTCTGTACCAGGACAGGGGTACAAATCTCGGTCTTGCAGGTGGCAATCTTCTAATTTGCTGAATGTGACATATTCATGAGACTCTCCTTTGGCTTCTTCACTCAGTGACTGGTTTTGTTCCAAGGTTGAAGAGGGGCTCTTGGGACAAATACTCTTTTGAGAACCTTTCAACAGTAATTTCTTTCTAGAGCGGTCCCTTCTGCTTGGTGGCATTTTAACATGCTCCATCACATGAGGAACAAATATTTCTTTTCTCTTAAACTTTCTAATGCAAACTGGACAGGTGTAAATTCCATCTTCCATATGCATTTTAGAGTGATGAAGAATTCTGGCTTCTATACATTCCCGTTTACACAATAAACAGAAAAACTTATATTGAAGCCACCTCTGGTATCTTTCTGAAGAACCAATGGGTTTTTTGTCTCTTTTCTCCTTATGTTGATCTGTCAGATCTCTTCTTCTATATTGTTTGTCTTCTTTACCTTCATCATAGTCACTGAAAAATGACTCCAAAACATCTGTGTCATTAATAGACATTTCAAATCCACTTAAATCATCATCAGAATCTGAGGCTTCTTGACCTAGAAGTTGGTGGCAGTGTCGTTTTAAAGTTTTCCAGTCCCAAAATTCAGGGTCAAAAGGCCAGTGGGCTTTTAAAGCTAGTAAGAGTTCACACCGGAGAGAATTTGGAACTGGTGCATTTTCTTCATCAAATTTTTGATCTGGTTGCAAATACAGTTCTTCCAACATATTAAAGCCATCCAAACTGGGTTCAATTAAGAATTCTGTAAGCTGACAGGCTCTTCTAACTTCTAAATCTTCCGGTAAAAGACAGGAAATTGTTTTACAAACTGATGCTTTCATTTCTTCATCTTCACTTGATCTGAGCTGAAGAGCTCTGACACATAGTAAAATTGATACGCCAAGGCCAGCATCTTGTGCCTGTGAGGGAAAAAAAAGCAATTTTTGTATATACAGAGATTATATTAATGCCCATCAATAAGGTATTTTAGCTTCAAACTTCTTGGAGCATACCTATCAACCCAACACTCCAGAAGATAAAGCAAGATTGAAAGTTTGAGGCAAGCCTAGGTCACATAGTTAAGATTCTGTCTCAACTTCAACCAAGACAAAAAAAAAAAAAAAAAGCATAAGCAAATAGAATTACTGAACTTTTCTTCATGTAAGTTACATTTAGATCCTACTTCTCTAAACATGAAAGACTGGATTAGATACAAGTTAAACAACAACACTGGATCCATCTATCTATCTGTCTGTCTGTCCTTCCATCCATCCATCCATCCATCCATCCATCCATCCATACATACATACATACATACATACATACATACATACATACTAAAGATCAAACTTAGGGATTTATGCATGATAGGCAGCTGTTCTACCACTAAACTGTATCTCCTTAGAATTAGTGTTTTAGAGAGAGGGTCTCACTATTTAGCTCTAGTTGAATTGAATTTACAATCTTACCACTGCCTCCCAAATGATGAGATTACAGGAGTGTGCCCATTCAGAACACCTGTTTCCTCATTAATTATATCACCTATAATAAGGAACATATCTCCTAGTGTCTCTTAGAGCTTTGTGGCCACATGTATGTGTGCAGAAAGTAAAAAAGTGTATCATAGTGTAGTTTTACCCACACAGGTTCCTTCTTGTTATATGGAATAGAAATATTTATCTAAGATTGGAATAGTTAGGTGGTAGAATATGGGATAGAAGAGAAGCGCTGATAAAAGGAACTTAGGTTTCTGACATAGGGAGCCAATAAAGCAACTGGGCCTATTTCCTTAGTTCAAGCCCCAGTATTTGCACATGCATACACAGGCGCACACATGCATATACCCACACTCACACACTAATCAAGCCAAGCGCTAGAAGCTATTTAGGAAGCTCCAGTCTGAGGATGAAGGTTCTGAGTTAGCCAAGGAAGACAAATCTGAGGGGCTCTTATCTCTAACAAAAAGTTGGAACTTAGCCAGGTGCCAATGGCTCATGTCTATAATTCTAGCTACTAAGGAGACAGATCTGAGGATAATGGTTCAAAGCTAGCAGGGGCAAGGAAAGTAAGACTCTTATCTCCAATTAACCATCAGAAAACTGAAGTGGTACTGTGATAGAGTGCTTGCCTTGAGCTGAAGAGCTGAGGGACAGTGCAGAGTTCAAGCCCCATGATCGATAAAATAAAAAAAGTTGGAACTGGAGGTATGACTCAAGTAGCAGAGCACCAACTATGAATGAAAAGCTAAGCCAAGTGAGAATACAAAACCCTGAATTCAAATCCCAGTACTAGTACAAAAAAACAAACAAAAACAAATTATCAGACTGGCACCAGTGAGCCACATCTAGCTACTTGGGAGGATGAGACTGGGAGAACTGCAGTTCATAGCTGAGATAGAAAAATTTTCAACCCATAGCTGGGCTTGTGGTATGCACTTGTTATTCTAAACTACATGGGAAGTTGAGACAGGGAGGGTCAAGATTCCAGGCAAGCAAAGGCAAAACATCCTCAAGATTCCATCTCCATGGAGGGAAGACAAACACTACATATGGTGGTATATGTTATCCCAAGACTACAAAATACATAAATTAGGCAAATCATAGTATAGGTATATGTCTGAGTAAGAAGCAAAACCTTATTCTATAAGTACTGAGTGAAAAATATGCTGAAGGTATGTCTCAGCCGTAGAGTACCAGCCCAGCAAGCCCTGAATTCAAACACTAGCACCATCAAAAAAAGAAAAAGAAATGGAAATGCAGTTCAAGTGTTAGGGTACTAGCCTTGAGTGAAAAAGCGAAGGGACCACACCTAAACCACAGGTTCAAGTCCCAGTATTAACACATACACACTACTAAAAAAAGGGAATAAGAAAAAAGGAGCCAGGCACTGGAGGCTCACATCTGTAATCCTAGCTACTCAGCAGGTGAAAGCTGAGTTGCCTGGGCAGGCAACTCTTTTCTCCAAATAACCAGAAATGGAGCTTTTAAAAGCTTAAGTGGTGGAGCGCTAGTCTTAAGTGAAAAAGCTAAATGATAGTGCCCAGGCTCTGAGTTCAAGACCCAGCATACACACACACACACACGGAACAAATTATCATCTAACTTATTTGAACAAAAGTATGTTTTTGGTGATTTTTCCCCCACCTCTCTCCTTCCTATCTTCAATGGATAAGACTAAATATATTTCAAATAAATTAAAGAATATGGAAAGTTACATTGGGAAGGGAGAGTACAGTACCAAAGATGAAAGCAAAACAAAAATAAAACTGTCTGTAAGAAACAGCTAGATAAGGCCACTTCCATATTTTATTAAACTCCAAATTTTTCCTCATCTAAGAGGAATTGCCTAACAATTTAGCACCTCACTTGTCTTCTGTCTTGTACAATCAACACAGAAAGCATGAATTACTCACTTCAGTTTGTATAACTCTAATCAAGCAAAACAAATGCTGCTGTGTTTTAGCTATGACACCAAACTGACGACAGCGTTCCAAAAACGTATCTAAAGAAGCATCAATTCTTCTTTGCAGCTTACTCCAAAAGAGAGTCAGTTCCCTATAAAGAAAAATAAGATTATGTCAAAATATTTAAATCAAGTGATATTTGCTGCTCCATTCCTAGCAATCTCATATTTTGGTTAATGAAAGCTACCCAACACTAGTGACAATAAGAACTAGATGAAAAGCTATGTATAATCAGTAAGGCTTCCTTCTTAAACTAGTAACTTTGTTACAAAACCTCCCAGAAAATTCTAATTTTTTTCTTCTTTGTGTTTAGAGGTAAATAAAAGCAAGACAATTGTATTTCCTTTATGGTGTTTAGGATCTACCTTATTCTAAAAGGTGTTATACATTACAGTAGCAATTAATTATAACGACTAAATTATACTGACCTACTGGGCAAGAATCATTAGATATCAGTGTACTACCAAGAACATCTACTCAGCTAATAAAATTTTAGTAGCACACTTCTATACGCTGATCTAATGGAACCCTTCTTGGTCTGATGCTATATAGGAATATATTTTATTTTATTTATTTATTTATTTTTTGGGTCCGGTCCTGGGGCCTGAACTCTGGGCCTGGGCGCTGTCCCTCAGCTCTTCAGCTCAAGGCTAGCACTCCACCACTTGAGCCACAGCGCCACTTCCGGCTTTT
>NW_012267249.1:2475705-2508177 GCF_000151885.1 Dipodomys ordii | reverse complement strand
CTCAAGTGGAAGAGCGCTAGCCTTGAGCTAAAGAGCTGAGGGACAGCGCCCAGGCCCAGAGTTCAGGCCCCATGACCGGACTCAAAAAAAAAAAAAAAAAAGAATCTCATGGGCCAGATGCCAGTGGCTCAGGAGGCTGAGATCTGAGGATCATGGTTCAAAGCCAGCCTGGACAGGAAAATCCGTGAGACTCTTATTTCCAATAAACCACCAGAAAACTGGAATTGGCGCTGTGGCTCAAGTGGTAGAGCTCTTGCCTTGAGATGAAGAGATTAGGGACAATGCCCAAGTCCAGAGTTCAAGCCCATGACCAAAAAAAAAAAAAAAAGTCTCATGGACTTTCCTACCTGGGCGGGCTTTGAACCATGATTCTCAGATCTCAGCCTCAGGCATGAACTACCAGTGCCCAGCTCCAATGACTTCATTTTTATACCCACAAGATTATTTTATTCAGATGTAAACATCCTTTTCTTTCTTTTTTCAGGGTACTGGGATCTGAACTTAAGAGTTTCTGTATTGCTTAGCAGGCTCTCTACACTTAAGCTGTGCTCCCAACCTCCTTTTTTTGTATTAATTCCAGTAGGAACTGTTTTTATTTAAGCCTGGTGTTGGACCTCTATCTTCCTATCTACAGCTTCTCCTATAGCTGGAATTATTGGTGTGAGCTCACCAGCCCAGCTTCAAATTTAAGCAACTAAAATAAGAGAAACTTAAAAAAAAAAAGCACAAAATTCTAAAAATGAGCATGGTCCTGGGTTCTATCCCTAGAACTAAAAAGAAAAAAAAAGTATATCACACACATTCATACTGCACACAAGTGTGTGTGTATGTATGTATCTTATTTGAATAGAACAAATTCATCAAAACTAGTTAAACTTGATAATCAATGTCAACTATCCAAAATTCTCTACCTAGAGCTGGGTATGGTAGCATACCTAGTAGCAGTCCAGGGTTCAGGAGGTTGAGGCAGGATCATCATAGGTTTTAGGCAAACCTAGGCTACATAGACCTTTTTTCTAAAAACACAAAACATCGCTAACTAGCTGAAGGTTTAAAGTTATCCCACATCTCTAGAGGTAAAAGGGCAGGTTCAAAATTTAGGTTTCTCAAATCAATTTTTAAATACTAAGTCAGAATGTGTAGGGCCTGGTTTGGAACAAATCAAGTATTAAGTACTTCAGGCTTCATGTATTTTCCTTCCTCTTTCTGCCTTCCATGCTAGGAAAGGAACACAGGGCCTCCCACATTAGGCAAGAGCTCTACACTGACCTATAGTTCCTATCAAGGCTCCATTATCTTAACTCCAAATAAGCATGACTGAAAAAGAGCATTTTGGCTCAGTATGGTGCCTCATACCTGTGATACTAACTACTTGAACAGTAGAGATTAAGAAGATCCCAGTTCAGAGCCAGCCTGGGAAAAAAGTTCACAAGACCGCATCTCACCAAATAAAAATCTACATATATGGTGGCACAGGCCAGTTATCCTAGCTACCATGGGAAGTATGACCAGGAGGAACACAGTCCAGACCGGCTCTGGTGTACATCAAAAAGCCTATTCCATATATATCAAAAGCAAAAAGTTCTAGGTAGCTGAAGTGGAGTGCCTGCCTAGCAAACTCAAAGCTCTGAATTAAAACTTCAGTCCTAGAGGCTGGGAAGTTGGCTCCGTGGTCAAGTGCTTGCCTTGCATTCATGAGGCCCTGGGTTCAACTCCTGGGCACCACATAAAGCAGAAAACGTCGGAAGTGGCACTGTGACTCAAGTGTAGGCCTGGAGCTGAAGAGCTAAGGGACAGAACCCAGGCCCAGAGTTCAAGCCCAGGACTGGGGGGGAAAAAAAACCCAAACCCCCAAAAATCTTCAGTCCTAAACCCCCCCCCAAAAGGAGCATTTTACTATGTATTACGTATTTCTGTAACTACTTTATAGTTTCAGAGCAATGAATTAAAACTATTATTATCCATCCAATATAAATGTAACAGTATGCTAGGATTGATTATATTCAAGTTATTTCAATTCAAATCCGTATAATGGAACAATGAAATCACCAGTCAACAGTGATAACAATCTGTTAGATCACACACACACTAGGACAAATCCTTTTTCATATGCTTCAGTGATGCAAGTATTAAGACAGTGAAAGTGGCTGGACTGCAATGGCTCATGCCCATAATCCTAACTACTCTGAGGATCACTGAAGCTAGCCCTGGCAATGAAAGGTCATCAAACTCTTATTTCCAATTAACCATCAAAAAGCCAGAAATGGAGCTGTGGCTCAAGTAGTAGAGCCTTGAATAAAAAAAACTCAGGGACAGCAGCCAGACCCTGAGTTCAAGCACCTGCACTAGCACATTTGGGCGCACGCACGCACACATGCACACACGCGCACACACAGACACACACACACACACACACACACACACATACACACACACACACACACAAAACTATGCCAGGCACTGGTAGAGCTCGCACCTATAATCCTAACCACTCAGGAGGCTGAGATCTGAGAACCACTGTTCAAAGCTAGACTAGGCAATAAAGTCCCCTGTGAGACTCCAATAACCACTCAAAAACTGGAAGTAGAGCTGTGGTCAAAGTGGTACAGCACTAGCCTTGAGCAAAGGAGTTTAGGGACAGCACCCAGACCTGGAGTTCAAGGCCTATAACCGACAAAAGAAAAGAAAAGAAAAATAACAAAAAGGTTTCTATTGTACGCATGCTTCCAATGTTCAGATGACCTATAAATTAGATTTGTAATTCAGAAAATCTACACCTTCAAATTAACCCATTAGCTATCTTGAATAAATTATAAACAAATTTATAAAAATTAAATATGTCACAGTGAAATCCAGAATTTAAGTATTTTAGTAAAAAAAAGATAATGGAATAAGCATACCTGAAAGAAGGCTACAATATAATTGAGTCTCACAATTTTCTTACTAAATTTTTTCCTATAAAATTTGTTTAAAGGGCTGGGATGGTGGCTCAGTGGTGGAATGCTTGCCTAGCATGCATGATGCCCCAGGTTTGATTCCTCAGTATCACATAAACAGAAAAAGCTGGAAGTGGCGCTGTGGCTCAAGTGATAGAGCACTAGCCTTGAGCAGAAAGAAGCTTGGGGACAGTGCCTAGGCCCTGAGTTCAAGCCCCAGGACTTGCAAAAAAAAAAAGAAGATTAAATAAAATACATATGTTGGTCTTTACCATACGCTAGTGACAGGACTATAAATTAAACATACATGATCCTGGAATATCATACTCCAGTTGGGACAGAATCTGACATGCAAATACACCTTAAGAAATAAAATGTAAGCTGGTGTAGTGGCTCACCACTGAAATCCAAGTTTTAACCACTTGTGAGGCTAAGATCAAGAGGACTGCTGTCCAAGGCCAGGCTGTGTAAAAGTTTACAAGACCCATTCTCAGTTAAAAAAGATGCTGGGCCTATCTGATGTCATCCCAACTATAGTGGGAAGCATAAATAAGATCACAGTCCAGCCGGGCGCTGGTGGCTCACACCTGTAATCCTAGGTACTCAGGAGGCTGAGATCTGAGGATCGCGGTTCAAAGCCAGCCCGGGCAGGAAAGACTGTGAGACTCCTATCTCCAATAAACCACCAGAAAACCGGAAGTGGCGCTGTAGCTCAAGTGGTAGAACGCTCCCCTTGAGCTGAAGAGCTGAGGGACAGCGCCCAGGCCCAGAGTTCAAGCCCCACGACCAACAACAACAACAAAAAAAAAAAGATCACAGTCCATGCAGGCTCAGGCCTGTAATCCTAGCTACTTTGGAGTCTGAGATCTGAGGATCACAGTTCAAAGCCATCTGGGCTGAAAATTCATGAGATTTGTACTGCCAAATTAACTACTAAAAAGCTAGAAGTAGAGCTGTGAAGCTGTGATTCATGTCTTGAGCAAAAAAGCTAAGGCCCCAGTTCAAGCCCCAGTACCGGCACAAAACAAAACAAAAAGCATAGGTGCAAGGCCCTTGAGTTCAAACCCTAATACTACCAAAACTAAACAACAAAGAAACCAAATGTTCAACATACAAAAATTTAAGTTTAGAGATATTACAGAAAGCAAGGGCCAGCCAAATGCTTACTGAAAGCTTACTGTAGAGGCCTGAAAACTTCTAGACTTCCAAATCAATAAATTGATAATTCAATGTATAATTATAATTGTTTGTGCAGTAGCAACAATAATTACACATGATTTAATACATCAACATTCAAAATGGTTACTTTATTACTTGCATGGCTATTACATTACTATTGCCAGATACCTAAATGCTACATGGTATGCATGCTTGTAATACTTGATTTTTTTCATATAGCAAAAAACTAATGAAGTTAATGAATAAGCTAAGTGATATATATATATATATTTTTTTTGGGTGGTACTGGGCTTTGAACAAAGGTAGGTACTGTACTACTTAAGCCACACCCTCAGCTAACTTTGCTTTCAGTTTTCCAAACAGGGTCTCATTATGCCCTGGCCAGTCTGGACTACAAACAGTATTTATGTTTCCCACCTAGCTGGAATAACAAGTGTGTACTCTACATCCAGTTTTTATTAGTTGAGATGAGGCCTCATCATAACTTTATGCCTGGGCTAGAACTATACATGTCCTGATTTCTACCTCTCAGATAGAACAGAATTATAGGTGTGAGCTACTAGGGTTAGGTTGTTTTAAGAATGATACAGCAGCTGGGAGCTAGTGGCTCACACCTGTTAATCCTAGCTTCTCATGAGGTTGAGATCTGGGGAGCATGGTTTGAAGCCAACCTGGGCAGGAAAGTCTGTGAGAAATTCTTATCTCCAATAGACTATTCAGAAAAAAAAGGCTGGAAGTAGCACTGTGACTCAAGTGGCAGAGCACTAGCCTTGAGCAAAAGAAGCTCAGAGACAGTATCCAGGCCCTGAATGCAAGCCCCAGAATAGGATGGTGGGGTGGGGATGGGGGTGGGGGAATGAATATAGCAAGTTTTTTTTAAACCTATTATGGTTTATAGATATCTCAGAAGGAAGTTTCTGAAAGCAAAAACTGTTCTGAGTAATGAGTACATAGTCTAGACTTCAAATATTATCTTCAATGGTGATTAAATTTAAGACTGATAATTCTTACAGGTGTAGGTGGAGAATGTCTGGCCCTCAGGCCTATGAAGCCCGAAAAATCAGGGCAGGACAGATACAGTCTTCCCACTTCTCATCAGCTGCCTATAGCCGTCTGCCTATGATGATAATTTTTCATGGTAATCAAATTATGTTACAAACATCCAGATGGCTTAGCAGAAAAAAGGTTTCCCTCTCCTGTAAGAAATAAATTCTAGGATATGTTTTAAAATAAATGCCATTTCTTTTAAACAAATATTCCTTATGTCCTTTTCCTAAGTAAGAAAACCTTCAGCACAACAAAAGAATCATCCTATTTGAACAGAATTTCTAGAATTAACTCTCTCTGGTAAAATGCATTATTTTATGTGATGACTACTCTACCTCTAATATCCCTCCACCCCCCAACCTCCAAAAAAAGCCTTTGGAAATAATAGGTAACTATAATTTTCTTTCCTTTACCCATGGATCCTCAGAAGGCAAGAGGGAAATCTCTATTAATCATTTCCTATTACAAGGAAACAACATCATCCTGAAGCTTACTAACAATTGTCAGAGTGATGAAAAACAATTATAGCACTATAAAAGGGAACTTATATTAAAAGAATTGTATGAATGTATTTTGTAAATTATTTATAATCTAATCTACAATACATTCCATATATGACTTATCTGTATTAAAATTTTCAATGTAACAGGTATTATTTTTCATTAACAATGAAATCAATTTAAATACAAGAAAAATTGAAGTCTGATCCTGAACTAAGTGTATTTGTTTTAAAGGTAAAATCTCTCATCTCCAGATTTCTTGATTTAGTTACCAAAGATCTTGATGATACTTAACAAATCATTTTACTTATATCATCTCTTTATCTGGTAAAGATATTGATAAGATATATTATGTCCTAACCTACTATCCTCCTTATCTTAAGAGGTATATGGTATAATGGACTGAAGGAAAGCATTGAATCAGGAAGCAAAGAACTTAGGCCTGAATCTCGGCTTTATTACTTTAGCTGAGAGACTCTGGGCAATCAAGAGATTTTTCTGATCATTATAATTCTCTATAATCCCCTACTGCCTATCTGATGTGCAATGATGATTATGAAGATTGGGCAAGACAATTTATAGCACACAAATAATATTTCAGTATAAGATAGTAAACAAAAAGAAATACAGTATCTGGGCACCTGTGGCTCATGCCTGAAATGCTAGCTACTCAGGAGGCTGAGATCTAAGGATCTCAGGCTGGATCTCAGCCAGCCCAGGCAGGAAAGTCCTAAGACTTTTATCTCCAATTAACCACAAAAAGCCAGAAGTAGAGCTGTGGCTCAAGTGACAGAAGGCTAGCCTTGAGCAAAAAAAGTTCACAGACAGCTCCTAAGCCCTGACTTCAAGTCCCAGGACTGCCACACATGCATGCACAAAAAAAATAAAAATACAGTAACATATAAAACAGTAATGAAAAGCTAGGTAGTCATAGGAAAACAGTGGGAGATAAACTATAGGAAAGGCTTTCCTAAAGAAAACATTGTTTCCAGCTTTAAGCCATCATCAGGTTTAGAAAAACTCAGAACTCTCTTAATCACGATTATGCAAATCCAACCCATTCAAACTACTTCCTCCTTGGGTACATCTCTTACATACTTTTTTTTGTCAGTCATAGGGCCTGAACTCTGGGCCTGGGTGCTGTCCCTCAGTTCTTCAGCTCAAGGATAGCACTCTACCACTTGAGCCACAGTGTCACTTCCAGCTTTTTTCTGCTTATGTGGTGCTGAGGAATTGAACTCAGGGCCTCATGTATGCAAAGGAAGCACTCTACCATTGAGCCACCTTCCCAGTCCCCTCTTACATACTCTTGCATATAGGAAGCACATTTCTTTAATATATAGCCTTAACCACAACACAATAGACTTACTGATAAGTTATATTTTAGAGATTTCCTATGTTTTAGGAATAAATTAAAACCAAAATAATGTAATTTTATTTATTTTTTAGGTGTCAGTATTAGGGCTTCAACTCAAGGCCTCAAGCTTTTGCTTATTAGCCTTTTCTACTTTAGGCTATCACTCTACTACTTTAGCCAAGTTCCAGCTTTTTGATAGTTAATTGAGATAAAGAGTTTCAAGGATCTGTCTGCCCACTTTGGTCTGGACCTGGATCCTCAGATCTCAGTTTCTTGTATAGCTATGCTTTCCTTTGTTTGCAAATATGAACCAGAAACCTACATAAATCAATCCTTTTCATTAGTGAGCTTCCTAATAACAAGTCATTAAGAGAAAATACTAAAAAATGTAAGGGAAAATAGTCTAACACCTAAATGACTCATATTTTTATCTTTAAGGTAGGAGACATTGGAGTCAACAATAATTTAAGGATGATCAAGAAGAACTATTTACCCTTTCTTGACTAGGAAAAAATATTTTTATTTAAATGATTTTGTTTGGAAGCAAGGTTTTATTCAAATAAACCCTAAATGCTATGCTATAAACTAACAAACAATGTACATACAAACTAAATATACTTACCAAGAACAATATACACTTGCTGTTTGGAGCTGCTGGGTAAGATAAGTCGTACAAAGAACAAATGCTGTGTTATCCTGACCCTCAGATTCCAGATTACATATGATGTCTAGTATTTCCTTGCAGTCCACCTTTGCAATCTATCAAAAATGAGATGACTAAGTTAAAAAGAAAATGGTAACTTTTCCTGTAAACTTTATGTAATGTGAAACTTCTTTACAACATTTTCTATCTTTCATAACTGATAAGGCAAGAATTATAATTCTCTTGTACTGACTAATGGCTGAATAGCATGACATGAGTATTTCATATCCAAAATTATTAAGACAAGAAAGGAACAAAGAATTTATAAGGAAGTTCCTTTACATTTGCAATACAGACATAAACACTATGCATTTTAAAAAATTATACAGGAACATTGCTACCATATAATACAGTCAAATCAAATGTAATAATCTAAAGTTAGTTTCATATGAAGTATCATCCCCCCTCACTTCCCCAGTCCACTAAGAATTAAACCTAGAGTCTCACACATGCTTGAAAAGTATTCTACAACTGAGTCTACATCTCCAAACCCTTACTGCCTTTCTAATTATAGTTTGAGACAAGGTTCCTCTAAAGTGCCTGATAGGCTTTGAATTTGCAATCCTCTTGCCTAAGCCTCCTGGGAAACTGAGATTCAGGGTTGTCTCCCCCCACCCCCCTTTCTTTTCCTTCTCAATTTTATTCTGGTTACAGATAGTAAAATACATGGTTTACCCAAACTCCCAGTAAAGACCCAAAGGAAACCAGTTCAAAGAACCACTGTCTGAGCATGGCTAAAAAACATGGTAATCTTGTAGCAAGCCAGGCACAAGTGGCTCACACCTGTAATCCTAACTATTCAGGGAGTGTGAGATCCGAGGATACTGGTTTGAAGCCAGTCTTGGGCAGGAAATCCTTGAGAATTTTTATCTCTAATTAACCAGCAAACAGACCAGAGGTGGACTCAAGTAGTAAAGCTTTAATTCAAGTCCTGTTATCAACAAAAGAAAAAAAAAGTGGAAGGGGCTGGGGATTTAGCTCAATGAAAGAGCGCTTGCTTGGTAACTGCAAGGCCCTGAGTTTAGTCCTCAGCTCTGGGGGGGAAAATGGAAAAAGAAAAACCAAGTATTTGGAGCATGATAGAATGAATGTAAATCTAGTGGAATGACCTATGCTACTGGCTATAAATATATGCAAAGTAAGTGAGTTCTTGTGATGGAAGGTTACACAAAAAACCCTACCATGAACTAGTCCCACTGAATAGTAACTGATGCAAGGAAAACATGTTAACAATAAATATGTCTGTAAAAAGGCTAGGCTGTCAGGCATTGGTGGCTCATGCCTGTAATCCTAGCTACTCAGGAGACTGAGATCTGAGGATCATGGTTCAAAGCCAGTCCAGGCAGGAAAGGCCAGGAGACTCTTATCTCCAGTAAACCACTCAGAAAAAACTGTAAATGGTGCTGTGGCTCAAGTGGGAGATATACTTGTGCAAAAGAAGCTCAGGGACAGTGCCCGGGCCTAGAGTTCAAGCCCCAGGATGGCTATGCCCTCCCCCCGCAAAAAGGGGGGGCTATGTGCTAGTGGATCATACTTGTAATCCTAACTACTCAGGAGATCAGAGGATTTCAGTTCAAGCCAGCCCAGGGAAAAAATTCCCTAAGACTCTTAATTCCAATTAACAAGCATAAGGCTAGAAGGGTGAGTTATGACTCAAGTCATAGAGTACCGGCCTTGAGCATAAAAGGATAGGCCCTGGCCTTGAGCATAAAAGGCTAGGCCCTGAGTTCAAGCTCCATGATTACATAAAAACACAAAAAGTAAATAAATAACTGGAAAAATACAGGTAAATTAAAACTTTTAAGACCTCACTAGTAGTGTAAAATGATTACACTAATTGTTACACTAAATCTTAGTGCACTAAATTTTTTTAAATAATTTTTTTTATTGTGAAAATACTGTACAGGGGCTGGGAAGGTGGCTCAGTGGTATAGTGCTTGCCTTGCATACATGAGGCCCTGGGTCCGATTCCTCAGCACCATATAAGCAAAAAGAAAAACCCAGGGGCTGGGAAGGTGGCTCAGTGGTAGAGCGCTTGCCTTGCATGCCTGAGGCCCTGGGTTCGATTCCTCAGCACCACATAAGCAAAAAGAAAAAAGCCAGAAGTGGTGCTATGGCTCAGGTGGTAGAACGCTAGCCTTGAGCTGAAGAGCTGAGGGACAGCGCCCAGGCCCAGAGTTCAGGCCCCACAACAGGACCCCCCCCAAAAAAGAAAAGAAAAACCCAGAAGTGGCACTGTGGCTCAAGTGGTAGAGTGCTAGCCTTGAGCTGAAGAGCTGAGGGACAGGGCCCAGAGTTCAGGCCCAACGACCGGACCCCCCCCCCAAAAAATACTGTACAGAAGGGTTACAATTACATGAGCAAGGTAATGAGCACATTTCTTAGGCACCTCTTCCTTTGTTTCCCCTACCATCCCTGCCCTCCCATTTCCGCTCCCTCCAGTACACTAAATCTTGCACTGAAAAAAAAAAAATCAAACATATGCTACAAAACACTTTTTAAAATAATAAAACGAAGGCTGCTGACAAGCTTTTGAATTTTTCACTGAGAATCTAGGAAAAGAACTTACAATTAATATACTGAAATAAGGTGGGTTGGGGTGGTTTATGCCTGTAATCCTAGCTATTCAGGAGGCTGAGATCTGAAGATTGTGGTTTGAAGCCAGTCTGGGCAAGAAAGTCCATTGAGACTTTCATCCCTAATTAACTTCCAAAACGCCAGAAGTGGAGCTGTAGCTCAAGTGGTGGAGTACTACCTTTGAGCAAAAAAACTTAGGGCAAGTGCCCAGGCCCTGAGTCTAAGCCTTAGGACCAGCACCAAAACCAAAACCAAAACCCAAATACCAAAAACCCCGAAAAATCTTCTGTTCCTAAATATGACTCCTAGCACTAGTGCTTCCGTTTTATAGCTGTTAAGAAAGTACATGTATTCTACAAGATTAATATATCAATTTCTGCAAAAAAGGAAGGTGGACATTTACTAGGGATAGGATTACAGATCAATCTATGCAGTATTACCATCTAAACAAATTGAGTCTTCTGGTTCATGAAAATGGAATGCTCTAACCCTTTCCTAGTTTTTATTGTTTATATTTTATTTTTTCTACTGCTGATGACAAAATAGGGCAGGCAAGTGAGCTGAGTGAGCTTCACTTCTAGCTTCCAGCTTCATCTATTTAGATCTCTAATTTCTTTTAGCAGCATTTTATAATCTTTAGGGTACAAGTCTCCACCCCCCCAACTTACTCCCAGCCACGCATGATGGTGAATGCCCATGATCCCCAATCCAAGCATTCAAGTTTGAAGCTACTCTGGACTACATACGGAGTCAAAGTGTGTGTGTGTGTGTGTGTGTGTGTGTACGTACTCTGGACTACATATAGAGTCAAAATGTGTGTGTGTGTGTGTGTGTGCCTATATGAACTAGTATTGCAGTACAGATCTGTGAGGATCTTTTTTTTTTTTTTTTTTGCCAGTCCTGGGACTTGAACTCAGGGTCTGAGTACTCTCCCTGAGCTTCTTTTGGCTCAAGGCTAATGCTCTACCACTTGGCCACAGCGCTACTTCTGGCTTTTTCTGGTATGTGGTACTGAGGAATTGAACCCAGGGCTTGATGCATGCTAGGCAAGCACTCTACCACTAAGCCACATTCCCAGACCCTGGGAGGATCTTATAAGTGTGTGTATTTTTAAATTTTTTTTTTGCCAGTCCTGGGCCTGGAACTCTGGGCCTAGGTGCTGTCCCGGAGCTCCTTTGGGACAATGCTAGCTCTCTAACACTTGAGCCACACCACCACTTCTTCCTTTTTCTGTGATTAATTGAAGATAAGAGTCTCATAGTCTTTCCTGCCAGGGCTGGCTTTGAACTGTGATCCTCAGATCTCAGCCTCCTGAGTAGCTAGGATTACAAGTGTAAGCTACCAGTGCCTGGCTCATATTTATTTTTTTGTCTTGAATGTTTAACTCCATTTCTAAAAAAAAAAAAAGTTTGCAACTTATGTATATACTCCTAGGTAAGACTGGTAAAAATATAAAAGGCTTCCCTTTTTTTGTTTTGAAACTGAGAGTATATACAAGATAAAGTGCCATGATGTCTTCAAGTTTTAAATAGTTCAGGAAAAAAAGCTAAGTAAAGCAAATGGCAAAGATAGTTTTCAAATGTTGAACATAGGTATAAGCAAGGGTGAGGATTAATTTTTTACATTAAAATATTTGAAAAAAATTAGGATGATTTGGAATAAGAATTCCCAGGTGCTCTTTTTTTTTTAATATTAAAGAATGTCAAGGCAATAGTCAGGAACCATCATCTCAAAAACCAAAATTAACCAACTGAAAAAATAAAGTCACTGATGTTTTTCTTTAAACTGTTATCTGTTATCTGAGAGAAACTAAAATGTGCTACTAGATTTTTCAAAATAATGTGTTATTTCATAATGATCCCTGCCCCACCCCAGTGAAACCACAGATCCACCAAAATACAGGCATAACTCATGAAAGTGAGACTTAGAAGTGAAATTCAGATGCATACTAAACCCTAGAAAGATGTCCTACCACTCGGTTTAAAGAACTCTGAGCTGGGTACCAAAGGCTCACACCTATAATCCAAGCTACTCAGAAGGCTGAGATCTGAGGACTGTAGTTCAACGCCAGCCCAGGCAGGAAAGTCTGCGACTCTTATCTCCAATTAACCACCAGAAAACTGGAAGTGGTGTTGTGGCTCAAAATGATATAGTTGCAATCCTTGAGCAGAAGAGCTCAGGGGCAGTGTCCAGGTCCTGAGTTCAAATTCCCCACTACTAACCAAAACAAAACAACAACAACAAAAAACACCTCTGAGCTGAGTGTGGTAAGCCTAGCCCATTGCCTATAATCTTCGCACACAAGAGAGAATGCACACGATGGATGGTGAATTCAACTACAACTGGGACTATAGAGCTGAAACCCTGTATTAAAATAAACTGCAAAAAAAAATAAACAACTGCTCTAGATGTTAAAATATTTAAAAAGGTTAATCCTCAGTTTCTTTACAATCTCATCCCCCCCCCAATAATTGTAGGATGAAGTGAAATGCAAGTATTAAAGACTGTAATTTTAAATTTACTGATATTGTAACCATTTTTGGTTTAGGTTTCAATCTTAGTAATTTTTTTATTCTATCTATCTATCTATCTATCTATCTATCTATCTATCTATCTATCTATCTATCTATCTATCCATCCATCTATCACTTCACCTCGGGGCTTGGGTGCTGTCCTGGAGCTCCTTTTGCTCAGGGATAGTGCTCTACCACTAGAGCCACAGTTCTAATTCTGACATTTCTGGTAATTTAGTGGAGATAAGGATCTCACAGACATTCCAGCCTGGATGGGCTTTGAATTCCAATCCTCAGATCTCAGCCTCCTGAATAGCTAGGATTACAGGTGAGCTGACAGCTCCAGACTTAATAGGATTTTAAATTTCAGAGAAGTTACACCTTTGGGCTCTTCCCCTAAGGGTATCCTCCTCCTTTAGTCTGTGTGTGAATATAATAGCCCTAGTATAGGTTCCACGACCAGTTTTATTTTAGATCTAGATTAGGATTCAATCTTAAACTTGCTTTTTATTTAAGCTATACCTAAAACATTTATGATCTTATTTGCTTTTTCTCCTATTCCAAAGTAAATTCCCTATGGTTCCTGTTTAAATGTATTTGCTGTGTTTATCATTTGTACCTAGTGACTCTGTCAATTCCCAATAGTGTAAAACCAGCAAGCAAATTATGTTTGTCTTCTCTCTTCTCCATCAAGATAAGAAATAAATCTCTGTGATTACATCTAACAACAACGTTAGATACTGAAGATGAAGTTCATTTAGAAATTAACAATGAAAGAGACCCCCCCCACATTGACAGAATTCTTGGTTCTGTTTCTAATTAATTAATGTCTTGTCTGAGTGTTTAAAATAATAGGAGCACTTCATGTTTAAAATATTGTTATTATTTTCTGGTCTTGGTGCTTGAATCCAGGTCCTGGGTGTAGTCCTTAAGCTTATTTTACTCAAGGCTAGCACTCTAGCACTTGAGCCACAATGCCACTTTGACCATTTTTTGAGTAGTTTATTGGAGATAAGAGTCTCGTAGACTTTCCTGCCCAGGCTGGCTTCAAACTGTGATCCTCAGATCTGAGTTTCCTGAGTAGGATTATAGGCGTGAGCCCCTGGGAGCTTGGCTCTTATTCTTTGCTTATATGCTGAAAATTTAATCTTTGCAAAGATTTCCTGCTTTAGTGAAGAAAACCAGAATCATCCACTTGACCATTGTAACTTTTAATAAAATCACATGTAAAATTAATAGCAATATCATTTCTCAAAATTCCATATAAATAAAATACTACAATCTAGAACCCCAGGACTGATTTCTGACAGGCCTTTTTTTTTTTTTTGTCGGAAATGGGATTTGAACTCTGGGCCTGGGCGCTGTCCCTCAGCTCTTCAGCTCAAGGCTAGCACTCTACCACTTGAACCACAGCACCACTTTAGGTTTTCTGAGTGGTTTATTGGCGATAAGAGTGTCATGGACTTTGCTGCCAGAGCTGGCTTTGAGCCAAGATCCTCAGATCTCAGCCTCCGGATTAGCTAGGATTATAGTTGTGAGCCACTGGTGCCTGGCTTGACAGGCCATTTTATGATTCTGAATCCTGGCTTTCACATGACTCAGTCAATTAATCTCATTTGTATGTGTTTGGCAAAACTGTCCCCAGCAGAGGTTTCTCATTACAAACACCCATTACTGGGATACCCATAGGAGCCAACATACAAAGAACTTTTAATCCCAGCTGCTCCTAAAGATAATTTAACTCTTCTCCAGAAGAGAGCAGAAGCAAATGCCAAATATGTAACTAGGATACCTTAAAATAGCTGCTTTAAAGCTCCAACTAATGAACATCTAGTGACTAATATTATCCCAAAGTTGTCAATTGCAAGAGAAAGCATCACTGGATAAGAAATTAATTACCATACATACACACCCTTTAAAAATGTGTGCAATTAACCACCGGAAAATCGGAAATGGTGCCGAGGCTCAAGTGGTAGAGCACTAGTCTTAAGCACAAAAAGGCTCAGGGAGAGCACCACAGCTCTGAGTTCAAGCCCCATAACTGACCAAAATAAATAAAATTTGAGGTCCTCTTTCTCCCCACCCAACACATCTTACTTACAGGATCAAAATACACATTCTGACCCAAGGAAGATATTCTCTAGTGAGCTCTTGCAAAGAATCCATTCATATCTATACTTTTGCTACCCAACAATTAACCTTAAGGCTTTCTTTCTTCTTTAATTTTTATTTTGTGTTTATGTGGTAGCCAGGAACTGAATTCTTCCTATAACTGTTTCTGACCAAACCCCTTCCCCCAAAACTAGCCACATACACTTCTGTAGTTGCCAATGCCTACTACAATGTTGGAAACAAAACAGGTTTTAAATAAACAAAAATTGAGAGATTAATGGGGAGGAATAAAATCCAGGGTGTAGCTACTTCTTTTGTTATGTCTCAGATACTGAGACTATTACACATCTTAGACTCTAAGTTTCCCAAACACAAAATATTACAGCCACTACTAGGGATCAGTAGTCTTATCTGCTTACTCTACCTGACACAGCAAATAGACAAATCAGCACACAGGTTTATCATTAATGCCTTATGGTTTTTTTTAATGAAAATGACGTTATAAAAGGCTAAGTATCTCTGTGTACACCATGCAAAGCTTCTCTATCTAAATCTGTATTTTACCTCTTATCAGTCTTCTTGAGTGTGTCTCCTTAGTTACAGAATCTATATAGTGCCCATGATATTTGCTAGGAACTGTGTTAGGGCTTTTGGTCTTGTATCTCTTTTGAACTATCTAGCCATTTGGTAATATAGTTACTATTGTTTTGGCAACTTGACAGATGAAAAAAAAGCAGCTACTTGTGCAAGGTTGGATGGCTAGTAGCTGTCAATGAAAGGATTTAAGCTTACATATTGTGACTAAAACATAACCTTCAGTCCCCAATTAATCCAATTAAGTAATCTGCCAGCCAAAAGGGAGTTTCAGAACTCTACAGCCAACCTCATCATTTCTGAATGACCAGAAACAAATATAACTTGTGAAAAATCTTCAGATCAACAAATTTAAGAAGACCGTTGCTGGAGAGAAACACTTTGTATTTAGCCTGGAGACTAGATAACCAAGGAAGTGTAGGTAAAGAGAAATGTTGATCAATGACAGACTCACTGGGTACTACAGCAAGTAGTCAAAGTAGTTAGAAAGTCAGGATACTGTGCTACCCAAGTCAAAAACTGTTAAAGAGACAAAGTTGAAAAGTTAAACTGTTAAGACATAATCTAAAAAGTCAACATCAGATTTAATGATATGATGAACTGGCAGAGGAAAATTTTCTTTTAGAATGCCTTAAAGACAGAAAAATGTTCAACCGCAGTTCAAGAAATAATGCTGAGAAGGCCAAGAGAGAAATTGGGCAGTGGCTAGAAGGGGAAGTAGGCTCTCAAGATTTATTTTTTCAAAATTTAAGAAGTTAATAAAAGGAGCTGGGAAGGTGGCTCAGAGGTAGAGTGCTTGCCTTGCATGCATGAGGCTCTGGCTTCTCAGCACCACATAAGCAGAAAAAGCCAGAAGGCTGAGGCTCATGTGGCAGAGTGCTGGTCTACAGCTGAAGAGCTGGGACAAGTGCCCAGGCCCAGAGTTCAGGCCCCACAACTGACAAAAAAAAAAGTTAATAAAAATGCTGATGAAGGGGCTGGGAAGGTGGCTCAGTGGTAGAGTGCTTGTCTTGCATGCATGAGGCCCTGGGTTCGATTCCTCAGCACCACATAAGCAAAAAGAAAAAAAGCCAGAAGTGGTGCTGTGGCTCAAGTGGTAGAGCGCTAGAGCTGAGGGACAGCACCCAGGCCCAGAGTTCAGGCCCACGACCGGGCCAAAAAAAAAAAAAAAAAAAAACAAAAATGCTGATGAAAGAGGGCTGGGAAGGTGGCTCAGTGGTAGAGTGCTTGTCTTGCATGCATGAGGTCCTGGGTTCGATTCCTCAGCACCACCTAAGCAGAAAAAAAAAAGCCGGAAGTGGTGCTATGGCTCAAGTGGTAGCATGCTAGCCTTGAGCTGAAGAGCTGAGGGACAGTGCCCAGGCCCAGAGTTCAGGCCCCACGACCGGACCAAAAAAAAACAAAACAAAACAAAACAAAAAACAAACAAACCGGATTGCTACTTATTACTCCTTTTTAAGGAGGAGGTACCCAGAACTAGCAGACAAGAGTGTGCCTAACCTTCACCTCATGAAAAGCCATGCAGTCTCTCAAGTCTCAGGGCTACATGAAGAACAATTTGCCTGGAGGCGTTTTTATTGGTACCTATCCAACGAAGGTATCCAGTATCTCCGTGATTACCTCCACCTGCCTCCTGAGATTGTGCCTGCTACCTTGCACCGCAGCCAACCTGAGACTGGAAGGCCTCAACCAAAAGGTCTGGAGGGCTAGTGACCTGCAAGACTCACAAGAGGTGAAGCTGACAGAGACACTACAGATGGAGTGCTGTGCCCCCTGTGCTGACAAGAAAGCCAAGGCTGGGGCTGGGTCAGCAAGTGAATTCCCGTTTAGAGGTGGATTTGGTCGGGGAAGTGGTCAGCCACCCCGGTAAAGATGGAGAGGATTGTTTTGTGTTGAATAAACTTGTAGCCAGGGGCTGGGAAGGTGGCTCTGTGGTAGAGTGCTTGCCTTGCATGCCTGAGGCCCTGGGTTCGATTCCTCAGCACCACATAAGCAAAAAGAAAAAAAAAAGCTGGAAGTGGCGCTGTGGCTCAAGTGGTAAAGCGCTAGCCTTGAGCTGAAGAGCTGAGGGACAGTGCCCAGGCCCAGAGTTCAGGCCCCATGACCAGACCTCCCCAAAAAATAAATAAATAAAAAATAAACCTGTAGCCAGAAAAAAAAAAGTTGTGATTTATAGTAATCAAGCAGATATGAATAAAGGAGAAACTAACAAAGGACAAAAGTATAGACCATGAAGCAATCCTAACTACTTACAGAAAAGCAGAATAAAAAAGAGAAATTAGGGCTGGGAAGGTGGCTCAGTGGTAGAGCGCTTGCCTTGCAAGCCTGAGGCCCTGGGTTCAATTCCCCAGCACCACATAAGCAAAAAGAAAAAAAAGCCGGAAGTGGCACTATGGCTCAAGTGGTAGAGTGCTAGCCTTGAGCTGAAGAGCTGAGAGACAGCACCCAGGCCCAGAGTTCAGGCCCCATGACTGGACCCCCCCCCAAAAAAAAGAAATTAGTACCTGACAGGTATGATGCAAAATGAAAAGGTGATAAGAACAGTAGATCCTAGTCAATCTAGTGTGGTTTGTATAGTAAAGGGAACGAAGTATACAGTAGAATATGTACAGGTAAAATTATCATAAAAATTTAAGCACAGGACTAGATTCTTGGGATTCTTACATTTAGGAAAAAAATTAAATACAGAAATAAAGTGAGAATATCTGAGTTAAATCTAAATAGCAGGTGAAAAAAATAAAGTAAATGATAAAAAACCAAGTATTCCTAATTAATAAAAAGATTACTAGAAAACTGATGCCACCCCACCATATACACCCCTCAAAAAAAAATCTTTTCAATATGCTGGGAGCCAGTGGTTTTCACCTGTGATCCTAGCTACTTAGGAGGCTGAGATCTGAGGATCATGGTTCAAAGCCAGCCAGGCAGAAAAGTCTGTGGGATTCTTATGTCCAACTAACCATATATATATATATATATATATATATATATTATATATATGAAAAAATTATTTCAAATTTTCTAAGAAAAATAATGATTTAGATTTTTGTTGTTATTTGTACCAGTCCTGTGGCTTGGTGGTTAATCGGAAGTGGGAATCTCACAAAATTTGCTGTTAGGCCTGGTTTCAAACCACAATCCTCAGATCTCAGCCTCCTAAGTAGCTAGGGTTACAGAGAATGAGCCACTGGCACCTGCCATAATTTAGACTGTTTAAGGAAGCATTTAATATGATTAATAATACAATGCTTAAAATATCAACAATATTATTTTCCATGGCACCCAGTTTGGCCATTTAATTGTTACTCAAAATACATTCAGGGAGTCTTAAGTCCAACAACTGTCTGCTCAGAGTTCAATGTATAAAGCTAAATGTTAATTAAACTAAATTAAGTCCCATTATTCTCCTTAGTTTATATACTTTGATGCCACTATTAACAGTTTTCCTAATTAGAATAAAATTACTGTAAGAAGAAAAAACTTTCACATTTGAAGATTTAACAGTAGACTATCACCCAGACATTTAAACATCATTTATATTTCTTAATTATTTACTTTTCAAGTCCACTTAGAAGACAATGTTACATTTATTAAAACTGTTAAAAGTAAAATTAAGTAATTTTTACTAGCTTAAAAATAAATCTTGTTTTTCATTCTGATGGAAAAAAATGCAATATCTCTAAGATTATTAAATAATTGCAAATATGACTACTACGTTATCTTAAAATTTACTTACCTCCTTAATAGCATCTTCACTAGGGAGCATTGAACATAAACATGTGATATAAGCTTGCTGAAAAGACGAGACATGTGCAATTTCTTTAGATTCTGCACACAATTTTGATAAAGAAGTAGCCTGGTATATGCAGTTAGATTTCAACAAATGTTTTATTCGCATTTGCAGGAAAGAAGGTCCTTCTTGTGCAATCAACTTATTGACTAGAAAAAGAAAAAAAGTACTATGATAACATACCACATAACATGTCAAGCCTTTTTTTTTTTTTAATGTCAGTATGGGAAGTCAGTACTGTCCTTCAGCTTTTTGCTCAAAGCTGGTGGCTCTACCATTTGAGCCAAGCTCCACTTCCAGCTTTTTGCTGGTTAATTGGACATAAAAATTTAATGGACTGCCCAGGCTGGCTTGAAACCATGAACCTCAGATCTCAGTCTCTTTAGCAGATAGGATTTATATGGCTTGAGCCACCATGCCCGGCTACATGTCAGTCTTAAAGTGAAAATTCCTTATTATTGGTTGTGCTGGTCCTGGGGCTTGAACTCAGGGCCTGGGCACTGTCCCCAAGCTTTTTTGTTGAAGACTACTACTGTACCACTTGAGCCACAGCTCCACTTCTGGCTTTTGGTGGTTAACTGGAGATAAAGAGTCTCATGGACTTTTCTGCCTGAGCTTGCTTTAAACCATGATCCTAAGATCTCAAACTCCAGAGAAACTAGGATACAGGTGTAAGCCAATAGCACCTGGCTTATTGGTTTGCTTTTGCTTAATGAAAATTCAGTTGATATAAGTGGGAAGATAATTCTGGTCTTAATATTTCTCTAATAAAGATGAGTGAAAAATAAATTTGCTAATGATTTCCACACGATCATTAATTTCACTCTGAACAAAAATTATTTGACCATCTCTTTCACTTTCTAATGAAACTAGGAATGGTGAAATAAACTATAACTTAAATGCAAGAAGATACAAAAAGTAACCTATTGAATATTAATGCCTATCAATTGAGTACTTAGGCAATACCAAGTTTTATGCCAGATGCTTTTATATACCTCTCATTTATTCTTCACACCACCACCAAGGCAAGTATTATCTCCACTTTAAGGTTAGGAAAATTAATATTCAGGTTAGGTGACTTGCCAAGGATTCCAAAGCCAGTGGTGCTGTTTCCTCTAAACCAGGCATTTCTCAAAGTGTGTTCCACCGACCAAAAGACCTGAGAGATACTCCTAGAAAAAAAAAAGGATTCCTTGGTCAAATCTCTGAACAGTCCTGCAATAAAGAAAACTGTTCACTTTTTGTTTAACCCAATAATTCCCAAACTGATTTGACCAGAGAACCCTTTTATACATATTATCAGTACCCAGTAAAACATATGTTCCTGGTTTAGTACACACTTTGGAAAATGCTGTTCTGAGTAGGCTGAGTAATAAGCAACTAAGCAATGAGTACAATGCTCTGAACAAGCACTTAATTTCTGAATAGGAAATATTCAACAAGTGCGCGACAGTACATATTAGAAAAAAAAAGGCTGGTATTTGGCATGTCAAGCCGGGCAGTAAGTAAATAAATACCTTTAGGTGGTTAAGGTAATCCAGTTTCTCAGACTTGAGAGTGTACCTACTGAATCATCTGGAGTTTATTAAAATGCATATTGATTGTTTAGATCTAGAATGAGGCTTTAAATTTTATTTTTCTAACAAGAAACCCAGTGATTGAACAAGTTTTTAAAAGTTATTTTTAAGGTAGGTAACACTCTTGTCAATCTCTGTTGGTCTCTCTTATAATCTTACCATGTCTTACCATCTTTCTTACCATGTCTTGTTAACTTATTGTTCTCTACAGAACTAAGCACAATGTTTTATATATTAAACATACTTAAGAAAACTATGTACTTAGCAACTGAAGGGTTATCAATATCTAGTCAAAGCTTTTATACCTCATCTGTGTCCAAATTTTATTTGGACAATTTTAATTATATGGTCTTGGGTATGTGTGACCTCTCACTTGTTTTATATATTGAATGAGATAGGAAAGCTCAGCTACAGTGCCCAACACATAGTAGGAACTTTTCAAATTATAGTTATTATCTCTGAGATAAAACTACTTTTACTTAATAAATTGCAACTGCATTACAGTATTTTTTTTTTCATTTTTGCAGTGCTAGGAATCAATTCTAGAGTTTTATGCATGCTAGCCAAGTAGCATACTATTGTGCCGTATCTCCAGTCCCATTATATCAAATAGCACAACTAAATTTTGATTTAAAAAAATCATTTAGATATAATATGTAAGTGTGTTTGTGAAAGTCGATGTGGATGTATCTCAAAAGTGTATCAACTGTCTAATGCCCAATGTTTGGTTTGATCTCCAGCACCTCAAAAAAACAAAACAAGGTTGGGGGAGAGGCACAGGACACATCATGTGTTTCAATAAGTATTTATTGACAAGTCTCAGTCTTAATCATGAACTTTTTATTAATTTTGTTCAAGAATTTAATATAAAAATTTTAAAATTCCTATAGGGTCCTCATCACTTAAGACTCCTTTGCCTTTCCTTTTACTGAATTGTTTCCGTTACAAAGCCATGCATGGTACATGGGAGGCAATTGAGAGGCAAAGGCAAAAAAAAATCATGATTTTGAGGCCAACCTGGGATATGTGGTAAGACCTCATCTCAAAGAAAAACAAGGTATGCGACAAACATCACTTTATCTTATGTATAATCATATAACCAGATTCTTTTTTGCATGTGTGCCAGTCCTGGGGTTTGAGTTCAGGCCCTGGACAATGTCTCTGAGCTGTTGTGCTCAAGGACAGCATTCTACTACTTGAGTCACAACTCCACTTGTAGCTTTTTTTTTCCTGTCGGTCATGGGGCTTGAATTCTGGGCCTTGGCACTGTCCCTATCCTCTTCAGCTCAAGGCACTTGGGCCACAGTGCCACTTCCAGTTTTCTGGTAGTAACTGGAGGGAAGAATTTCATGGCCTTGCCTGCCTGGGCTGGCTTTGAACTGTGATCCTCAGATCTCAGCCTCCTGAGTAGCTAGGATTGCAGGAGTGAGCCCCAGGTAATTCTAACTTTTTGATGGTTAGTTGGAGGTTAGAGTCTTATGGACTTTTCTGCCCAGGCTGGCTTTGAATTGAGTTCTTCAGGTCTCAGCTTCATGAGTAGCTAGGATTACAGGCGTGAACCACCTGTGCCTGGCTCATATAACCACATTTAAGTCACTTTAAAAAGAACCCTACCACTGGGTGCCAATGGTTCACGCCTTTAATCCTAGCTACTCTGGAGGCTGAGATCTAAGAATCAGTTTGATACCAGACTGGGCAGGAGAGTGCATGAGACTCTTTATCTTTAATAACCTACCAAAAAGCTAGTAGTGGATCTGTGGTTCAAGTGGTAGAGTGCTAGCCTTAAGCAAAAGTAGCTCAGGAATAGTACTCAGGCCCTAAGTTCAAGCCCCAAAACTAGCACAAAAGAACACTTCTGGATCTTTGTTAATCAAGCCAGCTAGAAGTGTCAAATGGTACTTCAGTTATAAACGTTTTATTGTGGGTGTGTGGAAGAAAGGGAGACACAAAATACAAGACAGAAAAAAAATTTCATGGACTTTTTAAATTCAAAAAATTAAACTTGTATTTACTGAGCTCCTCCAAAGTAAAAAAAAAGTTAACTTTTATGTTTCTGTTACCACTTTATTGAATAGAAGATAATAAAATAATCATTTCTTTTTTCTTTCTTTTTTCTTTTTTGTCAGTCATGGGGCCTGAACTCTGGGCGCTGTCCCTCAGCTCTTCAGCTCATGGCTAGCACTCTACCATTTGAGCTACAGTACTACTTCTGGCCTTTTCTGTTTATGAGATGCTGAGAAATCAAACCAAGGGCCTCACACATGCAAGGCAAGCACTCTACTACTGCCACCTTCCCAGCCCTAAAATAATCATTTCTTTATGACATCAAATATATTCATATTTGGGTTAAAGAAACAGTATATACGAAACATTTTCTAGTTTGTGTGTGGTGATCCATATTTGTAATCACAGCACTAAGGAGGTTAAGGCAGGAGGATCCTTAGTTCATGGATGGTCTGGATTACATAGTAAGATCCCTGCCTGTCTGGGAAAAAAAAAATTCTCGTCTTTGATCTGAAAATTTAAGTCTACCACTTACACTGTGGTACTATGGTGTAGAATCATGTGCCCATTCAGAGTCATAAATGGTGACTGCTTAATTATTCTTTATTAGGGTAAAGATAACACAGGATTCTAGGCAAGCAATTTTCTACTCACTTCTTGATGACATATATTTTAATCTCAACTCTACCCATTGTTCTCTTGGGCTTGGGGCATGCTTACACAGAGCCTGTATTCTCTGTCCCAGCCAAGATTTATCTGGATTAGGATGTACCTAATTTTGGATGCTTTTGAAACCAAAGTCCTGGGCTGCATAATATTTCAGTCAATGATAACCTACACATAATTACCATGGTAGTCCTGTCAGATTATAATGCAGTTAAAAAATTCCTACTGACAATTTAGCCATTATAACATTAAAGTCACATGAGTTACTTATACATTTGTGATGTTGCTACTGATGTAAACAAACCTATTGGCAAAGTCAGTCTTATAAAGTTATATATGGAACATAGTAATGATGATCAATACAACTATTTCTGGTCTATGTATTTACTTTTCTTATTGGTTAAGAGTGCACTCCTACTACTTAGTAAAGAAATAGTTTAAGCTGGGTGCTGGGAGCTGTAATCCTAGCTATTCAGAAGGATAAGATTTGAGGATCATGGTTCAAAGTTTGCCCAGGCAGGAAGGTTTGTGAAACTCTTACTTCCAATTAACTACTAAAAAGCTGGAAGGAGAGTTGTGGTTCAAGTGGTAGAGTGCCTTGAGCAAAATAGCTCAGGGGCAGCACCCAGGACTGGCACAAAACCAAAAAAAAAACTCCACTTGACTGTATGAACAGTATTGAATGTTATGCCAGTGGCAGTCTCAAGTATTTTATATTACCACACCTCTTGATTGCCAAGAGACAGCTTTGAATGAGTGACTTTGTGTAAGTATATTCTACAATGTTCACACAAAGAAACTAATGACTCAGTTCTCAGAACATATCCCCATCATTAAGCAGCAGTGCATGACTGTACTTGGCACTGCCTCTTAACAGCTTTCATCAATAGTAAGGTGGCATTTAAGTCTTCATCTGCCTGTATTTAAAAGGAATGCCATTGCCGGGCACTGGTGGCTCAAGCCTATAATCCTAGCTACTCAGGAAGCTGAGATCTGAGGATCATGGTTCAAAGTCAGCCAGGGCAGGAAAGTCTGTGAAACTCTTATCTCCAATAAACCACCAGAAAACCGGAAGTGGTGCTTTGGCTCAAGTGGTAGAGCACTGGCCTTGAGCTGAAGAGCTGAGGGACAGCACTCAGGCCCAGAGTTCAAGCCCCATGACCAGAAAAAAAGAAAAGAAAAAAGGAATGCCATTTGAGGACTTTAACACAAAACAATGAAAATCAATTTCTTTTTTTATTTAACAGCTCTTTTCCTCATTCTTTGCCAGTGCAAATAATAAACAGAATCATCAAAGCACAGAACCAAGAGAAACTGAAGCACCTTTATGCCAATCTCACTGCACAGTAAAGTGAAACAGCATGTTTTCACTTGATCAAACATGATAAATAAATCAGCTCACTGGGATATTTCAAGGCATCAATTTTTTTGTTCTAACTTGTTCAATTATGGATAATCTCAGAAGTCAAAAGGCAGAGGTAGGAGGATGTCCAGTTTCAAGCTAGTCTGTGAGAAGTGAGAACTTGTCATGAAGGAAGGAAGGGAGGGAGAGAAAGAGGGAGGGAAGGAGAAAGAGGGAAGGAAAAAGCTGGACACCAGTGGCTCATGCTGAGATCTGAGGATGGAATTTCAAAGCCAGCCCAAGCAGGAAAAGTCCATAAGACTCTTATGGCTAAATAACTGCCAAAAAGCTGGAAATGAAGCTGTGGCTCAAGTGGTAGGGCACCAGCCCTAAGGAAAAAGGGACAGTGCCCAGGCCTTAAGTTCAAGTCCCAGAACTAACACCAATATACATACACAGACAAATAAATTATGTAAGTAAGTGTGGATGCTTACTCCTCTCATCCTAGCTACTTTTGTTCCAGCAACAGTTATGGAGATGGTAAATGCATGCAATCCCAGCTATGTGGGAGGCATACGTTGTAGGATATGTTTAAGGCCAGCCCCAGGCAAAAATGTGAGTCCCTATCTGAAAATTAACCTAAGCTAGGTGCCAGTGGTTGGATACTAGTTACTCAGAAGGCTGAGATCTGAGGATCAAGGTGCAGCCCAGGCAGAGAGATTTGAGATTCTTATCTCCAACTGACCAGCAAAGATACAGAACTAGAGGTATGGCTCAAGTGGGAGAACACCAGTCTTGAGCTAACCAAGTATCAAGCCCTGAGTTCAAATTTCCACACTGCCAAAAAACTTTAAATTGTTGTGCAACTTGTTTAACCTCAGAAATATATGTGATCCTTTGAACTTTCAACAAACTTGAAGCAAATAAGGTTAAAACTGTTAACTATATTAAACACTTTTTTAGCTTGTCTAAAATACAAAGGTCAACTCAAACAATTTTTTTCTTTTTTTTTTTTTTGTTGGTTGTGGGGCCTGAACTTTGGGCACTGGGCACTGTCCCTCAGCTCTTCAACTCAAGGCTGGCACTCTACCACTTAAGCCACAGCGCCACTTCCAGCTTTTTCTGGTTATATGGTGCTGAGGAATCTAATCCAGGGCCTCCTGCATGCAAGGCAAGCATTCTAACACTGAGCCACCTTCCAGCCCCAATTTTTTAGTCTTATATTTACAGTGTTGCAAATAAAAAAAATGTCATTCTTCATATTATTCTGTAAAACACTGAATTATAATTATTTCAAAAGTGTAAGCTAAAAAGCACTTTATTCCATGATCTTAGCTATAGTAAACAATGAAGAATATATGAGCATAGCTCTACTATCCACCAATACTAACAGCAGACTATTTCTACTTCAGAAACTGTAAATACTGCTACTCAATGCAAAGGGAAATTTAAATGCTACCTAAAAATACAAATGAACCAAATATTAAGTGCTGAAAGTTGATTTGTAATTGAAGGAAGTGACACTGTGGCTCAAGTAGTAGAGCACTAGCCTTGAGCTGAAGAGCTGAGGGAAAGTGCCCAGGCCCAGAGTTCAAGCCCCATGACCAACAAGGAAAAAAAGAAAGAAAATTGAAAAATTAAGTATATACTGGTAAAATTTGCAAAAGTTCAAAACATAATTAACTTCTCCGATATGTTTAAAACTTACCTTCCTGGGGGGATGTTATCCAAAAAGAAATGTACGCTTTACCTGATTTATATAACGCCTTTGTACATTTCCTTTATAAAACAATAATTTAAATAAAAAGACTTACCTTCCTCCGTTTCTACTGGTTGCTGAGAAAGAATTTTAAGAAGAATTGGATTTTTCCACACCCCTTCCTTAGTTACATGAACCAGTATTTGTAGATTATTATTCCCAAATTCCAATAATGCATCATGTGACTCCTAAAAAGGAGCAAATGAACAAATTCAGAAAACAAGCTAAAAATGAACAATATATATATATATATATATATATATATATAATCTGAGCTATAAATAGAAAGATCTAGATTTGGTTTTCCTAAAACACAGACACACAAAACCACAAAACTGGTATTAAAGCTTTAAGTCATGCCATATTTTACAAAAACCAGGACCCTTTCAACTAAAGATTTTTTTGGCAGTATTAGGGCTTGACCTCAGTGCCTTGTACTTACTAAACAGGTAGTTTTTTTTCCTTTGGTCAGTTGTGGGGCTTAAACTCAGGGCTAGGGCACTGTACTTGAAGCTCTTTTGCTCAAAACTAGCACTCTACACCATTCTGATTCACAGCACCACTTCCAGTTGTCTGGTGGCTAATTAGAAATAAGAGTCTTAAAGAATTTCCTACTTGGGAATTACAAATCTCAGATCTCAGTCTCATTAGTAGCTAGGATTTCAGGCATGAACCACCAGTACTTAGCTAAAGAATACTTTTAAGAGCCAGATGCCAATGGCTCACACTTGTAATCCTAGATACTGAGGAGGCTGAGATCTGAGGATAGAGTTTCGAAGCCAGCTCACAAGTCCTTAAGACTCTTATCTCCAATTAACCACCAAAAAGCTGGAAGTGCTGTAATTCAAGGTAGACCACTATCCCTGAGCAAAAAAAAGCTCAGGGATAGCTCCCAGGCCAGCATCAAAGAAAGAGAATACTATTAAAAATGTTTAACTTGAGGGCTTGGAATGTGGCTTAGTGGTAGAGTGCTTGCCTAGCATGCATGAAGCCCTGGGTTCAATTCCTCAGTATCACAAAAACAGAAAAAGCCAGAAGTGGTGCTGTGGCTCAAGTGGTTGAGTGCTAGTCTTGAGCAAAGAAGCTCAGGGACAGTGCCCAGGCCCCAAGTTGAAGCCCCCAGGTCTGGCACCAAAAAATAAAAAATAAAAATAAATAAAAATAAAATTTACCTTGATTTTATTCAGGTAAAATGATTACTACAATAAATTAGATCCTAAAATTAATATTGAATATTTTCTGTGCCACAATCAAAATGGCCAGATTCTCATTGCAGGAGCTGATTTAACTATTTTAAAGTCATTGGTACAGCTTTCATGTAAATGAAAGTAAGTATTCTTAGCCTACTTCCTTCAGCCAAAAATATTACTTAAATATTCATTAAATACACTGTTGTATAATTATTTAAGTTCTATTATTATTCAAGTAAGAGGTGGCTCTATATAAAATGCTATAAAAAGTCTAGTTCATTAGCAGTTATTTTACCTTCTCAGCATAGGAAAAACAATGTAATTGCCAATAGGTACTCTTCAAAGTACTTACATACAAAGGGCGAAGGAAAAGGGGCCAGAAATTGAATACCATAGAAATGGTCAAGTATATGTCTCCATGCCCTTTGCTACTAGAAGGGATTATGGATTATAGTCATCTTGTTTCTATTTTCCAGATTTTTAGCTTGTTTCCGTGTGTGTGTGTGTGGTGTGTCGTGTGTTGTGTGTAGTGATCTTGTTTCTATTTTCCAGATTTTTAGCTTGTTTCCGAGTGTGTGTGTGTGTGTATAGTGATCTTGTTTCTATTTTCCAGATTTTTAGCTTGTTTGTGTGTGTGTGTATAGTGATCTTGTTTCTATTTTCCAGATTTTTAGCTTGTTTCCGTGTGTGTGTGTGTGTGTGTGTGTGTGTGTGTGTGTGTGTACACTGTCCCTGAGGTGTTGTTTTTTTTTCCTCCTGAGGTGTTGTTTTTTTTTCCTCCTTAAGGCTAGCATTATTCCACTTAAGTCACCATTCTCGATTTCTGGCTTTTCTGGTAGCTCATTGGAGATAAAAAGTCTCATGAACTTTCCTGCTAGGTCTGGCTTCAAACCATGATCCTTGAATTCTTAACCTCCTGAGTTTACAGGTGTGAAACATCAGCACCCAGCCTTGTTAAAATGCTTATTTTAAAATGCTTAAATTCTCTAGGAACATAAACTTCTTTTTACAGTAATACAAGATAGAAATATTTCCATATCTAAGAATTTAGTTTTATATTAAGTCAAATAAAACAGAACATAAAAATCCCCATCTTAACATCCAAATTATATGAAGACAGACTTATACTACATACCTAGATTCACCCCCTGCTAAGATATCTTCTACTAAAAAAGAATTTAAGAAATGTGGTAGAGTGCTTGCCTAGCATGCATGAAACCCTGGGTTTGATACCTTAGTACCAAATAAGCAGAAAAAGCCCTAAGTGGAGGTGTGGCTCAATGATAAGAGCACTAGTCTTGAGCCAAAGAAGCTCAGGAACAGTGCTCAGGCCCTGAGTTCAAGCTCCAGGACTGGCAGGCAAAGGGAAAGGAAAGGAAAGGAACTGCTGCATAGGGCGATGCACCACCTTAGTGCCAACACTCAAGAGGCTGAGGCAGAAAGATTGAAAGTTCCAGGCTAACCTGGGCAGCACAGATTTCAAGGCCAATTTGGATTATACAGTGACACCCTATCTAGAATAAAAAGACATGAAAATTAGACTCCCAATCAACAGTTTACTAACAGCAATATTTAATTATCAATCATTTGAGTTAGATATTAATGTTGTAAGTTCCCTTTAATATCTGATATACTCAGAAGATCTTTATCTTAGGACACTGATTTTCCAATAAAAACCAAGATTCTGTGTGAAATTTTCAGAATTTCCTGTCTCAAATTATCAAATTTACAATACATAGAAAATGTGTGGGGGGGTAGTAGGGGGGACTGGGAAGGTGGCTCAGTGGTAGAGCACTTGCCTTGCATGCATGAGGCTCTGGATTTGATTCCTCAGTACCACATAAGCAGGAAAAAAAAAAGCCAGAAGTGGTGCTATGGCTCAAGTGGTAGTGTGCTAGCCTTGAGCTGAAGAGCTAAGGGACAGCGCCCAGGCCCAGAGTTCAAGTCCCACAACAACAACAACAACAAAAGTTTTTCTTTTAAATGTTTTCTCACTCCTCCCTCTAAATTTGATTTAGTTTTTTTTTTGTGACAAGGAATCACTATATTCCCCAGGCTAATCTAGAACCAGCTTCCCAAAAAAGCTGGAAGTAAAGGCATGTATCACCACACTTAATTTTAAGGTTTGTTTTTTTTTTTCCCATTTGTTAAAGCTAGAAATTCAGTACACTCAGAATAAGAATAGTATAAGGGCTGGGAGTGTGGCTTAGTGGTAGAGTGCTTGCCTAGCATGCATGAAGTCTGGGTTCAATTCCTCAGTAACACATAAACAGAAAAAGCCAGAAATAATGCTGTGGCTCAAGTGGTACAGTGCTAGCCTTGAGCAAATGAATCTCATGGACAATGCTCAGGCTCTGAGCTCAAGTCCCAGGACTGGCAAAAAAATAAAAAATTTAAAAAATATAAAAATTCTATGTTAAAAAATCTTAAAACAAAACAAAAAAAGTCCATGTTGCTGGAAACACAAATGACCCTCTAGTATCAGAAAATGAATATACAAGCCAGGCACCGGTGGCTCACGCCTGTAATCCTAACTACTCAGGAGGCTGAGATCTGGGGATCACGGTTCAAAGCCAACCAGGGAAGGAAAAGTCTTTGAGACTCTTATCTCCAATAAACCATTCGGAAAACCGGAAGTGGTGCTGTGGCTCAAATGGTAGAGCACTATCCTTGAACTGAAGAGCTGAGGGACAACACCCAGGCCCAGAGTTCAAGCCCCACGACTGACCAAAAAAGAAAAAAAAGAAAATGAATACACACACACAAGAGATATAGGAGATTTCATCAAGGCATTTTACTTCTATACAGAACAGTGGTCTGCAACATTCCCTAGAGTTAAGGGGAGGAACACTGGGTTAGATGGTCTGCTCAGTTTTTATCCTAACCCACAGGGTGACACTGTCTCTTCTTTTCCTTGTTGCTAAGGAGTCAGGCTCATAATTTATTTATTTTGATAATTGGTTACCAGGGTAATGGTATAATACAAGGAAGTCAGAAAGTACTCTCACTGGGCTGGGAATGTGGCTAAGTGGTAGAGGCTTGCCCAGTATGCTTGAAGCCCTGGGTTTGATTCCCCAGTACCACATACACAGAAAAAGCCAGAAGTTGTGCTATGGCTCAATCAAGAGATGCTTAGGGACAGTGCCAGGCTCTGAGTTCAAGTCCCAGGAGCAAAAAAAGAAAAAAAGCACTCCAACCATCAGTGAAAGGTCCCTATTGGGGTAGGGGCTGTCCTTTTGGGAGGCAAAAGCACACATTCATCTCATCACAACTGGCTGGAAATAGGGCTGGGGACAGGGCTAGGGATGGGACTGCCGATTACAGCTGGAGGAGGTTGGTAAAGTCATTGGGAAGTTCCCACTCAAGGGGGTGGAGGTGGGGTCTATTCCTTAACTTCATACATTTGACATGGCTGCCTGATCGTAACTATCATCTGTGTTGTTTGTAATCAAATGCTTCCAGGAAGTTATCAGTACCAGGAAATATCAACACAGAATGGTATGACTAGTTACAAGATGGAGACATTTTAGTTTGACAGAAAGGATTGCTTTTCTAACATCAGACTAGAGAAATAGCTCAGTAGTATACTTGTACTAGACACAAAGCCCTGGATTCTATATCCTTAGCATAAATAAATAAATAAATAAATAAATATTCATTCCAGAGTGTGTACCTTATTTCTATATAGGAAAAAGGTATGGAAATCACCATAAACACTAAGTAAAACTATTCTATTTGCAGCTTGATTTGATAAAAACTACTCTTCCTAAAAGTATGCTCAACACCAATTGCTGTCTTCTCCATTTATCACATTAAAAAAAAGAGTAGAGCCAGGTGCTGGTGGCTCACTCCTGTAATTCTAGCTACTCAGGAGACTAAGATCTGAGGATCACAGTTCAAAGCCAGCCCGGGCAGGAGAGACCATGAGACTCCTATCTCCAATAAACCACCAGAAAACCAGAAGTGGCGCTGTAGCTCAAGTGGTAGAGAGCTCACCTTGAGCTGAAGAGCTGAGGGACAGTGCCCAGGCCCAGAGTTCAAGCTCCACGGCCAACCAAAAAAAAAAAAAACCACAAAAGTAGAGTTTTCATTTCTAGATTTCAACAGGGACCATGTCTCACATTTGTCTGTACTCCCACATCATAAATTTTACTAATACACATTCAAAATATATATATATTACATGTCTGATAACTACTGAAAGGCATTGATTTTGCTCAGGCAAACAATTTAAGAAGACAATAAAGTAATATGAAAGTACTATCTCTAAAGAAAATATTAACCAAAAAGACCATACAACAAAACAAATTACCTATAGGCCTTATAAGCCTGATCTATTAAAAAAAAAAAAAAACCAATGTGCTCATCAGGTATGGTGGGACACATCTATAATCCTAGCACTCAGGTTTCTGAGGACAAGAGGATTACCAATTCCAGTCCAGCTATGCTACACAGCAAGATCCTGTCTCCAAAAACAAGCAAAAAAAAAAAAAAAAATCAGGGCTGGGAAGGTGGCTCAGTGGTAAAGTGCTTGCCTTGCATGCATGAGGCCCTGGGTGCAATTCCTCAGCACCACATAAGCAGGAAAAGCCAAAGCCAGAAGTGGTGCTATGGCTCAAGTGGTAG
>NW_012267249.1:2442980-2475424 GCF_000151885.1 Dipodomys ordii | reverse complement strand
AAAAAAAAAAAATCAGGGCTGGGAAGGTGGCTCAGTGGTAAAGTGCTTGCCTTGCATGCATGAGGCCCTGGGTGCAATTCCTCAGCACCACATAAGCAGAAAAAGCCAAAGTGGTGCTGTGGCTTAAGTGGTAGAGCATTAGCCTTGAGCTGAAGAGCTGAGGACAGTGCCCAGGCCCACAACAACAACAAAAAAATCAACATGTTATGCATGAAAGACAATTTTAGCAGCTATACAAACATGTGAGAAATTAGGAATGAATATTTAAACATAGACCAAGAACAGAACAAAGAATCCTCTTCTCCCCAAAGAAAAACATTAAAGAATGTGTTTCAGAAGATAGGAATTAATATATAATGAAGAATGTTTGTTAATATGAAAATCTTTACTTGTGCATACTGGAAAGCTACTATGGAGTTTGTGTCCTGGAGTAAATACTTTACAAAGTAATCTATGGGTTTTCAATGGGGGTGTTATTGTGGACAAGTTAGTTAACCTCTCTATCTCCCCATATATACACAAAGAGCCGGATAACTATTGTATTATAAAGTTTGATGAAAGAATATAAAGTATATGTAGTACCAGAGCAGTGAATAAAATTAGTGATCAATAAACAAATAATTGCTATTACTTATTATGTCTTTTTTTTTAAATACTTTCTTCTGTCCCCATCACTGACAGGCATATTTGTCTCCTGTTGTTGTAATATCTTGATATTTTTCCCCATCCCATTCTCTCTAACTTGCCACTTTCTCGTCTACACAGAAAGGTGATAATCAAGTCAATATGAAAACCCCAATAGTTCTTCTGTAAGTAAAATGCATGAACAGAATGGCAATTCTGGTTCCTTGTGAAACTTACAAAGCTTGGGAAAATGTTCAAAGTATTGGGGGGGAAAAATAAATCTCAAATGTGATAAATATGGCATTCTATATACTGAAAGTTACTATGAAAGTACAAATATGCTACCTTACAACCATATATTCTATTTTTCTACTTATTTTATATTTATTCTATTTTAAATGTATATATGTTTATAAATTTATATATTGTATTTATAGATATTGTATGTTTATATATATATTCACATTTCTTTCTTTTTTTTTTTTTCAAATTCTTTATTATGATTAAGTGGTTACATAATTTCCCAAATTTCACAGTATTGTGGGATAGTGATGCTTAGTTAAAGTCACAAACACATTCTAACTTTCAGGGGCAAACTGTCTATCGTGGTCTATGACTTTTATGAGTTCTATGAGCTTTGACAATACAGTTATTTTTTCCACGTCAGGTGATATATACATTTCTTTCGTTTTCCATAGCATTAGTGTTCTCTCTTTCCCACTCGTTCCCTCCCTCCCATCGCTGACATTGAGTTGCTTAGTTCATTTTGATCAATATCCAGTGCAGCTGATGGATCCCACTGTTGTATGTTATTCACATTTATTTCTATTCTTATTTTATTCTATTTTTATTTTTGGGGGGGGAGGGTCTGGTTGTGGGGCCTGAACTCTGGGCCTGGGCTCTGTCCCTCAGCTCTTCAGCTTAAGGCTAGCACTCTACCACTTGAGCCATAGTGCCACTTCTGGCTTTTTTCTTTTGCTTATGTGGTGCTGAGGAATTGAACCCAGGGTCTCATGCATGCAAGGCAAGCGCTCTACCACTGAGCCACCTTCCCAGCCCCTATTCTATTTTTAATGGAAACTTTTTCTTGATTTCTAAAGTATATAAAGACAAAATTAAATGAAACAACATTATTTCTTCTTTTACGGAGACAGTTTCCTAGACTGTCTGAACTCATGAACCACTAGTGTCAGCCTTCTAAGTGCTGAGATTACAGATATATCAGTAAGCCCACACTAAAAACAAAAAACTGGGAATGTGGCTTAGTGGTGGAGTGTTTGCTTAGCATGTTATGAAGCACTGGGTTCAACTTTCTTGGTATCATATAAACAAAAAAATTTTTTTAATTAACTATATATATGTATATATATATATATGAAAGAAAAGCTAGTACTTTTTTAAGTTTTAACATACTCTTTTGGCTGGTAGAAATAATTTTTCTCACATCATGAACTTAATGTCAATATATAAGGAATTAATTTTTGTTCTAGGTTACCAATTTTAGTTTGCTGGGAGTAACCAAGTATCCTGAATTCCTATACAGAGACCTTTTAAAAAATAAAATAAAATAAAAATTGACTAATGTGGAGCTGGGTACCAGTAGCTCACACCTGTAGTCCTAACTATGGAGAGTCTGAGACCTGTAGGAAAGTGGTTCAATGCCAGTCTGGGCAAAAAAGTCTGCAAGACTCCATTTCCAAATAACCAGCAAAATGCCAGACTAGAGATGTGGCTCAAATAGTAGCACTCATCATGAGCAAGAAATCTAAGTGAGAATTTAAGATCCTGAGTTCAAGCCCTGGTAATATCCCCAGCCCCAAATTTTGACTCACCTGTAGAGATTGAAGGAATGGTACCCAGACTTCGCATGGCAGTTCACTTTCAGACACTGAAAGTAGTAATTCAAAACAACTCCTACAATACAGATAAGTATATAAAGATGGTTATAGCAGTAATTATAATACAAAGCAACACTGAACACGCATTTCACATTTGTTTAGATTATTCTGAACTGTTTTACTTATTCAATTTTTTGTTGGAGGGGGGTGACACAGATCAAGATGCATTGTATTCATATACTGCTTTGTTAAATGATACCTCCCTTGTACAAGTGCTTAAAGATAATTTTTAAAAAAGAAAATACTTTTAAAGTGAAAAAAACCCACAAGTTTTACATTCACATTGTTGCTTTAATATATTTAGTTAGAACATATACCCTTATATTCTAAGTTGGTTTATTTAGCTTGCTTGGGTGGAGGAAGGCAAGGCACACATAGGAACAATTCTGACTCTACAAGTGAAAAATAGGAGCACATGTTAGTATGACTTTAGGTGACAAGAGTGATAAATATATGTAACTGTTGCCAATGTAGGTTTCTGTCCCTTGTAGAAGCAGAATAGTTGGGAAAGTTACATTTTTATTTCTAATAAACCATGCAAGACAAAAATAGTTTCTTTGCTAGGCATCACAAGGTTCATACCCATAATCCTAGCTACTCAAGAGGCCGAACTCTAAGGATCACAGTACAGAGATAACCAGGCAGGAAAGTCCATGAGACTCTTATCTCCAATTAGCCACTACAAAACCATAAATGGCACTTGGCTCAAAGTGATAGAGCACTAGCCTTGGACACAAAATCTCAGGACATGAGTTCAAGTCCCAGGACTGGCACACACAACAATTTTTTTTCCTTCTTTCTACTGTAAACATTACCTATGCATAAGGAAGAAGTGGCAGGAAGGATTCTTAAAAAGAAATCATAACTACTTGGATAAAGAACTCAAAGTACCAATCAAGTAATACTTCTCTAAAATCCTACTTTACTCCTTAGAGATTAGGATAGGTAACAGAGAAAATGAGGTTTGGTGGGAGAAACAATGGGATTACAAAACCAAGAATGCTTACATTCCATATAGGTATATTGGCTTTAGAGAATAGGATGGAAAACAGGTTAGGCCAGAGGGGGGGAAATGAACCACAGAGACTAGAAATCACCCACTAAACAATTTAATGCAATCCTAAACCTCAAAGTCACTGTAGTTTTTCAGTCTGGGGTTTTTTATTCACTAAAGGTGTAATTCTGTCTGTATGAAAGCAATAGCTAAATGACCAAAAACTCATTTGGGGGGGGGGGTCCGGTCGTGGGGCCTGAACTCTGGACTGGGTGCTGTCCCTCAGCTCTTCAGCTCAAGGCTAGCACTCTACCACTTAAGCCACAGCGCCACTTCCAGCTTTTTTTCTTTTTGCTTATGTGGTGCTGAGGAACTGAACCCAGGGCCTCAGGCATGCAAGGCAAGTGCTCTACCACCTTCCCAGCCTGACCAAAGACACTTATAATATACTTTTATAGTTTTCTTCTGGTAACATTATTCTTAGTTCAAATAATGTTCTTCAGAGGCAACCATAATTTCCAGCTACTCAGTCAGCTGAATCAATCTGTGATGGTTATTCTTTTTTTCTGGTAGGTCATGAGGCTTGAACTGAGGGCCTGGATGCTGTCCTTGAGCTATTTTTTGCCCCAGGTTAGCGCTCTGTGGTGGTTGATTCTGTTGGCTTGATTAGATTAGGAGATACCCAGAGGACGAGTGAAGCACACCTGAGTGTGTTTCCAGGCAACTAAGGAGGGAAGATCTGCTCTGAAAGTTTGGCAGCATTCTTCCTTCTATAGACCACAACCCAAATGAAGGGAAAGGAAAAAAGTAATGAGTACAGGCTTTTTCACAGCCTCATGTCCTTCATGATAAAAGCTGTTCTGCTCTGCTCTAAGTCCTCCCCACCATGGTGGTCTAAAACTGTGAGCCAAGAACAATCTTTGTTCCCTTTTACTTAGTTTTCTCAGATATTTGGTCGTGGCAATGATTAAATTAACACAGAAGATTGGTACCCAAGAGTGGGTTATTGCTATGACTAAACCTACTATGTGGCTCTTCAACCTGTAGAACTGATTTACAGAAGGAATTTGGGAGTATGTGGAGTTTAAGGCTAGAGAAGCTCTAGAACTCAATCAGAAAGGCCAATGGGAACACAGACAATTAAAAACTGTGCTCATGAAGTTTCAGATAAGAACAAGGACTCTATTCAGAAATGACTAGATGTTATGACAGTTACATTATGGCAAATAATTTGCTTACATTTTGTTCATGCCCTAAGACAGTGAGAGGCTGAATTTAACTGTAACAGACACAGAGGAAATTTCAAGGCAGCCAGCACCCAGGCTGTGGCATGGTTATTGCCAGCTAGAAGTAAAATGAAAGTTGGGACTAAAAAGCAGAGTAAAAAGATTAAAAACATGTAAGTGGGATAGAAGAAGCATGTTTAAAGTTCGGTCAAGAAGGATATGGTTAAGAAATCAGAGCCATTAAAGTTTTTAGATTGATTTAAATTCTTAAACTTACAGTACTAATCTGCCAAGCACTAAGAGAACATCTTCACATTCAGTAGTTAAAAATGGACGTGCACTGGCAAAGCTTTGGATGGCAAGTCGGTATACCTCCAGAAGATACACAATATGTTCTGATGCATTCTTGTTGCTTGCATATTGCAATAAGGTCTAAAAAATAAAATGAAACATTTGATTATTTTACAAGTGAAAATAAAACAGTCCAGGAAACGGAAACATGGGTTTTTTTTCTGAAAAAAAATAAAATAAACAACTATTCTGTTCAAAAATGTACCACTATTTCCCTTTTCTCCTAACAGATACACTTTTTATTCATCTCCATTTGTTTGGGCTTTTTGTGCTGGTCCCAGGGCTTGAATTAAGGGCCTGGATGCTGTCCCTGAGCTTTTGTGCTCAAGGCTAGCACTAATGCCACTTGAGCCATAACTCCATTTCTGGCTTTTTGGTGGTTAATTGGAGATAAGAGTCTCTCAGACTTTTCCTGACGGAGCTGGCTTCAAACCAAGATCCTCAGATCTCAACTTCCTGAGCAGCTAGGATTACAGGTGTAAGCCACTGGCTCCCCGCTTCTTTTTAGGTCCATTTACAAGACTCTATTTTCATCACTTAATAAATTATCTCTTTTGAGCTAAAGAGCTGTTTTTTTGACATCAGAATAAATCTTAAGAGCAAACTAAAAAACACCTATAGTTTTTCTCCTTTTAGATCTGGAGTAACGAAGTCTGAAATTCAACAAGCTTCATTAATACAACATGCAATTAAGAAAGAAGGAGGAATATAAAGGAGGAAGTAAACCTCATGGAGGGAAAGTAGGAGAGAAAGAAGTAGGAAAGGTATATTCTCTGAGAATAGCTCTTAGCTCTTGGCTACAACACACACACCACCACCACCAATAACAACAAAAACAAAAACCAACTACCTTTTTTTCTGTATATAAAACAACTGATTAAGCTTCTAAAAATTTATATAACCAGCTTAATTTTATTCATTGGTTTATTTGGTTTTGTGCTGGCCCTGGGTCTAGAACTCGGGGCCTGCCTGTCACTAAGCTGTTGTGCTCAAGGCTACACTATAGCCAAAATCTGCTTTTTAGTGATTAACTGCAGGTAAGATTCTCATGGACTTTCTTGCCTGGGCTGGCTTCGAACTTGAACCTCATATTATGGTATTTGAAAATCTGTCCATTAGGTTATTATACCCATATATAAGCATCTTGCTACTTAAAATCACTTTATATAAGTAGCCTTCATTACTTTCAGAAAAGCATCATGTCATCATTTAATCAAATCCCAAATCTTAATTTAAAAAAAATGGGTCAGAAGGATCACAAAACAATCCTGTTTCAGCTAAAATGAATAGAGAGAAGGAGTGTAGAATACATGCATACCTGTTATGTAACCAGACTTCTAATTGCCTTTAAGAAATTTATTAAAATCAATGAATCAATCTTACAAATTCTGGTTTAGCCAGGTGCCGGTGACTCACGCCTATAATCGTAACTACTCAGGAGGCTGAGATCTGAGGATCACAGTTCAAAGCCAGTCCTGGTAGGAAAGCCCAAGAGACTCTCCAATAAACGGACAGAAAACCAGAAGTGGCGTGCTGCAGCTCAAGTGGTAGAATGCTAGCCTTGAGCTGAACAGCTCAGGGACAACGCCCAGGCCCAGAGTTCAAGCCCCATGACCGACAAAAAAAAAAAAGAAAAGAAAGAAATTCTGGTTTAGATCAGCAAATTACTTATTGTTTGTAATAGCTAATCCAACAATTAGGAAAATATTTGTACTCGATACCAGATTTTATATTCCTTCACATCACACTGTCTTCTCCTCCTGAGGCTTAAACTCAGGGCCTGGGCACTTTTGTTCAGGCTAGCACTCTACTACTTGAGCCACAGTGCCACTTCTGGCCTTTTCTGTTTATATGGTTAGTACTCTACCACCTGAGCCACAGTGCCACTTCTAGCCTTTTCTGTTTATGTGGTACTGAAGAATTGAACCCAGGGCTTCATGCATGTTAGGCAGGAACTCTACCACCTAGCCACATTCCCAACTTGAAGTCAGGTATTTTGTCTTACTAAACTTTATAGACCTACCATCCCTCACCCACTCCTATTAGACAGCCTCCAGTCTGATGTTTGCTGAATCTAATACTCAACAATTTATTCATTTGACAAGTATTTATTGATAGCCTATTATTATAATAAAGTACTAGGGAAAAAGATAATGTGACAGTTGAAACCACACATAAAAACTTATCAACTACTAACAAAAGTATACAAGAGAAGTACAGAACATATACAGGTAATCAGATCCCCCCCGCCCCCGCCTCCAATATCCAAATCTAGTGGGAATGTCCCTGCCACCAAAGCTATTATCTTCTGGCGCAAAAATTTTATTAAGATGTCTACAAAGACCAGGTACACTAATGTACAAATCTGTTATTCAAGCACCTAAGAGGCAGAGATGAAAATATATTGGTTTAAGGCCAGCCTAGGCAAAAATGTAACCAAAAAGGCTGGGAGCAGTGGTTCATACCTGATATACCAGCTATGGGGGAAAAATAAATAGGGAAGAGACAGCAAAGAGGAAAGGCGAGCATGATACTCTATTCAAATAACTAAAGCAGGGCTGGGAAGTTGGTTCAGTGGTAGAGTGCTTGCCTTGCATGCATGAGGTCCTGGGTTCGATTCCTCAGAACCACATAAGCAAAAAGAAAAAAGCCGGAAGTGGCGCTGTGGCTCAAGTGGTAGAGCGCTAGCCTTGAGCTGAAGAGCTGAGAGACAGTGCCCAGGCCCAGAGTTCAGGCCCCACGACCGGACCCGAAAAAAAAAATAATAATAACTAAAGCAAAAAGAGTTTGAGGTATGGCTCAAGAACCTGAATTTAAGCCCAGTATCACAAAAAAAAAGGGGAGAGGGTGGCAGATGCCAGTGGCACATGTTTTTAATCCTAGCTATTTAGGAGGCTGAGCTCTGAAAATCCTGGTTTGAAGCCAGACTGGGCAGGAAAATAACAGGCAGGAACCAGCTCCAATTTTTCTTTTCTTTTCTTTTTTTAATTGGTCATGGGGCTTGAACTCTGGGCCTGGGCACTGTCTCTCAGCTCTTTAGCTCAAGGCAAGCACTCTACCACTTGAGCCACAGCACCACTTCTGGTTTTGTGAGTGGTTTATTGGAGATCAGAGTCTCAGACTTTCCTGCCCGGGCTGGCTTTGACCAGAGATCCTCAGATCTCAGCCTCCTGCATATCTGGGATTACAGGCATGAGCCACCGGCAGGCATGAGCCACTGGCGCCTAGCTCCAATTTTTCTTTATTGTATACATCATTACATTTACAAAAGAAAAATTATCTGCCTTCCCTCTAAACTTTCCCACAACCAAGTAGAAAACAATCATGTTTTATGCAATGGATAAATGCCAATTAAAACTTACATAGTGGGGCTGGAAAGGTGGTTCAGTGGTAGAGCGCTTGCCTTGCATGCATGAGGCCCTGGGTTCTATTTCTCAACACCACATAAGCAGAAAAAAGCCAGAAGTGGCACTGTGGCTCAAGTGGTAGAGTGCTAGCCTTGAGCTGAAGAGCTGAGGGAAAGCACCCCAGGCCCAGAGTTCAAGCCCCACGACTGGCAAAAACAAACAAACCCCTACATAGTATGAAATATTTCAACAGAATAATAATTATATTTATTAAGCATATAGTATGGGGTCAGGTACTTTCCTAAGAGCTTTCATGCTACTACAGATGCATGGTATAACAAAATGTTAAGGAGGATAATGGTCCCATAAGATTATCATGGAACTGTCAGGCTTGGGTGGCTCACACCTGTAATTCTAGCCACTCAGGAGGCTGAGATCTGTGGATCTCCGTTCAAAGCCAGGGCAGGAAAGTCCTTGATACTCTTCTCTCCAATAAACCACTAGAAAACCGGAAGTGGCACTGTGGCTCAAGCAGTAGAGAGCTCACCTTGAGCTGAAGAGTGTAGGGACAGCGCCCAAGCCCAGAGTTCAAGCCTCACGACCCACCAAAAAAAAAATAAAAAGATTATGATGGAACTAAAAAATTCCTATTGCTTAGTATTTTTACTGACTTTATGTGTTTAGAAATATTTAGATTCATGGGCTAGGAAGGTGGCTCAGTGGTAGAGCGCTTGCCTTGCATGCATGAGGCCCTGAGTTCAACCCCTCAGCACTACATAAGCAGAAAAAAAAAGCCGGAAGTGGTGCTGTGGTTCAAGTGGTAGAGCACTAGCCTTGAGGTGAAGAGCTGAGGGACAGCACCCAGGCCCAGAGTTCAGGCCTCACAACCGGACCCCCCCCCAAAAAAAATATTTAGATTCACAAATATTTATGTGTTCACTACAAATACCTATAGAACTTAGTATAGAAACTTGGTGTACAGATTTTACAGGGGCAATAGACTATATCATATAGCTTAGATGTACATAACTATATTCTTAAGATGTTCATACAACGATGAAGCTGCCTGATTAGGAACACAGCTCAAATTGTAGAGCATTTGCCAAGTAAGAATGAGGTCCTGAGGTTGGGAAGATGGCTAGTGGTAGAGTGCTTGCCTCACATGTATGGGGCCCTCGGTTCGATTCCTCAACACCACATAATCAGAAAAGGCTGGAAGTGGTGCTGTGGCTCAAGTGGTAGAGCACTAGCTTTGAGCTGAAGAGCTGAGGAACAGCGCCTAGGCCCAGATTCAAGCCCCATGACACACAAGAAACAAACAAAAGATCTAGTATTATACCCCTTCAAAGGAAAAATGTTTTAAGCTAGAAGCAGAGCACTGGTGGCTTGCAACTGTAATCTTTTTTTGTTGTTGTTGTTGGTAGTGGGGCTTGAACTCTGGGCATGGGCGCTGTCCCTCAGCTCTGCAGCTCAAGGCGAGCAAGCGCTCTTCCACTTCCGGTTTTTTGAGTGGTTTATTGGAGTTAAGAGTCTCACAGTCTTTCCTGCCCAGGCTGGCTTTGAACTGCAATCTCAGCCTCCAAAGTGGCTAGGATTACAGGCGTGAGCCACTGGCGCACTGCACAACTGTAATCTTACTCAAAAGACTGAAATCTAGCCAGGTGTCAGTGGCTCCCACCTGTAATCCTAGCTACTCAGAAGGCTGAGATCTGAGGATAAAGGTTCAAAGCCAACTGGGGCAGGAAACTCCATGAGACTCTTATCTCCAATAAACCATTCAGAAAACTGGAAGTGGTGCTTTGGCTCAAGTGGTAGAGCGCTGGCCTTGAGCTGAAGAGCTGAGGGATAGTGCCCAGACCCAGAGTTCAAGCCCCATGACTGTCCCCCCCCCCCAAAAAAAACAAACAAACTTGAAATCTGAGGATAGTGGTTCAAAGCCAGCCCATTCAAGAAAGTCTGTGAGACTCTTACCTCCAATTAACCATCAAAAAGCAAAACAAAACAAAATCCACAAAAGTAGAGCTATGGCTCAAGTAGTAGAGGGATAGCCTTGAGCAAAAAAGTTCAGAGACAGCACCAAGGCCCTGATTTAAAGCCCTAGGACCAGCACAACAAAACTGAAGCCAGAGCTGGATGCCAGTGGCTTCTGCCTGTAATCCTGGCTACTCAGGAGTCTAAGATTCAAAGGATCAAGGTTCTTGGACAGCCTGAGAAGAAAAGTCCACAAGACTTAAAAAGTTAGTATAGAGATATGGCTGAAGTAGTGAGAGTGCCAGACCAGCAAACAAGCTGTGCAAGTTCAAACTTTGGTACAGGTTAGAAAAAAAAAAAGCCAGGCTCCGGTGGCTCATGCCTGCAATCCTAGTTACTCAGGAAGCTGAGATTTGAGGATCATGGTTCAAAGCCAGCCTGGGCAGGAAAGTCTGTGAGACTCTCATCTCCAATAAACCCCCAGAAAACTGAAAGTGGCTGTAGTTCAAGTGGTACTCACCTTGAGCTGAAGAACTGAGGTACAGAGCCCAGGTCCCAAGCTTAAGCTCTGTGACCAACCAAAAAAAAAAAAGTTTTTGGGTGGAACATCTAATTCCAGCACTTTGAAGTAGAGGAAAGAGAATAGCAAGTTTCAAACTAGTCTGACCTACAGCAAGACCTTGATTAAAAAAAAACAAAAACAGAAAACTTCTTTGGAATAATATAAAGCTTAGAAATGATTCTTTCTATAAGAAAAGATCAATCTTCCATCAAAAGCAATTCCATTAGATCCACCTATCTACTTATGGATTCTATTACTCTCAATTCAATAGATAAGAATATAGATCTATAGGAAGACTTAAAGTAACAGAGTATTGGAATGAGGTTTTAAAGTTAAATCTGATTTCAAAGGTGCACATATGCTTTCTATTTCATATGACAAAATATAAGAGTGATCCAAATTGTGGTATTTATCCAAATTTACTGTTAGGACTTCATAGAATAATTTGTTCTAGGTTTAACATTTTCACTTATCAAGTCATTTAAAGATGAAACTAAATGATCACTACAAAGGAAAAGAATACTGTGAACTCAACAAACTAATGTAAACAAATTTTAGTTGGAATTAGTGTAGCTTCTATTGGGACAAGCTTTCTATGTTTTTTGGTTTTGTTTTTTTTTTCTGCTGGTCTTGGAGCTTGAACTCAGGGCCTAATTGCTGACTTAGAGGGTTTTTGTTTGTGTTTTTGCTACCACTTGAGCCACAGGGGTTCCACTTCTGGCTTTTTGGTAGTTTATTACAGATAAGAGTCACAGATATTCCTGCCTGGGCTGCCTTCAAACCATAATCCCCAGATCTCATCCTCCTGAGTAACTAGGATTATATGCATGAGCCATAAGCACCAGGCTAGGGTTACGTAATTTTAGAGCAAAAGCCAATGTCAATGGTCATGTAACCTAAGAAGAAGTTTGAGGGGCTGGGAAGGTGAATCAGTGGTAGAGTGCTTGCCTCGCATGCATGAAGCCCTAGGTTTGATTCCTCAGCACTATGTAATCAGAAAAGGCCAGAAATGGGCACTGTGGCTCAGGTGGTAGAGCACTAACCTTGAGCTGAAGAGCTCAGGGACAGCACCCCAGACCCAGAGTTCAAGCCCCACGACCGACAAAAAAAAAAAGCAGCAATCTGAGGCATAAACATTAAACTACTAGCCGGGCACTGGTGGCTCATGCCTGTAATCCTAGCTACTCTGGAGGCTGAGATCTGAGGATCATGGTTCAAAGCCAGCCCAGGCAGGAAAGTCCGTGAAACTCTTATCTCCAATAAACCACCAGAAAACCAGAAATGGCGCTGTGACTCAAGTGGTAGAGCGCTCGCCTTGAGCTGAAGAGTGCAGGGACAGCACCCAAGCCCAGAGTTCAAGCCCCACGACCAACAACAACAACAAAAAAACCCATTAAACTACTTTGCCCCAAGGTCATTATATATCCCTTTAAGGGCACTCTATGCCCCAAATGTCACACTGTAAAGAAAAAATTAACTAATGGAAAGCTCTAGGCCTTTCCAGTTACTCAGCTATGACTTTGTCTTTCCAGAGTCTTGTAGCAATGATGTTTAAAAGATCAATTTATAGGGGCTGGGAAGTTGGCTCAGTGGTAGCGTGCTTGCCTCGCATGCATGAGGCCCTGGGTTCCATTCATCAACACCACATAAGCAGAAAAAAGCCGGAAGTGGCACTGTGGCTCAAGTGGTAGGGCACTAGCCTTGAGCTGAAGAGCTCAGGAACAGCTCCCAGGCCCAGAGTTCAGCTCCCACAACCAACAACAACAACAAAAAGATTAATTTATAAATCATAAGTGACTACACTGGTAAGTCTCTCAAGCCACAATCACTACATTATACCACATACTCAAATAGCTTCAAATTTGCTTATGACTGTAGAATTCTTTAGAATTCTTGAGAACCACAAAGGAACATAGAATTTCCAGATCACATAGTCAAGACTGAATGATCAGACAAAATCTAGTATTAGTGGCTTAACTATTAACACAATAAAGTTATATTGGGGGCTAGGAAGGTAGCTCAGTGGTAGAGTGCTTGCCTTGCATTCATGAGGCCCTGGGTTTGATTCCTAAGCACCACATAAGTAGACAAAGCTTGAAGTGGCACTGTGGCTCAAGTAGTAGAGTGCTAGCCTTGAGCTGAAGAGCTGAGAGACAGCACCCAGACCCAGAGTTCAGGCCCCAGGACCAACTAAAAAAAGAGTTATACAAAACCTCACAAAATTAATCTATAATACACATGAAAAACATTTCAAATGCTTGAAAAATATTCAAATGCTATTTCAACACAAATGTGATAGCATTTTTGTTGCCTATCAGACAGGTAAATATTAAATTTTAATAACTTTGAACTGGAGACATGGTATAAAAGGTAGAGTATCAACCATGACTGAAAAAAAACATTCAAGAGCATGACAGCCTGTCAAAAGCATGAGAGTTCAAGCCCAATACATATACACATACAAAAAAAGCTTAACACCACCAAATTGGAAAGAATATAGTGAAACAGAAATTCCCAACACTGTTATTATTATAAGCATAAATTCAATTTTTTTGTACACCAGTATCCATCATAATTTAAAGTAAACAGTCTTTTTTCTTTTTTTTGTCAGTAGTGGGGCTTGAACTCTGGGTCAGGGTACTGTCCCTGAGCTCTTCAGATCAAGGCTAGTACTCTACCACTTGAGCCAAAGCACCACTTCCAGTTTTCTGGGGGTTTATTGGAGATAAGAGTCCTACGGATTTTGGGCTGGGAAGGTGGCTCAGTGGTAGAGTGCTTGCCTTGCATGCATGAGGCCCTGGGTTCAATTCCTCAGCACCACATAAGCAAAAAGGAAAAAACTGGAAGTAGTGCTGTGGCTCAAGTGGTAAGAGCGCTAGCCTTGAGCTGAAGAGCTCAGAGACAGTGCCTAGGCCCAGAGTTCAAGGCCCACGACTGGACCCAAAAAAAAAAAAAAAAGAGTCCTACGGATTTTCTGCCCGGGCTGGCTTTGAACTTCGATCTTCAGATCTCAGCCTCCTGATTAGTTAGGATTATAGGTGTAAGCCACGGGCACCCACCAAAGTAAACAGTCTTTTAGCATAATTTTTTTTTCTGCCCGAGACCAGGACTTACACTCAGTAACTGATGCTTGATGCTCATTGGCAGGTACTCTTCCACCTAAGCATGCCTTCAATGTCTAGCAGAGTAAATTTTTAAATTTATTTTTATTTATTTAGTTAGTTAGTTATTTGTCAGTTGTGGGGCCTGAACTCTGGGCCTGAGCACTGTCCCTGAGATCTTCACCTCAAGGCTAGTGCTTTACCACTTGAGCCACAGCGCTACTTCCGGCTTTTTCTGCTTATGTGGTACTGAGGAATCGAACCCAGGGCCTCATGCATGCAAGGCAAGCACTCTACCACTGAGCCACCTTCCCAGCCCTTTTTTTTTTTTCTTTCTTTCTTTTTTGGCCAGTCCTGGGGCTTGGATTCAGGGCCTGGGCACTTTCTTTTGCTCAATGCTAGGACTTTGCCACTTGAGCCACACCTCCACTTCCGGCTTTTTCTGTTTACATGGTGCTGAGGAATCAAACCCAGGGCCTCATGCATGCGAGGCAAGCACTCTACCACGGAGCCCCTTCCCAGTCCCAGCTTGATATTTAAGATGTGTTCCAAAACATTATTTGTGGTAACAACCAAAAAAGGATACAAGTGATTAATTATGGTGCATGCTCAAATGTACAGAAAAATGTCTTCAACATATTACATTAAAAACAAGAATGTAAGCCAGACATGATAGCTCATACCTGTAATCCCAGGTACTTGGGAGATGGAGATCAGGAAGACCATAGTTCAGGCCAGCCCAGTTAGTGAGACCTCATTCTCATCAAACAAGCCAGGGAGCAGCGGTGTGTGCCTATCACACCAGATATTCAAGAGGCATAAAGGAAGACTGCTGTTCAGGCTTGTGGGGGAGACTGGAGGGATATAAGACTATATTCTGAGAGGAAAACAAGCCTAAAGCAGACAGCAAGTGCTCAAGCCTGTAATCCTAGCTTCTTGGTGGCAAAGATCAAGGGATCAATGGTTTAAAGTTAGACCAACAAGTTTGCAAGACTCCATTTCAACTACTGGCTGGGCACAGTGGTGTGTGCCAGTCATCCCAACAACAAAGGGAAGGACAAATAGGAGGATCAAAGTTCAGGCTAGCCTGGGCCTAAAGTGAAACCCCATATTGAGAATAACCAACCCTTGTTGAGCACTGGTGGCTCAGTTATTCAGGAGGCTGAGTTCTGAGGATTACAGAAAAGTCCATTAGACTCATACCTCAATTAACCTTGCCAGAAGTGGAGCTGTGGTCCAAGTGGCAGAGTACTAGCCTTGAGCAAAAGAAGCAGCTCAGGGACAGTGCCCAGACTCTTGAGCTCAAATCCGAGGACTGACAATATAATAACAGCAACAACAACAATCAGAAAGTCTGAACTAGAGGTATCTCTCAAGTAGCAGAGCACCAGCTGTGTGTGAAAAAAGCTGACAGTACAATGACTTAAATTCAAACTCCAGTTATATCTGTCTGTCTGACACACACACACACACACACACACACACACACACACACAAGTGGTAGAGTGCTGGCCTTGTAAGCATAAGGTTCTCCAAGTACCTGAAATATAATAAACTGAAATATAATTCATATGGAAAAAATAGAGAGAAGTATTTTGTTTTTTAGTGAAAAGCTCATGGTCATAGTTTAGAAACGAGAGAACCAAACTTCAGTGTGGTATGTACAGAGGCAAAACAACTAATACTCTGTGTCTTGCTTTATTATAGTGGGAAAAAAAGACATGTGACTTTTGGGATGAAATAGGCTTTAAACATGGCAATATGTTTTAGATATTATTTTTAGATAATGTTTTAAATACTTCAGGATACCTAATGTCTCTATAGAAAATTTACATTGCATCTTGACATTAAGGACATATTAAGAAACATTCATCCAAGCTGGGTGTCTGTAATTACAGCTCACACCTGTAATCCTAGCTACTCAGGAGGCTAAGATCTGAAGAGCGCAGTTCAAAGCCCACCTGAGTAGAAAGTCTATGAGACTCTTATTTCTAGTAAACTACTCAGAAAAAGCTGGAAGTGGTAAAGTGCTAGCCTTGAGCACAAAGAGGCTCAGGGATAGCACCCATGCCCTGAATTCAAGCCACAGGACCAGAAAAAAAATTAATCCCAGAATTATCCAACATATTAATACAGAAACCTAACTGAAAAATAAGGGTTACTAATTTATGGGGAGAGGGCTGTACAGTACTGGGGCTTGAATCCAGGGCCTTGTTACTTATTTGTTCCACCAACTGAGCAATGTCTCCAACTCTTTTTGCTTTCAGCTTATTTTTAAGACAGGATCTTGTGTTCTCTGCCCTGGAGAAGCTTCATGCCATAGCCCTTCTACTTCCACACTGTAGTTGAGATTATAGGCACATAACAACTATGCCTAGTCGTAATGTATAAACCTTTACTTTTTTAGACTGAACTCAAAGCCTGAAGCTTGCTACTACCACTTGAGCCACACCTGAATCATTTTTTCTTTTAGGTTATTTTTCAAATAGGGTCATAATTTTTTTTTGCCTTTCTTGCCTGGGAACAATCTTTGGATGGATATCCTCCCACATGTACCTATAATTATAGAACTCCCCACCATGTCCATCCTATTTGTTGAGATGGAGTAGGCTCACTTCCCCCTACACCCCACTTCCGAGTTACTGGAATGACAAATATGAGTCACCATTATCTGGCCAATTCATAAGCTTCAGGCACAAAAAGTTTAGGAAATGCTGAAAAATGGAAAAAAGGGCATGGGCTCTGATATCTATATACCTCACCACTACTTGTGAAATACCATGATTCCCTATATTTGTTTTCTATCTGTAAAATGAAAATACTCCTCACATGAGTGGTTAGCACAGGAGAGATTTTTTCCCCCCTCCAATATAGGCCAGGCTGGTTCCTAAACTGGCTCTGTACCCCAGGCTGGCATAGAACTCAATATCCTCTCCTGCCTCAGACTCCGAAATGCTAGGATTACAGGCATTTAACTATGTGCCACCACTCAAAGATAAGCAGTGCTGGGAACTAAATCCAAGGCTTTCTGCTTGCTACACAAGTTCTCTTACCCCTGAATTATAACTTTTCATATAGTGGTTTACATGTTGGCTTTTGGTCAGCAATGAAAGTTTGTTGTTGTTTTGGGGATTTTTGTCGGTTGTGGGGCTTGAACTCAGCCCGGGCACTATCCCTCAGCTCTTCAACTCAAGGCTAGTGCTCTACCACTTGAGCAACAGCACCACTTCCAGTTTTCTGGTAGTCTACTAGAGATAAGAGTCTCAGGGACTTTCCTGCCTTGGCTGGCTTTGAACCTCAATCCTCCTATCTCAGCCTCCTAAGTAGCTAGATTACAGGTGTGAGCCACCGGCACCTGGCAGCAATGAAAATTTATAAATGTTATTAAGTTTATTTGATCTGGGTGCCAATGGCTTATGCCTATACTCCTAGAGGTTCAGGAGGCTGAATTCTAAGTATCATGATTCAAAGGCCAGCCTGGGCAGGAAAGTCTGTGACACTCTTATCTACAATTTATTCTACCACTTGTTCAAGTGGTAGAGTACTAGTGTTGAGGGGAAAAAGCTCAGGGACATACCCAGGGTTCAAGCCCCAGTATCAGCGTGTACACACACATACATGTGCGCACGCGTACGCGTACACACGTACATACACACACACGTGTGTGTGTGTGTGTGTGTGTGTATGATATATATTGTATCTGGATGGGCACGGGTGGCTCACACCTGTAATCTTAGCTACTCCGGAGGCTGAGATCTGAGGATTGGGGTTCAAAGCCAGCCCGGGCAGAAATGTCTGTGAGACTCTAGTCCCAAATAGAAAACCGGAAGTGGCACAGTGGCTCAAGTGGTAGAGCGCTAGCCTTAAGCTGAAGAGCTGAGGGATGGCGTTCAATCCCAGAGTTCAAGCCACATGATCGACAAAAAAAAGAAGGTTAAGATTTGTTTGTTATCCTCAAAAAGTCTGATGGATTAGAGAAAGGAAGAAATTAAGATCATGGGTTCCAATAAAGAACAAGGAACTACTCAACAGTTAATACCTTCACGGCACTTCTACTCCAGTGGAAGAAACAGATCAGTTAACAGTGATTAGAAGACAAGTAAAGAAGGGATATGGGGATGGAAAGTGATCAGAAAAAGCTGTTTCAGGTAAAATAGGGCAGTGGTGGTGGTGCTCACCTGTAACCCCAGCACTTGGGAGACAGAAGGACGAGGAGAATAGGACAGCCTAGGCTACATAGTGAGAATTGGGGGGGAGGGCAGGGACAGGGGGAGTTAGTGAATCCCACCTATAAATTCTAACTACTCAGGGACAGGGGGAGTTAGTGAATCCCACCTATAAATTCTAACTGAGATCTGAAGCTCCCAGTTTGATGCCTTCCCTAGCGGGCAAATCTGAGACACGCATATCCAATTCATGAGCAAAAAGATGGAAATAGAGGTGTGGCTCAAGTGGTAGAGGACTAGCTTTGAGCTGAAGAGCTGAGGGACAGGGCCCAGGCTCAGGGACAGGCCCTACGACCGGTATTTAAAAAAAAAAAAAAAAAGATCCTCTCTCAAAAAAAAATTAAAAGTACAAAAGACTAGATGAGAATAGAAAAGCAAGCTGAACTAAAGTTTCGAAGACATTTCATTTTATTCCAAAAATAAGAAATATGAAATATGGATTATCCAAATAACTACAAAGACATTGTTTTCTTTAGTTCTGTCTTCACAACAACATAGTAACAGAGAACAATAAATAGTATTATCATTTCATTTGACAAAAGATTAAATTAAGACTTATAGAAAAGAGCATGCTGAGGTTCATAGAGCTAGTTTAAAGGTGAAGACTGAATAGTAGGCCCCACCCCTTTACCAGTGGGTTTCAATGACCACGAGTTAATTTTAGTCTGAAAATAATAAATGGAAAATTCCAGAAATAAATAATACATTAAGTTTTAAATTGCAAACTGTTCTAAGAATTCTGATGAAACCTTGTGCCATCTACTTTAGTCCCAACCCAGAAATAAACCATTCCTTTGTCCATCTTATCCAAGATGTACATACTACTTCCATATTGTTAGCCAGCTCAATGAGGTACTCAAGTAATTCTTACACAGTATCCAATGGATAAGTAAGTCACAATGCCTACATCTTCCAGTTCCCTTCATCTAAGGAAGGGGTCACAATAAGCTATTTTGATAAAGAAATGTAATTCATTCAATTCCTTATTGAAGTACACTGTAATAAAAAAGTTATATATGGGCCGAGAAGGTGGCTCAGTGGTAGAATGCTTGCCTGCCATGCATGAGGCCCTGGGTTCGGATTCCTCAGCACCACATAAGCAGAAAAAGCCAGAAGTGACACTGTGGCACAAGTGGTAGAGCGCTAGTCTTTTTTTTTTTTTGGGGGGGGGGTCCAGTCGTGGGGCCTGGACTCTGGGCCTGGGCGCTGTCCCTCAGCTCTTCAGCTCAAGACTAGCACTCTACCACTTGAGCCACAGCACCACTTCCAGCTTTTTCCTTTTTGCTTATGTGGTGCTGAGGAATCGAACCCAGGGCCTCAGGCATGCAAGGCAAGCGCTACCACTGAGCCACCTTCCCAGCCCTAGAGTGCTAGTCTTAAACTGAAGAGCTGAGGGACAGAGTTCAGGTCCCTCAATCCACAAAAAAATAAAAAATAATGATAATAGTTATAACTTCTATTTTCTAGTTATTGTTAATCTCTTACTATGCCTAATTTTATAAATTAAACTAGTATAGGTATGTATGGGGTGGGGGAGGACTAACATTTGGTGTTACTAGCAGTTTTAGGCATGGGATGGGCATGAGTGTCTTGTAATGTATCCTGAGAGATTCTGAAGGGATACTACTGTATGATATTATCATACTCAGAGCCCTTGTACCCAAATCACTAATCTAGGAAATGATGTGCTTTAATTTAATCTTATTTCTTATTTTATTTTATTTTTTGTCAGTCGTGTGGCCTGAACTCTGGGCCGGGGCGCTGTCCCTCAGCTCTTCAGCTCAAGGCTAGCACTCTATCATTGGAGCCACAGCACCACTTCCGGCTCTTCCTGCTTATGTGGTGCTGAGTGATCAAACCCAGGGATTCATGCATGCCCCATGATCATTAAAAATCTACAATCCAGGCATGGTGTAACAGATAATCCCAGTATTCAGGAGACAGAGGCAAAAAGATTACAAATTCAGGACTGGAAAGGTGGCTCAGTGGTAGAGTGCTTGCCTTGCATGTATGAAGCCCTGGGTTCAATTCCTCAGTACCACATAAGCAGAAAAAGTTGGAAGTGGTGCTGTGGCTCAAGTGGTTGAGTGTTAGCCTTGTGCCGAAGAGCTGAGGGACAGCATCCAAGCCCAGAGTTCAGGCCCCACGAAGATTACAAGTTCAAGTCCAGCCCGGGGTTATATAGTGAGACCCTGACTCCAAAAAAGAAAATAGAAACCTACAAAGTCACTTTTAGAACCTAAAACTATCCCAAGCAGGGCACTGGTGGCTCACCCCTGTATTTCTAGCTATTCAGGAGGCTGAGATATGAGGATGGCCGTTCCAAGCCAGCCTGGCCAAGAAAGTCAGTGAGATTCATATCTCCAACTAATCACCTGAAAACCAAAAGTGGAGCTGTGCCCCAAAATAGTAGAGTACTAGCCTTGAGCACAAAAGCTCAGGGACAATGCCTAAGTCCTGAGTTCAAGCTCCAAGACAGACAAAATAACTAAATAAATAAAAATGCCAGGTGCTGGTGGCTCACACACTGTAATCCTAACTACTCAGGAGACTGAAATCTGAGGAACATGCTTCAAAGCCAGCCCAGGCAGGAAAATCTGTGAGACTCTTATCTCCAGTTAACCACCAGAAAATCAGAAATGGTGGCTGTGGCTCAAAGTGGTAGAACTCTAGCCTTGAGCAAAAAGAGCTCAGGGACAGCAGCCTGAGAGTTCAAGCTCCACAATTGACAACAATAACAATAATAATAATTAAAAAAATTAAATTAAGCACGGCACCAATGGCTCACACCTGCAATCCTAGCTTCTTAGGAGGCTGAGAGCTAAGGACTGTGGCTCCAAGCCAGCCTAGGCAGAAGAGTCTGTGAGGCACTTACCTCCAATAGACTACTCAGAAAAAGCCAGGTAGGGCTGTGGCTCCATGACAGGTAAACAACAACAAAAGTCTTTAAAAACTTTTTTTTTTTAATTTTGTCATGAACTCAGGGCCTGGGCACTGTCTGCCACTCCAGGTTTTGAGTGGTTAATGAGAGATATGAGTCTTTTTTTTTTTTTTGGGGGGGGGGGCTGTGGGGCCTGAACTCTGGGCCTGGGCGCTGTACCTCAGCTCTTCAGCTCAAGGCTAGCGCTCTACCACTTGAGCCACAGCGCCACTTCCAGCTTTTTTTCCTTTTGCTTATGTGGTGCTGAGGAATCGAACCCAGGGCCTCAGGCATGCAAGGCAAGCGCTCTACCACTGAGCCACCTTCCCAGCCCGAGATATGAGTCTTATGGAGACTTTTCTGCCTGGGCTGATTTCCAATAGCAATCCTCAAATCTCAGCCTCCAGAAGAGCTAAGATTACAGGTGTGAGCCACCTGTGCCCAGCAAAAGTCTTCAAATTTTATGTTACAAATAAAGCCACAAGTTATAAACTTTTCAAAGTCTTGATTCCAAAAGTATGGCAAAAATTTAAGAAGACATCAACTTATTTATTTTTTGGTCATGGGGCTTGAACTCAGGGCCTGGGCTCTGTTCCTAAGCTTTTGTACTCAAAGCTATTGCTCTACCACTTTGAGCCCTGTGCCACTTCTAGTTTTCTGGTGGCTAATTAGAGATGAGTCTCCGGAACCTTCATGCCTAGGCTGGCTTCAAACTGAGATCCTCAGATCTCAGCCTCCTGAGTAGGTAGGATTACAGGGCTGAGCCACGGGCACCCTGCTAAAGACATCCATTTTTTAGCAAAACAAAGAAAGACTGTTTTCTCATGTTAAAACAATCAGAAAGGGAACATCTTTTCGGAAAAATGAAAAATAAAAAGCATTATATCCCAGCCACTGAATACATACATTAGTTGAACATACTTTATCTGAGTACCATTTTCCTAATAACTATTACTTCTGGAGTGTTGTCTTCACAAATTTGAAAAAATTGAAAATATACCTACAAGGAGACAAGCTTCTCAATTTCATTCATCTGTCATTTTATTTGAGTTAGTGCAATTTCAAAGATTGGTCCATTTTTATTAAGGGTTGCAACAGATGAAGAGAATATAATGCCAACATGTTGCACAAGGGTTCTAAATTTGGTCCAATTTAAATCTTCAGGACAGAATTTCTGAGTAAACCTTTGATGAGAAAACATCCTACGAGCACAGGTAAAGTCTTTATAACACAATACTATTATACCTATCTCTGTATCCTAACTTCTCTTCAATACTCATACAATCATGTTTCTTTATTCTGCTTTTCAAATGGAAAAGCAAGAGCTATTCAACCAACTCAGTTAATGGTAAAAGTTTTTCCTGCTTCTGTTGACTTTATCTTGGCTACAGGAAAAAGAAATGTAACAAAAATACCATGACACCCACTAAAGATGAATGGATCCAAAAATTGTGCTACCTATATACAGTGGAATATTACGCAGCCATTAGAAAGGACAAAATAAAACTAGAGCCAGGCATCGGTGGTGGCTCATGCCTATAATCCTAGATACTCAGGAATCTGAGATTTGATGATCGCAGTTAAAAGCCAGCCTGGGCAGGAAAGTCCATGAGACTCATCTTCAATTAACCACCAGAAAACCGTAAGTGTTGCTGTGGCTCAACTGGTAGAATGCTTGCCTTGAGCTGAAGAGCTGAGGGTCAACACCCAGGCCCAGAGTTCAAGTCCCACGACCGACAATAAATAAATAAATAGTAATAAAGTTGGAGCTGTAAGCACTATACAAATCAAAATATATATATGTATCTTTTGACAAGCTTCAATCTGACTGGAAACATCTACATTAAGAATTAATCTATATTTTTGTTATCATTGCAGGAAGACAAATTAAGCTGAGAAGTCCTACTTCATAACCCACAATTGTTTTCCTGCTCCCATACTTCCCCTTGCAGGTAGCCTCCTCTTCTCCGGTAGCATACTGAGTTCCTTCTCAAGTCTACCACTGACACTGGAATTCTGTCTCCTCCCCATCACCACACCTCTACATGATTCACTTTCATCCTTTTAGGATAGGGCTTTATCCTATCAAAGTGGCTTCTCCCACTACTAAGCATATATTAAAATCTATAATTAACCTTTCTAAATTTATTTTTACTGTCTTCACTCTAGGATGTCCCATGAGGGCTCTGTCCTCACCACTGTCTCTACAACATCTTCTTTTCCATTATTAACAAAACTACTCTGAAAATAATTTCATTTCTACAATATCCTACCAACAGTAAGCTCATCAAGGTTACTTAATCACATTTCCTCCCTCAGCACTTGGGCCTGGCATCAGTCTAAAGAGTCAGTAAAAATCTTGTAGCATAAACCAGTATTCTAAATAAGAATGATTGTTACTAGTAAGCAGAAAAGAATTACAGGCTGTATACACAAAAACTGGATACAACGTATGGGAGAAATTAACAAGGACAAAATTCCACTCAAAGAGAAGGTGCTCTGGAATCAGCAGAAAGGAGGGGGGGCACTCATGCAAATCAACTCTTGATTGTGCTCTAGAATAACAAAACAAATTGTTCCCCCTCCTCCCATTCCAATGCCACAATTCATTCGGCACACTCGATTGCTCACTAGGAGTTCAAGTACCAATACATTAGGATTATTTTGAATTCTCCAAGGTACACTGGGCAAGAAGCAAAAGGGATGACTGAAACCTGATAGTACAAACATCAGAAGTAGAAATAACAATGGCAAATGTTTACGTTTTGAAAACATTTGAAGAAAAACCTCGGCACGATCTAGAACAAACCAAACACATGCATAAACACGTAGTTATAGGTTGGGACTCCTATAGCACAAAATGATCCATCACATAACTACCAAAAGAGGCCATACTGTCTCTGTCTCATCTTTTACTCGAGACTATTAGCCACCACAAGGCTCATCGGCCTCGCTCCTGGTTAGCAGAATCCTCAAATGAATACAAGAAAAGGTGAAACCCTCAAAAAGGGTGAGGGGCAAAACCCAATCAACCACCAGTCCCACAATCCATAACAGCCCTTAAACTAAGCCTTTCAAAACGAACTGTCATTATCTTTTAGAGGCCAGAAGTCTCCACAGACAAAAAACAAAAAAAACTCAAAACATTGGCTTTCCAGTTAGGAAATCAGCACTCCACTTTAAAAACAACAAAAAAGGCATCTTCTTGCAGGCACGGGCAATTAATCCCTCAGGAGGCAGTGACGCTCCAACCACCCAGCCAAGACACAGGAGACAGGGCACGGCCTCTCCCTGGAGCCGGTGGCGGTCTCCGGGCTCAATGAGCCCAGCCCAACCCACCAGGGCAGTGGCTAAAGTCGACTGTGGCGAAGCAGGGCCAGCACTGAGCTTCTGGCTGGGCCTTACCGGCCTGGGGGCGCGGCGGGACCCGGGGATGGTGTTGCTCTCAGAGCAGCTCGGAGGCTGCAACGGATCCGGGGCTTCTTCCCCTCGGCCCCCGCCCCGCTGCCCACAGTCAGCCAGTCAACCCCTTACCTGGCAGAAGCTCCGGCAGTAGTTCAAAGAGGAGACCTCCGACACCTCCTGTTCCCTCAGCTCTGTCTCCAGCTGCCACAGACACGGTCTCAGACCGGGGGCTCCGGGTGCCGGCGATGTAGGGCGATGACCCCGAGCCATGGACTCAGTCTCGGCACCATCTCCGGTTCCCGCTCCCGCCGGTGCCTTAGCCTCAGCCTCGGTGGCGGCGGCGGCTGCGGCGGCGACGGCGGTGGCGGCGTCTCCCTTTCCGTCCGCCATCTTCCCACGGCCCAGCAGCGCGTAGGCAACCAAGCCACGTGACCCGCCGCTGGGCCCGCCCCCCTGTCGCCCGCGCGCACTGACGCACTCCCTGGCGACGCCGGCGCTCGCCTGATTCCGTCACTAGGGCGCCGAGCGCTTCGATGCTCTCTCTGAGGCCTGCGCAACAAACGCTCTAACAGCCGCCTAGCAACAGCTTGTCAGGAGTTCTAGTCCACCTCGTCTCTTTAGGCCGTTTGGAGTTATGGGTCGTCTGGCTGGAACTTCTGTAGACATTCTAGATATGATGGCGATGACTGAGCTGCAAATTGAAGATGAGAGGAAGGTGGAAAGTGGTCCTAAGAGCCTAGAGCAGTGGCCGGTGTTCCCAGCTCTAGGGGCGGGGTGTAAGTAGGAAGATCCTAATCTGAAGCCAGTCCCCTCCTGAAAAAACAGCAGGTTGGAGGCGTGGCTCAAGTGGGAGGGGAAGCGGGAAGCGTGAGTTCAAACTCCACCTCCACCAAAACAAAGCATCCCTAGTGGGAGGAGGAAAAGAAGAAGCTATGGTTGTTAGATCCAAATGAAAATTAGTTCCAAGCAAACTGAGTTTATGATAGGGATGGTGTTACAAGTCAGTGGGGAAATGAAGCGGCGCCGAGAGAGAAAGTAACTTTTTTTGAGAGAAAGTAAATTAACATCCATTTCTACCTCAAATCATATCCATAATTAAAGCTCATATGATTTAAACACGTCAAAAAAAAAGCACTGGGCGTGGTGGTTCACACCCGTAATCTCTTGTACTCAGGTTAAAAGGCAGGAGGTCCTCTAGGGGCTGTCTTAAACCAACAAAAAGAAAAAAAAAGTTTCTCCCACACAGGAAGTCACAATAGTAAATGTAAAAGGCAAAAGTCATGGGATTGATTTAAGAATGGCAAGACTTGTCAGTGAATGGAATGAGGAACAGACTCAAAATTGGCTTCAATTGGATTTGATAGGGAAAACTGGACCTGAGAGAAGAGAACACACCCTACCCCACCCAAAAAAAAAAAAAGGTTGGCCTGGGGTATAAATTAAGGACACTTTTTTAGGGAAGGGGGTCAATCTTGGGGCAGTGGAGGGGTGCTGTCACTGACCTTCTTTTGCCTAAGGCTGGCACACTCCCACTCAAGCCACGGCCCCATTTCTAGCTTTTTGATGGTTAATTAGAAGAGTCTCATAGACTCTTGGGTTGGCTTCAAACAGTGATCATCAGATCTCCCTGAGTAACTAGGATTACAGGTGTGAGCCACCAGTGCCCAGCTGACATTTTTATTTCAAATGGAGAGACCTGCGGCGAATGGTCCAGGTGTAAGTAGATGGATAGATCTGGTAGTTGAAAGCCTCAGCCCAGAAGACTACACTGACTATTGCTGACAATAAACTTTGATGTATACATCAAAGTTTATTGTCAGCAAGTCCACAGGCTGACCCTTCTGGGCAGGGATTAGTACTAGTCCTTGAGCAAGGTGGTTTATATGGCTAGGGGATGGGGGTGGAGAGAATTTCACTAGGGACTGGGAGTACTCTGCAGTCTGGTTTGTGTGAGATGTGGAGTTTGTGAGGTCCATGAGAGCAGGGGATTTTGTTGTGGTAGGGCTATGGTTTATGGTTGCAGCTGCCTGTGTCACCTGATAAGGCCTGAGTCAGCTAATTTTGGGGAATGACCTGAGTCACCAGATTTCGGGAAAGACCATGCTTTCCATCAGGGCCTAAGAAAGTGGAGTGGGCCTGGCGCTGGTGGCTCACGCCTGTAATCCTAGCTACTCAGGAGGCTGAGATCTGAGGATCGCGGTTCAAAGCCAGCCCGGGCAGGAAAGACCGTGAGACTCCTATCTCCAATAAACCACCAGAAAACCGGAAGTGGCGCTGAAGCTCAAGTGGTAGAGCGCTCGCCTTGAGTTGAAGAGCTGAAGGACAGCGCCCAGGCCCAGAGTTCAAGCCCCCCGACCGAAAAAAAAAAAAAAAAAAAAAAAGTGGAGTGGCTCCTTAGGTGGAGGAGGTTAGGATAAGATAAAGTCATCAGCTGAATTGGGGGAAATGTCAATGGTGGGTTTTTGGTTTTGGTTTTGGTTTTTTTGGTTTTGGTTTTTAGTGGGGATTTTTTTGGTTGGTCGTGGGGCTTGAACTCTGGGCCTGGGTGTTGTCCCTCAGCTCAAGGCTAGCACTCTACCACTTGAGCCACAGCGCCACTTCCAGTTTTGTGAGTGGTTTATTGGAGATAAGAGTTTCACGGACTTGCCTGCTCAGCTTGTCTTTGAACCGTGATCCTCAGATCTCTGCCTCCTGAGTAGCTAAGATTACAGGCATGAGCCACTGGTGCCCAACTCAATGGTGGGGTTTTTTGGTGAAGAAAGAGAACAAAAAAATTGTTACAGTTGTTTCAAAATGAGATAGGAAAGAATATATACTAGAGGGGGCTGGGAAGGTGGCTCAGTGGTAGAGCGCTTGCCTTGCATGCATGAGGCCCTGGATTCGATTCCTCAGCAACACATAAACAAAAAGAAAAAAGCTGGAAGTGGCACTGTGGCTCAAGTGGTAGAGTGCTAGCCTTGAGCTGAAGAGCTGAGGGACAGCACCCAGGCCCAGAGTTCAGGCCCCACGACTGGACCCAAAAAGAAAAAAAAAGAATATATACTAGATTTTATACACACACACACACACACACATACTAGAATATCCATTAGGTAAGTAGAGAAGTGTTAAAAGACACTAGTGATAGTACAATATGTTTCAGTTCCTGTCTTAAGGCTGAAAATATAGGGGGGAGAAAATAAGTCTTGAAGCCAGGTGCCAGGGATTCACACCTGTAATCCTAGCTGCTGAGGAGGCTGGGATCTGAGGACTACAGTTCAAAGCCAGCCCAGGCAGGAAAGTCTGTAAGACCCTTCTCTCCAATTAACTACCAGAAAACCAGATGTATCTCAGTGGCTCAAAGTATTGGATGCTAGCGTTGAGTACAAAAGCTCAGTGACAGTGCCCAGGCCCTGAGTTCAAGCCCAACAACTGTTATTAGGTATGGAAATTTTTTTCCATACAGAAATATACCAAAAGATTCTGGGGCCAAATTTTTAGGGTTTATTTCCCAGCTTCAGCTTTATATATGTACCTTTCAATCTCTTTAAGCTTCAAGTTCTTTTTTTCTTGTCCTACCCTCCTTCTTTTCCCTTAGTCCCTCTACTTTGTGCACTAAGATGTCTGAACCTATGGTCTTAGGCATATAGGCAAGTGCTCTACCTTTGAGCCACTAGCTCCCTTGTTATTTGGTTTAGGAATTGTCTATTTTTATTTTTTTTCATGGGTCTGTCTCCTGCCTCTGCTTCCCTAGTACCTGGGATCACAGGTAGGCACCATCACACCGAGCTTGTTTGTGTTTTGAAACAGAATCTCACTACTGTGTAGTCCAGGCTAGTCTATGAATGTGTGATTCTCATGCCTCTCCCTCCTAAATGCTGGGATTACTTGTATACATGACCATGTCCAGCTTGCTTGCTTTCTCTCTTTTGATTGTTCTTTTTCTTCCTCCTTTCCTTTTTCCCCCCTTTGATGTGTTGGGGGTGGGAGGTTCTCACTATGGCAAATATTCCACAACAATGATTGTCTCAAGTTAGCACTCTTTTTTTTTTTTTTTTGGTCGGCCGTGGGGCTTGAACTCTGGGCCTGGGCGCTGTCCCTCAGCTGTTCAGCTCAAGGCGAGCGCTCTACCACTTGAGCTACAGCGCCACTTTCGGTTTTCTGGTGGTTTATTGGAGATAGGAGTCTCAAGGTCTCTTCTGCCCGGGCTGGCTTTGAACCGCGATCCTCAGATCTCAGCCTCCTGAGTAGCTAGGATTACAGGCGTGAGCCATCAGCACCCGGCTCAAGTCAGCACTCTTAAAGTGCCTAGAACAGAGCCTGCCTTAGTAAGCAACTTATATATGTTATTACTGTAACTTCTACAAGGATAATCTGAGGATAATCTTTCTGAGGAAAATCTTAGTTTCCCTAACTGGACTTCCACACAGAATATTGACTGTAGAAAACATCTACTTTCAGGATTGCTCCGTAACAGAATGATTATGGAACAGATCCATGTTGGGGATTGTTAAAAGAGCGGATTAAAATTTCTGATTTGCAAATTGAAGAATTTGATTTTATTATTTCACCCAGGTAGTAATTAAATCACCAGAGTACAATTTACTAATTTATCCTAAGAAATATAATGCCATCCCTGAAGAAAAGTGAGCTTGGGAAACAAAATTAGCACAAGAAGTTTCCTTAGGGAGTATAGAATCGGTATAGAGGGAACAAGGACTCAAATCATCATCACCATACTCAAGCTTCTGTCTCATTTATTTCCTATTCTTTTTCTCTTCCTCAAAATCTAATGAACTTGGAGTTCCAGTCTTATCAATTTGTCCTCAAGAAATTTTCTTCCATCTTTTCCTTTACCCACTTGAACATGAAGAGTGAAAACATAAAAATATTACAGACCTCGGTGCCAGTGACTTACACCTGTTATCCCAGCTATTCAGGAGGTTAAGATCTGAGGATTATTGGTTCAAAGTCAGCCCTAGCAGGAAAATGCTGAAGACAGTCATCTTCAATTAACTACCAAAACGCTGAAAGTGGAGCTATAGCTCAAGCTATAGCCTTGAGTGAAAAATCTAAGGGTCAGTGCCCAGGCTCTGAGTTCTAGCCCTAAAACCAGCATCTATACACACATAAAAGACAATAATATAGCATGGTGTCCTCTAAAAGTATGAAGAGAATTTGAAGGACAAGAATAGCTACTAGATGAGGAAGTAGTGTATATGCACCAGAACTTTATTATGAATTATCCATGACTGTCATTGAGGCAAGATAAATAGAATTAGGTAGCGGAGTCAGAAAACATCTTTGCAGAAAGTACACTCATACATTCCACTACATCTATTTATTTATGTGTTTGTTTGCTGTACTGGTAACTGAGCCTTGCCTAGAAAGTGCTGTACTGGTAACTGAGCCTTGCCTAGAAAGTGCTTTACCACTTGAGCCATATTCCTAGTTCTTTTGCTTTTAGATTATTTTTCAGGTAGAGTCTTGTGCTAACTTTATTTCCAGTTTGTCTTGAACCAAAATCATCCTACTTCCTAAATATCTGAGACCACAAATATGAACCATCATACTCAGCTTGTTTTTGAAATGAGATCTTTTTTCTCCTGCCTCCACCTCATGTTTACCTTTTTATTTTAGATGTTAAGTGAGTTACTATTTCCAACCAAAAAAGGAATGTTCCAAGAAACAGTCACATTACAAGGTTCTTTCATTGTAAAGTCACAACTTGATATTTGGATGGTACATGAAAATAGGAACTTAAGAAAATGACTGAACTTTTCAAGGTGACCACTTATCTAGCTTAGATGGCATAAACTACTGGAATGATGACTGCTCATATGAGCCTTTTGGGTCCCACTCTCTGGACATCAGGATGTGATTTCCCCTTCTCCATGCTTTACTCTGCTTTATTAATAAATCTTTGCTGGTCCTTTACTTGTGAATCTTGTCAATAATCGTTTTGAAATTCTTTTCATCAGGGAATGGAAGAGCTTTGATGGGGAGGATAATTGGGAAGTTGAGTTGGGATTACCCCTTTTCTATTGGGGATAGGCCTCTCCTATCAGAGATAACTCCTCACCACCTTATTATACATTTCCCTGGTGACATTACCCATACTTCCAAGGCTCTTTCCCTCAGAATTGCTATTATCACCTAACTAGAACTCTAGGATTCTGTCTCTTCCCTAAGGTTACAATTCCTTTCTGGGGGAGGGGAATGTTGCTTTTTTTTTTTTTTTTGGTCAGTTGTGGGGCTTGAACTCTGGACCTGGGCACTATCCCTCAGCATTTCAGCTCAAGGCAAGCACTCTACCACTTGAGTTACAGCGCCACTTCCGGTTTTTCTAGTGGTTTTATTGGAGATAGGAGTCTCACGGTCTTTCTTGCCCTGGCTGGCTTTGAACCTCGATCCTCAGATCTCAGCCTCCTGAATAGCTAGGATTACAGGCATAAGCCACCAGCACCCAGCTTGTTGCTTTGTTTTAATGAAGGTCCAATAGCTTAGAGTCAGAGAAAGGAGATGGAAACACCAACACCTCATACTCTTTCAACCTTTTTCTTCCTACCAAAGATTGCCTCTTTCCCAAGAATACTTCTAAAATTCCTCTGCTCTTTGGGGGATTTTATATTCGGTGGACTTAATGGATGATTCTTTTATTGTGCCACCACCCTTAGACAAACCTAACAACTTTTGTTAGGCCTATTTCACAGGCTTCCCAGCAAGTATTACCGGCTTCTAGTTCCTCCCCTTACTTCTTGACATTCATCTTTCTAAATTTAACTCCATTATTTAACATGAGAGTGAGGGAAAAGGTGAGATTGACTAGAGTATATTGTAAATTTATGGAAATATAACAATGAAATCCTTCTTTGCATAACTTACATAAGCTATCCAAAAATAAATAGAATTAAAATTATCCAGCCTTTCTTGCTTGAAATAGAATCAAAATCTCCAGCCTGCTTGGAGCAATAGTTTCTTCCAAATGGTATCTTGTCTCTTTTCTCCATTTCATAGATTAGGCAGAGTAGATGATTACATATATTTATTTAATTACTATTTACTGTGTCCTATTCAGTCAAATATATGGTTGGGAAGACAGCCCCACAGAATGAAGAGAACTTGTTTTGAAGTCAGAGACTGAATCCTAGCCCCATCATTGACTAGTTTATTATCTTGACCAAGTTTTTGTTTCATTTTGTTTTTAGCAACAAGGTATGTAACCCAAGCCAGCCTTGATTTACAATCCTCCTGCCTCAACCTCCCAAGTGCTTGGATTGCAGATGTGAGACAGGCCACTATACCTGGTTAAATTAAGTTTGTTGTTGTTATTGTTGTTTTAAGTTCTCTGAGCCTTGGGTTCATTGCTCAGGCAAGAGAATCTTAACTTGAGGACAAGTACCTTGACAGTTTGGTCAAGATAGTTTGTCCACACTGCCCCCTAGAGGAGAATTATTTCTGACACAATAGATGCTGAACTCCATGAATGTTTGATTATCTTTGTGAGCTACCCAAACATACTGGAAACAGAGAAGGCTCCAGATGATCCCTGTAGGTGAGCTCCCAGTGTAGCAGTGGGCTACCAAGAAAAGGTTCAGTGTCCAGGAGAGGGCAGCAGAGACTCAACCGAATCAACAATCACCAAGCAACAGGGTGACCTTGGGAGTCACAGTTATTTCTGAGTTGGAGAAGTCACGTGATTGAAAATTTGCTCTAATGCCACTTAAATATGTAGGGGGTTCTTCAGAGTTTGAAGTTTTAGGATGTTGCTAAATGTGTTTTTTTTTTGGGGGGGGGGTCTGGTTGTGGGGCCTGAACTCTGGGCCTGGGCGCTGTCCCT
>NW_012267249.1:2423660-2441090 GCF_000151885.1 Dipodomys ordii | reverse complement strand
AAGTGGTAGAGCACTAGCCTTGAGCTGAAGAGCTGAGGGACAGTGCCCAGGCCCAGAGTTCAGGCCCCACGACTGGACCCCCCCCCCCAAAAAAAGAAAAGAAGACAGCCTCAGTTTTTTGTCATATTATACATTTATTCTGTAATAATAGAAATATAAGTTAAAGTTAAACAAGAATATGAAGAATATGGTCAAACTATTCACTAGAGAGCGCTTTTGCGTTTCTCAATATTTTATGAAATTTTCCCTGCTTTTGTACATTGGGTGGAGCACACTCAACAGTCCTCTGGTCCATCTCCCCCAAAGACATTACATCAGAAGAGCACTGAGCTCACCTTTGTTCATTACTAGACCTTTTTGGAGTCATGAAGAGTATAATCTATCCTTCCTTTCTTCCTTCCTTCCTTCCTTTCTTTCTTTTCTCCCTCCCTTCCTTCCTTCCTTTCCTACCTTCCCTCTTTCCTTCCTCTTCCTCTTTCCCTTTCCTCCTCCTGTCTCTGTGTCTGAGTCTGTCTGTGTCTGTCTCTCAGTTTGAATTCAGGGTGTCATGCTTGCTAGGCAGATGCTTTATCACTTGAGCCTAGCCCTTTATATTCTTTTTTTTTTTTTAGTCGTGGGGCTTGAACTCTGGGCTTGAGCTCTTCAGCTCAAGGCAAGCACTCTACCACATAAGTCACAGGACCACTTCTGGTTTTCTAGTGGTTTATTGGAGATAAAAGTCTTACAGCCCAGGCTGGCTTTGAACCATGATCCTCAGATCTCAGCCTCCTGAGTAGCTAGGATTACAAGAGTGAGCCACCAGTGCCCGGCTATTCTGTTTTTTGTTGTTGTTGGTGGTGGTGGTTATGAGGATTCAACTCTGGGCCTGGGCGCTATTCTTGAGCTCTTCAGCTCAAGGGGAGCACTCTACCACTTGAACCACAGTGCCATTTCCAGTTTTCTGGTGGTTAGTTGGAGATAAGAGTCTCATGGACTTTCCTTGCCCGGACTGGCTTTTAACCATGATCCGCAGATCTCAGCCTCCTGAGTAGCTAGGATTACAAGTGTGAGCCACCACAACCTGGCCTATTCAGGTTATTTTTGTAAAAGGATCTTACTTTTTTTTTTTTTTGCTTATGTGGTGCTGAGGAATCGAACCCAGGGCCCCATGCATGCAAGGCAAGCATTCTACCACTGAGCCACCTTCCCAGCCCCAGGATCTTACTTTTTGAGATCTTCCTATTTACACTTCTTGATGTAGCTGAGACAACAGTCATGTACCACCATACCCAGCTTTTTTTTTTTTTTTTGGGTCTGGTCGTGGGGCCTGAACTCTGGGCCTGGGCGCTGTCCCTCAGCTCTTCAGCTCAAGGCTAGCACTCTACCACTTGAGCCACAGCGCCACTTCCGGCTTTTTTCTTTTTGCTTATGTGGTGCTGAGGAATCAAACCCAGGGCCTCATGCATGCAAGGCAAGCGCTCTACCACTGAGCCACCTTCCCAGCCCCATACCCAGCTTTTTATGTTGAATTGGTGTCTTTTGAACTTTTTGCTCAGGCTAGACTCAAACCATGATTCTCCTGATCTCTGCCTCCTATGTAGCTAGGATTGTAGGAATGGGACACCGGCACCAGGAGAGATGAGTGCTCTATAATATATTGCTTTATTAATGGAGAAAAAATTAACAAGTATTACACAGTCACAACATCATTTATGGCCAAGTATCACTTAGCATTATGGAATTATTTTTTATTCATTTGCTCACATAATACACTTGAAAAAATCATTTAACCCTAAGACAAAACAAAATAGTGCATTTTTTGAAATACATATAAAATCTGGCTCTACTTACTCAGTAAGGCTTTCAAACTCCTTATGTCTCAGATCACGAACAATGGAAAAATAAAAATTACTCTATTGGTTAGTTCAAATTGACCTGTTGATATATCTCCTCATTTCTCTGATAGTGCAAGGGTAGTTCAGAATTAGATGCTGCATCTGCCCCTAAGAAAAGATATCATTTACTGATTGCTGTTCACCAGCATCCCCAATGCTGTTCAAAGAGTATACCAATTGTATCCCATCATATGCTCTTATTCTCCAATTCTGCCTGAGGATATCATGTCTCCTCCTCGATGCCCCCTCTCCAGGAAGTGGTAGTTGGTGTTCCTTTCACTGGAGGAGAGTGTGGGGGTGAGCAGTGAAGGTATGATAGACAATGTCAGAAGAAACTAGACAAGTCTGAGGATTTAGGTTACTTTGTACAGGAAATTCAGAGACATAATTGTTGCCTTTGGAGCTGGAGATGTGACTGAAGTGATAAGAGTACCTGCCTAGCAAGCACAAGGCCCTGAGTTTAAACTCTAGTAATGCCAAAAACATGGTTGCTGAATTAAATTGCACCTGGTAGAACTTACCTGTGCTTCTCTCCCTATTGCTCTTCTGATGAAAAGAACCATGTTGGGACCAGGCACTGGTGGCTCACGCCTATAATCCTAGCTACTCAGGAGGCTGAGATTAGAGGATGACAGTTCAAAACCAACCTGGGCAGCAAAGTCCCCATTAGATTCCTATCTCCAATTAAATATTAAAAAAAAAAAAACAGTGGTGGAACACTAGCCTTGAGCAAAAGAGCTCAAGGACAGTGCCCAAGTCCCGAGTTTAATCCCAGGACAGAAAGAAAAAAAGAACCACATTTGGGAAACTCTTTGAACAGCATTTAGGATGCTGGTGAACAGCAATCAGTAAATGGTATCTTTTCTTAGGGGCAGATGCAGCATCTAATTCTGAACTACCCTTGCACTATCAGTCAAATCAGGACAACTGAGATGATAATAAACCAGAATCCGGATGCTCTAGCTATGACCTAATGCCTCCAGGGAGAAATGGGGAGATATATCAACAGGTTAATTTTGACAAGGTAAAAGGGAGGGGCCAAATGAAAACCCAGCCTTCTTTAAGGATAGGCTGAGCAGCACCCTCTCCCATAACTAAAGGACTTTTCTGATGAGGCACACAGGACACAATTAAACAGGTGACCTGCACCTGTCCCCTGTGTCAAATCAACAAACAAAGCCAACCAAGTAACCACCCACCCTCTGCTGTAGCTTGTCCACAGAAAAGAACCCTTCCAGAAAAAAATGGGCAGCTAGAATTTATTCATGTCCCTCTTTCCTTGTCAAGGATAGAAATACCTTTTGGTCTCCATTGACACCTTTTCAGGATATGTCCAAGCTTTTGTAACCCATACTGTAAAGACTAAATGTCGCCAAGTGTTCACTCAAATTATTCTTAGTGTTGGCCCACCATGGCCCCTATAAAGCACAGACCTTAACTTTATTTATTCAAGCATTGAATTTTAGCCCCATCGTTTAAAAATGCCTAACTATATTCATATCTTCCAGGTTAAAGGGGTCCACTTTAAGTTAATCATTTGTGACAGAGTCCAATCAGTTCCTCAAAAGGAATAGATATTAGACCCTAGTCCTTTGAACCAAGCTGTCACCATTTTTCACTCTTCAGTTGGCTCTGCCCCACCCTAGCTAGCAAAGAAGATGGACTCACTTACATTTTGTTTCTTGGTCGGAGAGGATAGCTCAATTGTACAACACTTGTCTAGCAGGCTTAAGGCCTCATTCAATTCTCAGCACTGAAAAAAAAATTGTTTCTTACAAGATGACTCACCCTGGTGTGAGGATGACTGAAGTCACTTCATGGGGTTATAATTAGTTTAAGGAATTTCCATAAACCTCTGAGTTCATGGTTCCTGGAAAGTGCTCAATAAATATTCATTATAATAATTGATTTTATTCTCACTGGAGACTAGGACTAACAAATATGTAGCTTTTTAAGTGGTCCTGATCTGACCTGTGATAGGTGTTAAAGTATCAATATAATGAGCAGATTCTTTTTTTTTTTTTTTGTCGGTCTTGGAACCTGAACTGGGCCTAGGTGCTGTCCTTCCGCTCTTCAGCTCAAGAATAGAGCTCTACCACTTCAGCCACAGTACCACTTCTGGCTTTTTCTGTTTATGTGGTGCTGAGGAATTGAACCCTGGGTCTCATGCATGCAAGGCAAGCATTCTACCACTGAGCCACCTTCCCCGCCCATATAATGAGCAGATTCTTTTTTTTTTTTTTTTTGCCGGTCGTGGGGCTTGAACTCTGGGTCTGGGCACTGTCCCTTAGCTCTTCAGCTCAAGGCTAGTGCTCTACCACTTGAGCCACAGCGCCACTTCCGGCTTTTTCTGTTTATGTGGTGCTGAGGAATCGAACCCAAGGCCTCATGCTTGCAAGGCATGCACTCTACCGCTGAGCTACCTTCCCAGCCCCAAATGAGCAGATTCTTAAGCCAGGCACTGATGGTTCAGGCCTGTAATTCTAGCTACTCAGGAAGCTGAGATCTGAGGATCATAGTTCAAAACCAGCCCACCCAGAGAAAGTCCTGAGACTCTTTTTTTTTTTTTTTAAAGGACTTTATTTTATTTTTGGGTCTGGTTGTGGGGCCTGAACTCTGGGCCTGGGCGCTGTCCCTCAGCTCTTCAGCTCAAGGCTAGCGCTCTACCACTTGAGCCACAGTGCCACTTCCGGCTTTTTTCATTTTGCTTATGTGGTGCTGAGGAATCGAACCCAGGGCCTCAGGCATGCAAGGCAGGCCCTCTACCACTGAGCCATCTTCCCAGCCCAGTCCTGAGACTCTTATCTCCAATTAACCACCAGAAAGCAGGAAGTGGTGCTGTGGCTCAAGTGGTAGAGTGCTCGCCTTGAGCTGAAGAGCTGAGGGACAACGCCCAGGCCCAGATTTCAAGCCCCAGAACCGACCAAAAAAAGAAGCAGATTTTTTTCTTTTTTCTTTTCTTTTTTGCCAGTCTTGGGGCTTGAACTCAGGGCCTGGGCACTGTCCCTGAGCTTCTTTTACTCAAGGCTAGCACTCTACCACTTGAGTCACAGTGCCACTTCCATCTTTTCCTGTTTAGGTTGTACTGAGGAATCTTCCACTAAGCCACATTCCCAGCTCTTGGGTGGTTAATTGGAGATAATGAGTTTATAATTTTCCTGCCCAAGCTGGTTTGGAACCTCGATTATCAGTTCTTAGCCTCCTTAGTAGCTAGGATTATAGGCATGAGTCACCAGTACCCAGCTACAATAGGTGTGTGTGGGGGGGGTGTGGGTGTTGGTACTGGGCTTGAACTCAGGGCTTTAGATTTTTTTTTTTGTCATGGGGCTTGAACTCTGGGCCTGGGCATTGTCCCTCAGCTCTTCAGCTCAAGGCTAGCGTTCTACTACTTGAGCCACAGCACCACTTCTGGTTTTCTGGTGATTTATTGGAGATGAGAGTCTCATGGACTTTCCTGCTTGGGCTGGCTTTGAACCTTGATCCTCAGCCTCCTGAGTAGCTAGGATTACAGGTGTAAGCCACCAGTGCCCAGCAGGCTTTAGATTCTTTTTTTTTATTTTATTTTATTTTTGTGAACATACTGTACAGAGGGGTTACAATTACATGGGCAGGATAATGCGTACATTTCTTATCAAGCTTTGCAGCCTCCTCCTTCGTTTACCCTTCACATCCCTTGATTGGCTTTTTTCACTCAAGGCTAGCACTCTACCACTTGAGTCATACCTCCACTTCTGGCTTTTACTAGTTGATTGTAGCTAAGAGTCTCATGTCCTTTTTTGCCTGGACTGGCTTTTGCCAGCGATTCTCAGATAGTAGCTTCCTGAGTAGCTAGGGTTACAGGTGTAAGCCAAGCTTAAAATGGACTTTCACTCAAGATTGATGCTCTATTACTTGAGCCACTGTTGCACTTCCTGCACTAGACTTTTAATAAATATTGGCAGCAGAGAACTGGAGTTTGTATTCTCTGATACATTGACCTTTTGCTGGCAGATATGACCTTAGAACTAATAGATCCTGGGTGGAAGACATATTTGAGGTAAATTACTTTCTCCAAAAAGTATCTTATCATGGTATTTCTATATAAAGTTATTAGAAATGTGTGTATTTACACAATTCCTTCTTGTAGATATTTTCCAATGGCTATACTTATTAATATTTAGTACTATTTAACAAATGCTATTGATGCTTGTAGTTCAGTTTGTCTGTTTATTATAAAGTGTCATTCAACTATTACTAACAGTTGAGTAATGAAATTCTGTTAGCTGGCATAAAAACTCTCTGGAGGCAACCAGCAAGCAATCAGGGATTGCCCAACTCCATATAATTCAATTTACTTGTGAAGTTTTCACATTTTGATAGCTTCTCATGTGATGAAATAATCTTGTGCTCATTTTCTATTTTATTTAGAAGAATTTTATTTGTTCTAAGTAAATAACTGACTGTGTCCACTTGAATAGAATTCTCTTTAATGGTTTAGTGTTTCTGGCTGACATCCAATAAAGCTGAACTTCAAGATTCGAAGTGCTTTCCAGGACTAGACTGCTAATATTTGATTTTTGCTTGTCAGTAGATAAGAGGTTTCTCATCAAAGAGAATATTTATTCATGGATTGGAATGTTTTCTTCTGAATGGTTCCCAAATGAGATAGGAGGATTAAAGATAGAAGTAATTCTAATTGTTCCTAATCCATCCACAAAAGATAATTGAAGCCCTTCAAACATGAACTATTAATAAGAGGGGGAATGGTGCTTGTTTGTTAAGAACCAATAGACAAAAGAGTAAGCAATGGTACCAATGTTTCATTCTTCCCAATTGCCCATTCTTTTCCCAATAGTCTTTTCCCTTCCAATAAAGATGACTGGAATTGCTGTCAGTGGCCCCATCATGACCACAGACTGTTTCTGACATCTTCAATTGTGTATGCAGAAGGAAAAGCCAAGTAGTCATCTGTTTTCTCAGGTGAGCACACTCATCATAAACAGTTTTGTGGGGGGGGGGAAGGGGTTCCAATTTTTCCAATATACACAGACTAACGTCTTGATTCCTTTCCTTATCTCTCAGGGCCTGGCAATCACAAGCAGAACTTCCAGGCATCCTTTATCAATGTTAGAATCCTGGGAATTTGGTTTTTGTGAGTCTGCTTTCTGAGCCTCATCTACTTGGACATACAACCAGCTTAAGCCCTGGATTTGGAGGTCCCTGAGGGTTTAATTTGTATATCACTCCCAGCTCATCTACATAAAACTTCAAGAGTTACAGTATTCTGTGTATTTCAATAGATATTATCCTCCTAAGAAAAGGTAGTAATGACTCTTTTCAGTGTTCAAATAGCTTTTTCTTAGTCTGTCTTTAAAGTAAAGGCACCAAACAAAATGCTGCAGATACATTAGAATAGAAAGACATTTTTTTTTTTGCTTATATGGTGCTGAGGAACCAAACTCAGGGCCTCATGGATGCAAGGCAAGCACTCTACCACTGAGCCACCTTCCCAGCCCCTAGAAAGACAATATTGAGAAAAGCTCTAAATAATGAGAAGACAATGGATAATGAGGAAAATGGGGAGACCTTTATGGAGCAAACAGTTAACATTTTTTAATCTATCCTTATCAGAACCAACTTACCACATGACTGAACTAGAGAGATGAAGGGAGTCATACCTCCACTTCTGGATAAGTTTCAACCCCAGTAATTAAATGGACAAAGGGGTTGAAAAAACAAAAGGAAAAAAATAATAACAAATACATCTTCCTTGCTAATAACAAGGACTTTGGAAAGTGCAAGAGAAAGTACATTTAGCTTTTTTTTTGGGGGGGTAGGGGGTCCGGTCGTGGGGCCTGAATTCTGGACCTGGGCCCTGTCCCTCAGCTCTTCAGCTCAAGGCTAGTGCTCTACCATTTGAGCCACAGCACCACTTCCGGCTTTTTTTTCTGCTTATGTGGTGCTTAGGAATCGAACCCAGGGCCTCATCCATGCAAGGCAAGCACTCTACCATTAAGCCACCTTCCCAGCCTGTACATTTAGCATTCTATTTGATCCTTCTCAACTGACTCAAACTATATTTAAAATAATCTAATTTCTGATGAGATTATGGGGCAAGAATAGGAATAAAAAAGAAATACAGGGCTGGGAAGGTGGCTCAGTGGTAGAGTGCTTGCCTTGCATGCATGAGGCCCTGGGTTCGATTCCTCAGCAACACATAAACAGAAAAAGCAAGAAGTGGCACTGTGGTTCAAGTGGTAGAGTGCTAGTCTTGAGCTGAAGAGCTGAGGGATAGTGCCCAAGCCCAGAGTTCAAGTCCCACAACTGACAAAAACAAACAAAAAGAAATATAGTTTTGAAACTAAAATAGCCATAATTAGCACTAGTATTTTATTTGCTGTACAATACAATGATGTTTAGTGTATTTTACAGAGCTATACAATCATCATCACAATCTAGAAACAACCTTAAACATTACATTCTTGAGGTTATTGTTAGGTCATAATAAATATTAGTAGTTGTCAAGCCCTGCCAGGAAACTATGCAGACATCTAAGCACAAAGGACAAAGAAAGGTTTATTGCCAGCAAAGGGACTGGCAAGACCCCTTTTCATAAAAGAGAAGTAGTGCCGGCTATTGTCTGAGGTGACTTACATAACCTACAAGGCTAGGAGGGGGCCTGGGAAGGTGGCTCAGTGGTAGAGTGCTTGCCTTGTATGCATGAGGTCCTGGGTTTGTTTCCTCAACACCAAATACACAGAAAAAGACAGAATTGGCGCTGTGTCTCAAGTGGTAGAGCTCTAGCCTTGAGCTGAAGAGCTGAGGGACAGTGCCCCAGGCCCAGAGTTCAAGCCCATGACCAACAGAAAAAATAAAATAAAAAATAAATCAGTTAAAAAAAAAAGGCTAGAGCCGGGCGCTGGTGGCTCACGCCTGTAATCCTAGCTACTCAGGAGGCTGAGATCTGAGGATCGCGGTTCAAAGCCAGCCTGGGCAGGAGAGACCGTGAGACTCCTATCTCCAATAAACCACCAGAAAACCGGAAGTGGCGCTGTAGCTCAAGTGGTAGAGCACTCGCCTTGAGCTGAAGAGCTGAGGGACAGCGCCCAGGCCCAGAGTTCAAGCCCCACGACCGACAAAAAAAAAAAAAAAAAAAGGCTAGGAGGGGCTAGAAAGCAGGGACCTAGGTGTGGACTCTGGAGCCAGGGACTTCATCAAGGCAGGTAAGGATTTATGGCTGCTGCCTAAGTGACAGATATAAGGGGTCTTGCAGTTGCCCAGACTTGAAGGTAACTTTAAGGGGATCTTATTGCCTCCCCCAAGGGAGTGCCATCTCAAGGTAAAGTGGGGAGGAGGCTGATCATTTACTACCTGTACCAAATGGGCCTAGTGTTGCCTGAGAGAAGAGCATGCTAAGCTATGGGAGAGGATGATAATTGAACTAACAGTAGTTATCCCTTAAATCAATCAGGCCCAGGTACTTCTTTTTTTATTGTGAAAATACTGTACAGAGGGGTTACAATTACATGGGCAAGATAATGAGTACATTTCTTATCAAGCATTGTAGCCTCCTCCTTTCAGGCCCAGGTACTTTACATGCAATTTATTTCAATTTGCAAAACAATCCTATGAGGAAGTTATGTCATAACTAACTTTATTTGTGTGTGTGCATGCGCGCACGTGCACCTGCATACGTATGCATGTGTGGTGAGGTGCCATTCTGTGGTTTGAACTCAGGACCTGTGTGCTGTCCCTGTTTTGTTTTTTGTTTTTGTTTTTTTGCTCAAGCACTCTACTACTTTATCATAGCTCCACTTCTGTTCTTCCTTCTTTCCTTCCTTCCTTCCTTCCTTCTTTTCTCTTTTCTTTATTTTGGTAGTTAATTGGAGATAAGAATCTCATGAATTTCCCTGCCTGGGCTGGCTTTGAATTGCGATCCTCAGATCTCAGCCTCCTGAGTAGCTAAGATTACAGGCATGAGCCACTGATGCCTGACATGACCCTATTTTTAAAAAGTTTTAGCAAAAGTTTAATTTTACTGGGGCTGGGAAGGTGGCTCAGTGGTAGAGCGCTTGCCTTGCATGCCTGAGGCCCTGGGTTCGATTCCTTAGCACCACAAAAGCAAAAAGAAAAAAGCTGGAAGTGGTGCTGTGGCTCAAGTGGTAGAGCGCTAGCCTTGAGCTGAAGAGCTGAGGGACAGCGTCCAGGCCCAGAGTTCAGGCCCCACGACCAGACCACCCCCCCCAAAAAAGTTTAACTTTAGTATAAAAAGGTTAAAATTAGAGGAAAGGAAAAACAGGGGCTGGGAAGATGGCTCAGTGGTAGAGTGTTTGCCTTGCATGCTTGAAGCCCTGGGTTCGATTCCTCAACACCATATTTGCAGAAAAAGCTGGAAGTGGTGCTGTGGCTCAAGTGGTAGAGTGCTAGTCTTGAGCTGAAGAGCTGAGGGACGGTGCTCAGGCCCAGTGTTAAGGCCCCACAACCAGAAAAAAAAAAAAGGAAAAATATTTCCTGCTCCCCATGTCTGTAGCTTTTATAATTTCTGAGCTGGGCAAATACACACTCATGCCTTCAAGCATTAAACATATTGAAATTGTTTAGGAAAGGAGGAAGGGAAGAAAGGGAGAGTGATAGAGGAGTGAGATTGTTTGAAATATATTATAAGCGTGTGGAGATTAACAATGAAACCACTCCTGCAGAACTAACCTAAGCTAATAAAAACATTAAGAAGACCATTGTCCTTAGTTTTGACTCCTTTGTATTGTTCTTATCTTTTTAAAATTGTGTGTGTGTGTGTGTGTGTGTGTGTGTGTGTGTGTGTGTGTGTGCTGGTCCTGGGGCTTGGACTCTGGGGCTGGTCAATGTCGAGCTTTTTTGCTCAAGGTTAGCACGCTACCACTTGAGCCACAGCTACACTGTGGGGGAAAAGCAATCTTTTCTGTCAAATTAAAATGTCTCCATCTTTGTTGATGGGAATATGGGGTGAAAGCAACCCTATTGCTGTTGGTGGGAATGTAAACTAATACAACCACTCTGGACAGCAGTCTGGAAGTTCCTCAAAAAGGTAAAGATAGATCTTTCCTATGACCCATCCATACCGTTCTTGGACATCTACCCAGAACATTACAAGCCAGGATACCATATAGACACTTGCACATCTATGTTCATTGCTGCACTATTCACAATAGCCAAGTTGTGGAAACAGACCAGATGCCAAACAATGTACCCATACAAAATAAAATTTTACACGGCTATTAGGAAGAATAGTATTATGTCACTTTTAGGGAAATGAATGGACTTATATAACCATGTTAAGTTATGTAAGCTGAGCTCAGAGACAGATGACACATTTTCTCTCATATGTGGAAACTAGATCTAAAATACACTGGGTCATGATAAACTACATAGGACTCTAGGCATTCACACAGAGTGAAACCAAAGGAGGATATTCTTAGGAGCAGAACACAAAGACATAATGTTTATGTACCTCTGATCATACAAAATAATATTTTTTTTGTCAGTCATGAGGCTTGAACTCGGGGCCTGAGTGCTGTCTCTCAGCTCTTCACCTCAAGGTGAGTGCTCTACCACTTGAACCACAGTGACACTTATGGTTTACTGGTGGTGAATTGGAGATAAGAGTCTCATGGACTTTCCTGCCCCAGATGGCTTTGAACCATGATCTTCAGACTGCAGCCTCCTGAGTAGCTAGGATTACAGATGTGAGCCACTGGCGTCCGTCCTTTTTGTTTTATTTGCTCATTTATATGTCTTTGAGATGGTACAGGGAGGCACAAAAATGGAGGGATAAAAGGTAAACAAGTGTAGAAGTGATATTCACTAGAGACTAGTACTCTACCACTTGAGCCACAGTGCCACTTCCATTTTTCTGGTAGACTGGTGGTTTATTGGAGATGACAATCTCACGGACTTTCCTCCCCAAGTTGGCTTTGAACCATGATTCTCAGATCTCAGCCTCCTGAGTAGCTAGGATTACAGGCATGAGCAACTGGTGCCCAGCTTCAATTTTTTTTTGTAACCAGCCAATCCTGCATGAGTCCTTATCAATGGAGTTAAAGAATAGAATACTCGTTGAGTGGGAACTTTTTTTTTTTGGTCTGTCATGGGGCTTGAACTCTGGGCCTGGGCGCTGTCCCTCAGCATTTCAGCTCAAGGCTAGTGCTCTACTACTTCTGGTTTTCTGGGTGGTTAATTGAAGAGTCTCATGGACTTTCCTGCCCTGGCTGGCTTTGAACTGTGATCCTCAGATCTCAACCTCCTGAGTAGCAAGGATTACAGGCCACCAGTGCCCATCTGATTTCATTTCTTACATGTACAAAAAGAAATGTGAAACTGGAAGCACTCAAGTTACTGTTCTAGATTGCCCTTGCTCCTTGCATTGTACTTTATTGAAGGAACAGATATTGGCCTTATGAAGTTTCAGTACTCTCTGAAGTTATATTGAAACCAGGCTTTGCAAGTTCCATTTCCTGAATCTTCAAAATCTCCTCATTCAATTGAGAGAAATCTGCTTGAGTACCACCAAATGTTCCTTTAAAATTAAATTCAGAGGATAAACTCTGTCCAGACTCCTTTTTGCTGTTGTTGGTTTTGTGTGTGTGTGTGTGTGTGTGTGTGTGTGTATGTGTGTGTGTGTTGGTGGTCCTGGGGCTTGAACTCTGGGCCTGGGCACTGTCCCTTAGCTCTTCAGCTCAAGGCTAGGTCTCTACCACTTGAGCCACAGCACCACTTTGGTTTTCTGGTGGTTTATTGGAGATAAAGAGTGTCAGAGACTTTCCTGCCCGGGCTGGAACCGAGATACTCAGATCTCAGCCTCTTTAGTAGCTAGGATTACAGGCATGAGCCACCAGTGCCTGGCTTAATTGTTAATTGCCCTCCCCTCCCTTCCCTCCTTCTTTCCCCTCCCCCTGTACAATATATATTATATCATACTGGGGATTGAACTCAAGGTTTTCTCTTGCTAAGCAGGTACTCTACCATTTGAATCACATCTCCAGCCCTTTTCTATGTTAGTTACTTTTTTTTAGTTAGGGTCTCACTTTATGCCTGGACCAGCCTGAGCTGTGATCCTGCTATTGTACTTTGCTTTGTCACTAGGGAAAACCAGGATAGAATACCCTGCCCTGCTATTGGTTGAGACAGAGTCAAAAGTTTTATGCCTGGGTTGATCCCCAATTTCTGCCTACAAAGTAGGTAGGACTGAAACAGGATAGATCAGGGAAAATAAGGCATTGGAAACAGCAAACAGTAATTCAGAGATAAACACTGTGTTAATTAATGGCTTGATTTAAAGCACAGAATCCCTTACATTTTTAAGCCTTACATTCTCTGACAATGTGCAACATTTAAAGGAAAAAAAATAGAACAGCTCTCTCTCAACTAACCTTGCCTCAATGCCCAGCTGAGTAGTATGCTCTAAGAAAGAGTGTGTTCAGGGGCTGGGAAGGTGGCTCAGTGGTAAGTGCTTGCCTTGCATGCATGAGGTCCTGTGTTCGATTCCTCAGCACCACATAAGCAGAAAAAAATCTGTAAGTGGTGCTGTGGCTCAAGTGGCAGAGTGCTAGCCTTGAGGTGAAGAGCTCAGGGACAGCACCAGGCCCAGAGTTCAGACCCCATGACCGGCAAAAAAGAAAAAGAAAAAAGAAAGTATGTGCTCAAAGTAAAAAGACACCACTTAGTATGGAAACATGTCTCCCTTGGGCACAATATAGGGGTTAGAGAAAATCATATCAAGGATGGTCTATTCTCTTGAAAGCAGTGTGTGACAGCTTCCATCCTTTGGAGAAAAGTCTAGACATCAGTGACTCAAGCTTGGAGATAATCACAACTTTATCAAGGAACCCAGTTTAGCAAGCTAACCTTGATAAACCAGTTGATAAGAGTATAACAACAAGAACAATGAAATTCTGTTGGGTGTTAAAGGAACGCATTTATTTTAAGGTGAATTTGAGTTTTCAACATAAATATTCTTGATAAAACACTCATTGCAGTTATTCTCAGATGTGCACACCCACATCTGGGTGGTATACTGTCTTTCTATTGTTGGAAATGTACAATGCTCTGGTGTCAGAAATGAATACACACACAAGAGATAGTTAATGCATTTTACTTCTGTATAGAAAGGGTGGTCTGCCACTCTCCCCAGAGCTAGGGTGGCACACCAGGTGGAGTGGTCTGCTCTATTTCTATCCTAACCTAAGGGGTGGTGATGTCCCTTCTCCTTGTTGCTAAGGAATTAGGCTCAGTTTTTTTCCCCCATAATTGGCTACCAGAGTGATGGGGTAATCCAAGGAAGTTACAAAGTACTCTGTCAGTGAAAGGTCCTTACTGTGGTAAGGCTGTCCATTTGGAGGCAAAGATGTGCTTTCTTCTCATAATGGATCTGTGGGAATAAGACCAGGAATAGGGCTGGGGATGGTTACAGTTGGAAAAAGTTGGCAAAGTCAGAAGAAAGTTCCCATTCAAGCAGGGGTTTATTCTTTAACTCTACTGGTAAGGACTCATACCCTTGACACCGCTGGCTGGTTACAAACAACACAGATGAGAGTTACAATTGAAGTCAAGAGTAAGTAACTCCACGTAATAGCAGTACCAGGAAATATCAGTGCAGAATGGTGACTGGTTACAGGATGGAGGCATTATAATTTGACAGAAAAGATTGCTTTTTCACACACGATCTTTACTTTGCTTCATGAGTAAACTTTTTTGATCTATATACTTCAATGTGTCCTCAAATTCTAGCACTCTACCACTTGAGTCACAGCACCACTTCCAACTTTTTCTGCTTGTGTGGTGCTGAGGAATCGAATCCAGGGCTTCATGCATGCGAGGCAAGCACTCTATCACCAAGCCACATTTCCAGCCTTACTTCACTATTTTATAAGCAATATTTTCTTTTGCAACTTAATCAAAATTTGAAAATATACATGAGTAAAAAGATTATAGGTGTTGGGAAGGTGGCTCAGTGGTAGAGTGCTTGCCTTGCATGCATGAGGCCCTGGGTTCAATTCCTCAGCACCACATAACCAGAAAAAGCCGGAAGTGGTGCTGTGGCTCAAGTGGTAGAGCGCTAGCCTTGAGCCGAAGAGCTGAGGGACAGTGCCCAGGCCCAAAGTTCAGGCCCCACGACTGACAAAATAATTATAGATATTTTTCTATGAAAACTAAATTGAGGGGCTGGGGGTTTAGCCCAGCGGAAAGGCGCTCGTCTGGCACACACAAGGCCCTAGGTTCGGTCCTCAGCCCTGGGGGAAAAAGAAAAGCTACAAAAGACCAAAAACAAACAAACAAAAAGGCAACGAAAACTAAATTGAAGGCTTTTCAAAGGCTTATTAAAGGCAAATTCCTAAAAAAAATTGTGAAACTAGATGTGAGAAATCTGTGAATAGAAACACTATAACCATCTAGAATGTTGTGTAACCACCATTCCTCTCTAGTTTCAAAACTTTACAGCACCCTGAAAAAATACCCATACTCCTTAAGCAATCATTTGTTCTTTCCTACCACCCCTAATAACCTCTAGTCTATATTTTGACTTTAGGGAGTTACCTATTTTGGATATATATTAAAAGGGTAATCTTATTTATTTATTTATATTTTGGGTCCGGTCGTGGGGCCTGAACTCTGGGTCTGGGCACTATCCTTCAGCTCTTCAGCTCAAGGCTAGCGCTCTACCACTTGAGCCACAGCGCCACTTCCGGCTTTTTTCTTTTTGCTTATGTGGTACTGAGGAATCGAACCCAGGGCCTCAGGCATGCAAGGCAAGCGCTCTACCACTGAGCCACCTTACCAGCCCCTCCCTTCTTTTTCTAACACAGGTTTGAGTCTTCTGCCTCTCTTCCTTCCAAAGTGCTTTTCAAAAATTTTTCTTGCTGGGAGCTGGTGTCTCACACCTGTAATCCTATCTACTCAGGAGGCTGAGATCTGAGGACTGCAGTTCAAAGCATACCAGGGGTAGGACAGTCCATGAGACTCATCTCCAATTAACCACCAGAAAACTTAAGTGGTGCTGTGGTTCAAGTGGTAGAGTGTCTTGAGCTGAAGAGCTGAGGGACAGCACCCAGGCCCAGAGTTAAAGCCCCACGACTGACCAAAAACAATATTTTTCTTTTCTAGCTGAGTGCCAGAGACTCACAGCTGTATTCCTAGTTACTGGGGAGGCTGAGATTGAGTATTGCAGTTTGAAGTCAGCCTGGGTAGGAAAGTCCATGAGATTATTTTTATTATTAGTTTACATTATTGTTGTTATAGAGCTGATGTACAGAGGGATTATAATTTCATGAGTCAGGTAATGAGTACATTTCCTTTCATACAGTGTGTTCTGTTCCCTCATTCTTTTCCAGTCCCTCCCTCCCCTCTCCACCCACAAGTTGGATAGTTCACTTTTATCAATGTCTAGTGAGTTCCACTGATGCACTTTTTCACCTTTTCTCCCTTGAGTTCTGTACCCTCCCACAACCCTTCTAAAGTTGCACACTAGATACACCATACATAGGGCAAAGAAGACTGAATCATTGAAAACTGAAAGCTAAAAAAAAAAAAGAGAACAGAGGTCTCTTGTTTCTATATCTTGGAGTTCATTTCAGTATGTATATTATTTTATATGAGTACTTAAGCATTGTGCCTTTGAGTTTCTCTCTTACCAGTACCTTTTTTTTGGTCTCACTGTGTGTGAATCTCTAGAATCCTATATAATTTATCATTTCCCAGTGTGTTTTAGATCTAATTTCCACATACCAGAGAGAATATGTGCTATTTGTCTCTCTGAGCTTAACTTACCTCACTTAACATGATTTGTTCTAGTTTCATCCATTTCCCTGCAAATGACATTATTTTATTCTTTCTAATGGCTGTGTAAAATTCCATTGTGTATAGGTACCACATTTTTGGGATCCACTCATCTATTGTGGGGCATCTGGTCTGTTTCTCTATCTTGGCTATTGTGAATAGTGCAGCAATAGCTATGGATGTACAGGTGTCCTTATCATATCCTGGCTCATGAGGTTCAGGGTAGATGCTCAAGAGTGATATAGATGGATCATAAGGAAGGTTTATGTTTAGTTTTTTTTATCCAGATTGCTGTTCAGAGTGGTCATACTAGTTTACATTCCCACTTACATTGCAGTAGGGTTCTTTCTTCCCCACATCCCCACCATTTGTTGTTGTTCCAGTTCACAATTGGTCACACTAACTGGGGTGAGATGGAATCTCAGAGTTGTTTTGGTTTGCATTCTGTAAGATTCTTCAGTAAACTCACAGAAAAAGCCGTTAGTGGTGCTGAGGCTCAGACCTGAGGGGGGGGAGGGAAGCTCAGGGTCAGCGCCAGGATCAGGGTCAGGCCCAGAGGGTCTTTTGTTTGCTTTGTTTTTTGCTGGCCCCAGAAAAAGCAACGTCTGCCCCCCCCCCGAAAAAAAAACTCCTTTTCCTTTATTTTTTTGGGTCTGGTCGTGGGGCCTGAACTCGGCCTGGGCGCTGTCCCTCAGCTCTTCAGCTCAAGGCTAGTGCCCTACCACTTGAGCCACAGCGCCACTTCCGGCTTTTTTCTTTTTGCTTATGT
>NW_012267249.1:2404494-2421815 GCF_000151885.1 Dipodomys ordii | reverse complement strand
GAGCTGAAGAGCTAAGGGACAGCGCCCAGGCCCAGAGTTCAGGCCCCACGATCAGACCCCCCCCCCAAAAAAAAAAAGAAGTGGCCAAAGTTTGGGTTTATTTTGAGGGTGAAACATAAGGGATTTAGATGTAGTTTGAGAGAAAAAGAAGGGACATCGCAGGTTTTGGTCTGGATAATTTGAAGGGTGATGGTGCACTTTACTAATGTGGGGTGGCCTGTAAGGTGAGCACACTTGATCAAAAGTGCCTTTATGTTGTTGTTGTTGTTGGTTGTGAGGCTTTAACTCAGGGCCTAAGCACTGTCCCTGAACCTCTTTGTGCTCAAGGCTAGCATTCTATCACTTGAGCCACAGCACCACTTCTGGCTTTTTCTGATTAGTTTATTGGAGATGAGTGTCACGGGGACTTTTCTGCCAGGGCTGGCTTCAAACCTCGATCCTCAGATCTCAGCCTCCTAAGTAGCTAGAATTGCAGGTGTGAACCACTGACACCCTGCTCAAAGTACTTTTAGAGGATCGGCACTAGTGGCCCAGGTCTATAATCCTAGCCTCCTGAATAGGAGGCTGAGATCTGAGGATTGCAGTTCAAAGCTAGCCTGCGCAGAAAAGTCCATGAAACTCTTATCTCTACTTAACCACCAGAAAACTGGAAGTGGTGCTGTGGCTCAAAGTGGTAGAGTGCTAGTCTTGAGCTAAAAGAGCTCAGGAGCAGCGCCCAGTCCCTGAGTTCAAGCCCCATGACCAACAACAGCAAAGAGTGCTTTTTGATGTACTAAGTTTGAGGTCCTTGCTGTAGAATGATCAGTGTTTCAGGGGCATTTTGAGTGGACAGTCTAGGAGAGACAAGCTGGAGGTTTAAGGTGAAACTTTTGGTATCTTGGCTAGCATTTAAAGTCAGCATTGATGAGATCACTCTAGGAGTGTGTACTCAGTACTGAGCCCTGTGGGAGGTAGAGGAGATGAGGAACTAGCAAAGGTGGCAGTGACAAAACACCTGTGGTGTCCCTGCCATATCCTGGAAGTCAAGTCAAGTAGAAGGGAGTGTCTAGATCATATATTGTTGATAGGTCAGTAAGATTGGGCTTGAAAACTGATTATTGGATTCAACAATGTAAAGACAGGTACTAATACTTACAAAAACAGTTTGGGATTGGGGTAAGAACCACAGCTTTATTGGAATGACCAGAAATGTTCAGAAAGGAGTTTAGTTAGCAAATTTACACAAGTCTTTGTTGTGCTGTCTCCCCTCCCTGCAATCTCCAACTTACTTTCAACTAGTCATGTTAAAAGAGTAGGTAAGATAGATGCCTCACCTTCTCCCAGCATTCATAGTTCACAAAGAAGCAGTATTTAAGCAGTAATTACAGTTTAGTGTGGTAGACGTTGTTAGCAGTGATATAGAAGATTATCTAGGCCAGAGCTTTTCCTTCTTTAAACAGAGTCTTTAGCTTCTGCAGATGTTAAAAATAGGATGATTAAGTGCACCAGTGGAAGCTTGTTTCCAGTTTTTGTTGTTATTGGTTGTAGGGCTTGAACTCAGGACCTGGGCACTGTCCCTGAGCTCTTTTGCTCAAGGCTAGTGCTCTGCCACTTTGAGCCAAAGCTCCACTTCTGGTTTTTAAATGGCATTTGGAAATAAGAGTCTCATGGGGACTTTTCTACCTGGATTGGCTTCAAACTGCGATCCTTAGATCTCAGCCTCCTGAGTAGCTAGGATTACAGGCGTGAGCCACCGGCTCCTGACTTGTTTCCAGTTCTTACTGCTGCTGGTTCCTTCACAAGACAAGGAGTAGTCTGAGAGCAGCATAAAACAAGGGCACACCTAGAGCACAAAGTTAAAGAGGCTTTTACCCAACTTTGGGTAAGTTCAGAGTCAGCAACACTTATAGCAAGCTGAGAGTGAATGCCTCTTTAAATTTTGTGCCTTCTCTGCTTCTCATAAACCATGAGTTGGACAGCTTTCCTCTGGTGCTACCACTGTGATGTTCTTCCTCACCACAGGCTCCATGATCCTGTGGGACAAAGTCAATGAAGACTTAAACCATGAATCAAAATAAATCCTCCTTAAAAATAGACAAACAACAAACCAAACATGCTTTAAGGCTTTACTTGATGCATCCTGGCTCTGGTTGTGAAGAGAAACCTTTGAGTTTTTTCACCCTAAATGGCCTACATGACAAAAAAGGGAAAATACCCCTCTTTTTATGTTTCTCTTGTAAACTTTCTGTCCCAGTTATATCGGATGAGCTTTTTGGGGGTAGTACTGGGAACTGAACTCTGGGCTTCTGGCTTGCTAGGTAAATGCTCTACCACTTGAACTATACCTAATCCTTCCTCCCCCCCCCTCCCGCTCGCACCCCCATTCCTCAGTCCTGGGGCTTGAACTCAGGGCCTGGGCACTGTCCCTGAGCTTCGTTTGCTAAAGGCTAGCACTCTACCACAATGCCACTTCTGACCTTTCTTTTTATGTGGTACTGAGGAATCAAACACAGAGCTTCATGCATGGTAGGCAAGCACTCTACCACTAAGCCACATTCCCAGCCCTCTTTTCCTTTTAATTTGTTTTTTAGATCGTGTCTTGTGCTTTTGCCTAGACCAGCATTATAGGCATGTGCCACCATGATCAGCTCAGGTTTTTGAAGCTTGCTATTATTTGATGAGCTAATAAAAGTGTTGTTTTACTTGATAAGAAATGTACTCACTATCTTGCCCTTTTGTAACCCCTCTGTATGGTATTTTCACAATAATAAAAAAACAAAAAAAGTTGTTTTACCTTTTTTTGAAAGTGAAATTCATATAATCTAAAGTGAACCATTTAAAGTGGACAATTCAGTAGCACTTAGTGTTTTCATAGTGTTGCTCAACCACTATTTCTCTCTAGCTTTGAAACTTTTTATCACCCTGAAAAAACATCCATACTCCTTAAGTAACCATTCAGGTCTCCCTCTTATCATCCCTAATAACCTCTAGCCTACATTCTGTCTCTAGGGAGTCTCACTTTATCCCTTGGCTGTGATCCACTTATTTGTGCTTCTCTGTATCACTGTGGATGACAGGCATGTGCTATTACAACCAGCCATTGTACTTCCCTTGTGGCTGGGATAATAAGTTGAGAAATAGTCTTGTGAACTTTATTTTTGTTGGGGCTGGCCTTGAATAGTCCCAAGTAGGTAGGATTACAGGTGTGAGCCAAGATAGCTGCAAAGTTATTAAAGCATTCCAGATGGATATGAAATGGTATGACATTGCTTTTATTTGTATTTCCTTAAAAACTTGTAATGCTTATTGTTGGATATTTAATGTATTGTTTGGAGAAATGTCTCTGAGTCCTTTTCCCATTTCTTAATTGCCTTGTTTGACTTGAGTTGTAAGAACTTCTATACTCTGGATGTTAAGTTTATATTGAATCTAATTTTTTTTTGCAAATGTTTTCTCTGGTTCTATATGTTGTCTTTTCACCTTGATCATGCCCTTTCAGGCACAGTAGTTTTCAAAATCAATACTATTTTGATTTCTGAATTTTCATCACTGTTTCTAGGAGACAGCTGTTGTAATCCCATAAGCATGGGTATCATCAAGAAAATGGTTGAGAAGGAAATACCTGGAATTTATGTCTTGTCTTTAGAGATTGGAAAGACCATGGTAGAGGTAAGACCCTCCACAGCCCTGTCCCCTTAAAGGTTTCACATACAGTTTCATAGAATGTACTATGAGAGCCCAGTGTCCATGGCTCATGCCTGCAATCCTAGCTACTCAGGAGGCTGAGATCTGAGGATCATGGTTCAAAGCCAGCCCAGGCAGAAAAGTCCATGAGACTCTTATCTCCAGTAAACCACTCGGAAAACCAGAAGTGGCAGTGTGGCTCAAGTGGTAGAGCACTCGCCTTGAGCTGAAGCACTCAGGGACAGTGCCCAGGCCCAGAGTTCAAGCCCCACAACTGACAGACAAAAAAAAAAAAGTACTATTAGAGTGATTCACCTTACATTTTTTTTTTAGACATTAAGTCATATAATAGCTTGGCACTGGTGGCTTCCACCTCCTGGCTACTCAGGAGGTTGAGATCTGAGAATTGCAGTTCAAAGGCAGCCTAGGCAAGAAAGTCTATGAGACTCTTATCTGCAATTAACCACCAGAAAACCAGAAGTTGTGCTGTGACGAAAAGTGGTTGAGCACTAACCTTGAGCAAAAGAGCTCAGGGACAGTGTCCAGGCCCTGAGATCAAGCCTCACAAACTCAAAAATAAAAATACACACACACACACAGCCTCAGATTGGCTTGGAACTCACTAAGTAGCCCAGTCCAGAAACTTGAGATCCCTTGAGATCCTCAGCCTCCTGAGTGCTGGGATTATAGATATGCACAGCTACATTGGCTAATTAGCCCCATTGTCCACTGCTTGAACTCCAAGCTTTGTGCTTGCTAGGCAGGAGCTTGTTTTCATCATTTGTAAAAATAGGATAGGACTATAGTCCTATTCATACTTTCCATGTAGCTGGAATGACAGGTGTGAATCACTATGCACTTTTTTTTTTTTTTCTTGTCGATGGAGATGGGAAGGGGTCTTAAAGCTTTTTGCCTAGGCTGGACTCAAATTGCAGTTCTCCTGATCTCAGCCTTCTAGTATATAGGATTACAGATATGAATTACTGTGCCCACTTATCTCCACTCATGAGTAGTTTGTGTCAAGGAACCAACACCAACCTGAGTGAGTTCACATCTTAGAGAAAATACAAGTGATTGCTTTCAATCCAACCCTTTCATTTCTCTGTATCTCTGTGACTCCTTTTTTAGGACGTGGAGAACAGCTTCTTCTTGAATGTCAATACCCAAGTATCAACAGTGTGTCAGATTCTTGCTAAAGATCCTAAATTACAGCAAGGCTACAATGCTATGGGATTCTCTCAGGGAGGCCAGTTTCTGTAAGTCTCTTTCTGCTGTATAGTGGCCTTTGCATTTTGCAACTTGGTTTGTTTCTTGTTGTTGTTTACCAGTCCTGGGGCTCGAACTCAGGGCCTGGGCACTGTCCTTGCGCTTCTTTTGCTCAAGGTTAACACTCCAGCACTTGAGCCACAGTGCCACTTCTGGCTTTTTCTGTTTATGTGGTACTCAGGAATTGAACCCTGGGCTTTATGCATGCTAGGCAAGCACTCTACCACTAAGCCACATTCCCAGCCCTGTTTATTTCTTCAGATAAACTGGACTCTAATTCTTTGGGATCTTAGTTATTCTGAAATGGCCTCATGTACTCAAACAAATCATGTTAAGTGAGGTAAGCCAAGCTCAGAGAAACAAGTGGCACATTTTCTTTCTGATATGTGGAAATTAGATCTAAAATACACTATGATATGATAAATTATACAGGATTTTAGAGACACACAAAGTAAGACCAGAAGAGGATACTCATAGGAGAGAAACACAAAGGCTCAATGCATAAGTGCCTCATATGTATATAAAATAACATACATTTTGAAATGAACTCTAAGATAATGAAACCAGAGACCTTTCTTTTTTTCTTTTTCTGTTTTGATGATTCTGTCTTCTTTATGTATAGTATATTTAGTGTATATCTTTGGGAGGGTTGGGGGAGTTTTGGTATGAGCTGTAGAAATAGGGAAAAAGGGTGAAAAAGTGCAGCAGTGGAGATCACTGGACGTTGATGAAAGTGAACTATACAACTCATGGGTGGAGATGGGAGGGAGGGCTTAGGAGAGAGTGAGGAACAGAAGACACTGCATGAAAGGAAATGTACTCATTACCTGACTCATGTAATTGTAATTCCTCCTTATATCACCTCTATAATAACAATAAAGTAAATTAATAATAAAAGAAAATGGCCTCATGTTGGAAGCTGTATGGAAACTTAATTTATTTTCTATGAAAGAATGATTTGTATATAGACAGAGCAGAGGAAAATCCTATAACTAACTCTGTGGCTTTGGAAAAACACAGTGGATCAAGGTGCTTATTAATCTGTAAAGCCAACTGTTGATTCTTTCCCATCTTTCATTCAGAGCTGATAACCCCTTTTATTTCTCCAGGAGGGCTGTGGCTCAGAGATGCCCTTCACCTCCCATGGTCAACCTGATCTCAGTTGGGGGACAACATCAAGGTAACACTGACCTCTTCATCTCCTTGTTTCTTTTTTATAATTCATGTGCCCCCTTGATTTATTTATTTACTTTTCTTGATCTAGCAGTTTTATTTGCACAGTAAGCCAATCACCCTTGTAAAATCCTATTTCTACAGCTCATACCAAAAGTAGGCAGCCTTAATGAGGAGATAGGAAGTGACTAAAACAGAGGTTAGCATCTACTGAATAAGGTTAGCATCCTCTTTTCTCCCATTTAATTGAATTGATTTTGGAAGAAAAGTGGTTGCAGCAGTTGGTGGAAGTTAAGAAAACATATGACTTGCCCTATTTTCAAACACCCTATTTTTAGGTGGTAGGATGGTGGAGTACAATAGGGGATTTCAGCTCAGGGCTTTGCATTTCTTAGGCAGGTGCTCAACCACTTGAGGCATGTCCTGAGTCCTTGGGTAAAAATCATGTATAAGTACCTTGGTCTATAAATTTAAACAGTAGCCAAATAAACTGAAAAGTAGAACCTTTTCTATTTACACAGAAGTTCCTCTGAGGGGAAAGAATATTAGGTATTATAAATAATTGGGCGGTGATTTAAAGAGATGGAAGGAAGCTAAGGATGAAAGTATTTCTGAGAAAAGGTACTGGTGGGGAAGGCTGAGAAGGTGGCTCAGTGGTAGAGCGCTTGCCTCGCATGCATGAGGCCCTGGGTTCAATTCCTCAGCACCACATAAGCAAAAAGAAAAAAGCCAGAAGTGGTGCTGTGGCTCAAGTGGTAGAGTGCTAGCCTTGGGCTGAAGAGCTGAAGGACAGTGCCCAGGCCCAGAGTTCAGGCCCCATGACCGGACCCAAAATAAAAAAAGGTACTGGGGTGGATGCTACTTGAGATTGGCTTACCATAATTGATTTTCCTAAGCAAAGACTTAATAAACAAGATGAATATAGCTACTTGCTGTAGAGTACAAGCAGTACTCCTCCAGTATGGATTGAGCCTTTTTTTTTTTTTTTTTGGTCAGTCATGGGGCTTGAACTCTGGGCCTGGGTGGTGTCCCTTAGCTCTTCAGCTCAAGTCTCTACCACTTGAGCCACAGAGCCACTTAGGGTTTTCTGAGTGGTTTATTGGAGATAAGAGTCTCTCGGAGTTACCTGCTGGGGCTGGCTTTGAACCATGATCCTCAGATCTTAGCCCTCCTGAGTAGCTAGGATTACAGGCATGAGCCATCAGTGCCCTGCTTAAGGCAGAGACCCTAGGCAGCAAACAATGGAAGTGTGTAGAGGAAGCTGTTTACACTCTTTCCTGGAGGAATGAATGATTGGGATGTGGCTTGTGCCTGTTTTGGTTTTTCACAGTGCTTTGTACATAGTAGATATCTGTTATGATGATTAGAGGAATGGATGTTTGTCTCTTATATTTCAGGTGTCTATGGACTCCCTCGATGTCCAGGAGAGAGCTCTCACATCTGTGACTTCATCAGAAAAACACTGAATGCTGGCGCTTACTCTAAAGTTGTTCAGGAACGGTGTGTATTTATAGCTGAAAAAGATACAGATCTGCCACTGTGTGATGTTCATACTAGCAGTGATGCTAGGAGGTGCTAATGATATTTGAATGGCATTTATTTATTTATTTATTTTTATTTTATTTTTGGTTGGCCGTGGGGCTTGAACTCTGGGCCTGGGAGCTGCCCCTCAGCTCTTCAGCTCAAGGCAAGCGCACTACCAATTGAGCTACTGCACCACTTCCGGTTTTCTGGTGGTTTATTGGAGATAGGAGTCTCAGGGTCTTTCCTGCCCCAGCTGGCTTTGAACTGTGATCCTCAGATCTCAGCCTCCTGAGTAGCTAGGATTACAGGTATGAGTGACCGGCGCCTGGCTTGAGTGACATTTATTGTAACTTTCTGTACTGTCTGCCCACTTAAACTTGCTCAAAAAAAAAGCTGTTATCAGAGAGAGAGAAAAGAGAATGAAAGGAAGAAAGAGGAAGAAAAGATGGAAGGAAGGAAGATGAGGGATGGAGGGAGGGAAGAAAGAAGGAAGGAAGAGAGGGAGGGAGGGAGATAGGTAGGTCTATTTTTCTATGTAGGAAGAATGCAATTATAATGAATATTCATCCTTGGGGCTGGGAAGGTGGCTCAGTGGTAGAGCACTTGCCTTGCATGCATGAGGCCCTGGGTTCGATTCCCCAGCACCACATAAGCAAAAAGAAAAAAGCCGGCAGTGGCACTGTGGCTCAAGTGGTAGAGCACTAGCCTTGAGCTGAAGAGCTGAGGGACAGTGCCCAGGCCCAGAGTTCAGGCCCCATGACCGGACCCAAAAAAAAAAATGAATATTCATCCTTAAAAACAAAAATAGGGAGATATCTGTAGGTATACAGAATGGGTGTGAAAATGACCTCCCAAAGATCCTCTGTTCTATTTTTTTCCAGATAGTTCTGAGTCTTTCAGCCTCATTTTCTTCTATCTCTAATGTGAGTTAGTGACAGTACCTTACTGTGGGCTGTTGTAGGTATTAAAACAAATGGAGTATAAAGCATTTAGTGTAGGGCTGGGAAGGTGTCTCAGTGGTAGAGCGCTTGCCTTGCATGCCAGAGGCCCTGGGTTCGATTCCTCAGCACCACATAAGCAAAAAGAAAGAAGCCAAAAGTGGCGCTGTGGCTCAAGTGGTAGAGCGCGCTAGCCTTGAGCTGAAGAGCTGAGGGACAGCACCCAGGCCCAGAGTTCAGGCCCCATGACCGGACCCCAAAAAAAAAAAAAAAGCATTTAGTGTAGTGTTTACTTCTTAGGAAGCAGGCAGATTTTGATTATCAAAACCTGGTGATAGCAGGGCACCAGTAGCTATTCAAGAGGCTGAGATTTGAGGGATTGCAGTTTGAAGCCAGCCCAGTCAGGAAACTCAGTGACTCTTCAATAAACTTTTCAGAAAAAGCTGGAAGTGGCACTGTGGCTCAAGTGGTAGAGTGCTCGCCTTAAGCACAGAGTCTTAGCCACAACACCCAGGCCTTGAGTTCAAGCCCCAGGATTGGCAAAAATGAAACACAAACCTGGTGGTGGCTGGGTGCCAGTGGCCCTTGTCTGTAATACTAGCTACTGAGGAGGCTGAGATCTGAAGATCAAAGTTCAAAGCAAGAAAGTTGTTGAGAGTCTTTAACCACAAAAAGCTGGAAGTGGAGCTGTGGCTCAAGTGGTAGAGTACCAGCCTTGAGCAATCAAGCTAAGAGATAGCTATCAGGCTCTAAGTTTAAGTCTCAGTGCGCACGCACGCACGCACTCTCTCTCTCTCTCTCTCTCTCTCTCTCTCTCTCTCTCTCTCTCTCTCTCTCGGTGGTGCTTTTTTAATACTCAGTTTTAAATTTCTGTGTCTAAACTTCCTTCATATTATAATTATTTTGTTTTCTCTTTTAGTTGCAGTTTTAAGGTATTTAATAATTTCATCAAACATTGACTCACTGCTGTTTGCTAGACCTGATTGCAGGTTCTCTAGGCATCGTGCAGAAGACAGTTGGGATCCCTGCTCTCATACTGGGCAGACAGGAGATCATATCTATTTAGCATAAACCCATTGCATATTTCTGTATATAAGTAGGATGCACTGATGGTGGTAGTGGGGCAGGGATCTACTTTCCTACTTTGGATAGAATGGTCTTTGAAGACTTCTTTTATCTGGGATGCAAGGATCAGACAGGAACATGAGAAACAAGAGGAAAGGAAATCAGCCAGAGGAACCCAAAGGCCCTGAGGCTGGAACAAGTTTAGCTTTTCTAGAGTAAGCAGATTTTAATGAGAGTTTCAAGAGTGGCAGAAAAGCATGGGCGACACTATGCCAGAACTTGACGGCCACATGAGTTGAGACTTTATTGCAAATAGTGTGGGAAGCTATTGGAGGTTTGGGGAAGGTTTTCATTACTTTGAAACAGGAGGCCAGTGCAGAGGCTGTTGCAGTGGTCTTTGGGAGAGACAATGGTGGCTGAGACACTGGGTTGTGACAGCAAGATGGAGAAAAGAGGACATTGCAAGTAAATCACTCATGGATGACATATTATCCATGGGGACTGCATTCTGAGTTCTCAACAGCTCAGGCACAGATTAACTTCTAGGATACTTTTTTAATTTTGTAGAGGTGTTTGCCTTTTTAAATGGTCTTTATATGAGTGAAATTGTCCTTTTTTTTTTTTGGTCGATCGTGGGGCTTGAACTCTGGGCCTGGGTGCTCTCCCTCAGCTCTTTAGCTCAAGGCTAGTGCTCTACCATTTAAGCCACAGCACCACTTCTGGCCTTTTATATTTATGTGATACTGAGGAATAGAATCCAGAGCCTCATGCATGCAAGGCAAGCACTGTCCTCTGAACCATCTTCCCAGCCCCATCCTTTCTTTTTGAGATAGGGTCTTGCTATGTAGCTCAAGACCTCAAAAGAGCTTGAAATCAAGAAGTGGGAGCTAGAAGGAGTCAAGGTATTATTGTCCTGCTGTTTTCATTGCTTCTCTCTGTCACATCCTTTTTTTCTCTCTGTGTAGACCAGCTTTTCCTGCTCCCCACATGTTGAAAGTTGGCTTGCAAAGCATCCAAGTGTTTAATCTTCTGCATGTGAGGTTATTGTGATTTGAGGCTAGAATTTCTTCATTCCAATTCAGAGTTTTAGGGAAAGAGTCATGTCCCAGGTCAAATATGGCCTCACCTCTTCTCTCCTTAGCTATGACCAGAGATGCGGGACTATGTTCCAGCCATGCCCACCTCCATAGTCAGTAGGGGACAGGAAGCAGTTCCCAGAGAAAACAGAGACCTCAGAAAAGATCTTTTGTGTTCTTTAGGCAATTTAGCGTTGTTAAAGCAATGTGACATCCTGATAAAAAAATTATCATCCTGATATGCTCAGTGTTTTTCAAGCCCCAGCCCCTGGCTACACAGCCTTCATGAAGACCACGAGCACAGGTCATGAGCATAACAGCTCGCTCTCTTCCTTAGTGTGAAAGCTGTACTTCTTTTTCCTTTCACCTTGCAGGTGCTGGCAGCCCTTTGTGGCCTTTTTCCATTATTTTTCTCCCAGCCATCCCTGTGTCTCCTTTCCAGCCCACATTCCCTGTCATAGGGTTGCCTCTAACCTTAGCCTTGGACTGTTCTGGGCAAGGTCTGTGTCTCTCCCAGCCCCCAGGCTTAGAGCACTTTTTCCTCACTCATCCCGTTTTTCTGACTTAGCTAGTGAACTTGCCACTTCTTTTTCTGATAATACTGTGGCATCCACTTATGTGCTTAGAAGAGTACCTGGAAAATACTTGGTATGTATCAGCTGCTATCATGACAATCAATTATTAGAATACGCACTTTAAACGTACCATTCCTACCCAGTATAGAGTTTGTTTTCATTTTTTTTTGGTCGGTCGTGGGGCTTGAACTCTGGGCCTGAGTGCTGTCCCTCAGCTCTTCAGCTCAGGGCTAGCGCTCTACCACTTGAGCTACAGCACCTCTTCCTAGAGTTTGTTTTCTATTCTTACCAACTTCTGATCTCATGTTTCTCTCTCTTTTTCTTTGTCTCTTTCTCTCTCTCTTTGCCTTTTGCCAGAACTGGGTCTTGAATTCAAGGCCTTGAACTTGAGCTCAGCTTTAGCTTTTTCCTCAAGGCTGCTACTCTACTACTTGAGTCAAGCCTCCAGTTCTGGCTTTTTGCTGGTTAATTGGAGATAAGAATATCTGACTTAGTCTGCCTGGGCTTGCTTTGAATCTTGATCCTCAGATCTCAGCCTTCTACATAGCTAGGATTACAGGTATGAGCTACCAGGTATCCTGAAGCCATTGAATTGTTAAGTCTCAGTGAAAGTAAACACTTAAAATATTTTAAACTGTGTGCAGGTGGTTTGCAAACCTACCTACTTAGTAGGCTAAGATCTGAGGACCACAGTTCAGAACCATCTTGGGCAGGAGGTAAGTGGAGCTGTGGCTCAAGTGATAGAGTGCCAGCCTTGAGCACAAAAGCTGAGGGACAGTCCCCAGGCCCTGAGTTCAAGCCTCAGGACCAGAACACACACATATATACAAAAAATTAAATATGTTTGGCCTGGAAATGTAGCTTAGTGGTAGTGTGCTTGCCTAGCATGTATGAAGCCCTGGGTTCAATTTCTCAGAACCACATAAACAGAAAAAAACCAGAAGTGGTGCTGTGGCTCAAGTGGTAGAGTGCTAGCCTTGAGCAAAAGAAGCTCAGGGATAGTACCCAGGCCCTGAGTTCAAGCCCCAGGACTGGCAAAATAAATATGTTTATAAGCAGTTAGATTATAACTACTATCTGTTGATGAATCCTTTTCCTAAGTCTTTGCACCTCTCTGTACTGTGCTGAATAGGCTGTCCTTGTCTCAGCATGGTATCTTGGTAAACTGTCATAGATAGAAGTCTTGCATTCCCTGTTAAGAGAAAAAGTCTTGAAAGTCTCTTGGTGGTCCAGTGCACTGGGGCATGGCCCAGGCATGCTGTATTGATAGGCAACATGGTCATCTTCATTCTTTTTTCTCCCTGCAGCCTGGTGCAAGCAGAATACTGGCATGACCCCATAAAGGAGGACGTGTACCGCAACCATAGCATCTTCTTGGCAGATATAAATCAGGAGAGGGTAAGCATCCAGCCAGGCTCCCAGCATTAGACATTCATTTTTCTCTTTAGAGCATCAGAAATTAGCAATGGCTGTTTACCCAAACTATCCTGGGTAGAACTGGGAACTAGAAATTCTGTGTTTAGGGAGGCAGTGTTTGGGAATTCAGCTCCTTGTAGAGAGGCTGGCATTCATTGGCCTTCCTCTCTGTTTTGTTTTTTGCTGTCGTGGGGCCTGAACTCTGTGCCTGGGCGCTGTCCCTCAGCTCTTAAGCTCAAGGCTAGTGCTCTACCACTTGAGCCACAGAGCCACTTCTGGCTTTTGCTGCTTATGTGGTACTGAGGAATCGAACCCAGGACCTCATGCATACAAGGCAAGTATTCTACCACTGAGCCACCTTCCCAGCCCTGGCCTTCCTCTTTGAAGTCCTTTCCCTTCTCTTGTGTGGAAGCAGCAGAACAAAGTCAGTAGGTTGCTAGCTGGGTAAAGTAGAAATCCCACAGCAGCTGCCTCCTGAGGAAAGCCTTCCTGGGAGGCCTTCTGGACAGATTTTCTCAGAAGAGGGATTTACCTAGAAGAGATATTGCAGTGGGCACTGATAATGCCTCAAAAATGAGCATGGCTTGGGAAGATCCAGGATATTTGATTTATATTAAAGTTATGTGGGTTTTGTTTTGTTTTTCTTTTTGGTCATGGGGCTTGAACTTGGCTTGGGCGCTGTCCCTCAGCTCTTCAGCTCAAGGCAAGCATTCTACCACTTGACCACTTGAGCCACAGCGCCACTTTCAGTTTTCTGTCAGGGGTATTTATATGGTAAAGGCTGGGGGGTCTATGTTAAAGATAGTTTATTTTTGTTCTAATCACTCCTGGTGTTATACTTTCTGAGTTTCTGGATGTTTGGGGCATTTCTTCTAGGTAAGAATGCATCCTGCCATAAAACAAATGCTTGCCAGGTGCTGGTAGCTCAAGTCTGTAATCCTAGCTACTCAGGAGGCTGAGAACTGAGGATCGTGGTTCAAGCCAGCCCAGGCAGGAAAGTCTGTTAGACTCTTATCTCCAGTTAACCACCAGAAAACCTGAAGTGGTGTGGTATCTTAAGTGGTAGAGTGCTTGCCTTGAGCTGAATTGCTCAGGGACAGTGCCCAGGTCCAGAGTTCAAGCCCCATGATAGACAAAAAAACAAAAAAACAACAATCAAAAAAAAACACCAGATGCTAGCAGGGTGCCTGTGGCTCACGCCTGTAATCCTAGCTACTCAAGAGGCTGAGATCTGAGGATTGTGGTTCAAAGCCAGCCCGGGCAGGAAAGTCTGAGACTCTTATCTCCAATAAACCACCAGAAAACCGGAAGTGGCGCTGTGGCTCAAGTGATAGAACTGCTCCCCTTGAGCTGAAGACCACAGGGACAGCACCCAGGCCCAGAGTTTAAGCCCTATGGACCGACTGAACAAACAAAACAAAACACCAGATGCTTATCCTTGAGATAAAGAAGGCTTCTTATTGTCTACATTTTGGGTAGGAGGTTGCTTACAATTTGGAGAAGCACTTCTCAGGAAGGCATACATCCTGCCGTATAAATGTTCATTCTTGGGGTGAGAAACACATCTCTCAGGAAGGAATGCATTCTGGTTATTTTGAGCATAGATTGCTCTTCTGTTTTAATACCTTGTTTCTGAATTGCCTCACAGGCCTCATTTTCTTCAACTTATCCTGCGTCATTTTACCCTAAAATTACTTTGGTCCCTTAATCTTAAGGGAAATAGATGAATGAATATCCATATTTGCTCTAAGCTTACCATGCCTCATTCCCTCTAATCTGTCTTGCCTCCATATAACAGAACAACTCAGAAGCTTCAGTTTGTTCTGTTTTCTTCCGCTGGTTAGTTCCCTTGAATCTGTGTGACTAATGCCTATGGAATGTAGACTGTTAGCCCTGGTTGGTGACATGCCAGTCACAAGATGGTAAGAAATGGCAGTGTAAGGTATATTCTGGGCAGAAATCTAGAAAAGGAGCATATTATGTTCATGGGTCAGGGTAATCAGAACGCTGAAATCCCCCTGCTGGAACCTGATGGTAATGCCACTACTGTCTTTTTCTTCAGTATGTCAATGTATCCTACAAGAAAAATCTGATGGCTCTTAAGAAGTTTGTGATGGTGAAATTCCTCCATGATTCAGTTGTGGACCCTGTAGAGTCTGAGGTGAGATACTACTTAAGCCATAGCATGTCACGAGCCTGTAGGAGAAAATAGTTCTGAAATACAGCTAGCTACCTGCTGGGCAAAAGCCTCCAGTCCTCCTCCACCACCCTTTCTATACATCAAGAGTTCTGAGTGAGGTTCATAAATGGGACATGGAATTGGTTATTGTTGGGATCCATCACAACCATCCCAGGGGACTACATGGAGGCAGGCAGGCACTGGAGAAAGATTATTATTGTTAATTTTTGTTGGTTGTGGGGCTTGAACATTGGGCCTAGACTGTCCCTGAGCTCTTTAGCTCAAGGCGAGTGCTCCACCACTTGAGCCACAGTGCCACTTTCAGTTTTCTGGTGGTTAATTGGAGATTAGAGTATCATAGACTTTTCTGCCTGGGCTGGCTTTGAACTGGGAGCCTCAGATCTTAGCTTCCTGAGTAGCTAGGATTATAGGCGTGAGTCACTGGCACCCAGCTAAAAAAAAGATTATTATAAGGTTTATTAGAGGGGAGGGGCCATATCTCCCTAGAGAGAGGGAGCATATGGCATCTGCCTCTATTCAGGTGGGTAGCTTTGGGGCTAGTGGCAAGGTATGTACACAGGTAGGGCTGGGTGGAGAGAGGGAATGGCCAGCCATAAGGTGGGAACTGTAGGGCAGGGAGGAGCTCAGGTCTGGGTAGAGCTGAGGACCAGAGGTAGGGATAATGCGAACAGTTAAAACTCCCAATTCCACTCCAATATCATATGCAAAATTCTATCATTACATTCTGTTGGGGGGAAGAGTCTATCATTTTAATGATTTTCAAAGAAATCTAGGATTCACTAGCCTATTAATCCTTAAGTTTGGTATTCTAGGCTTTGACCTGTCTTTCCAGCTTCATTTAACCTAGGGCTCTACATCACTCAATGTTTGATCAAACCGTATTGTAGTACTTGAAATTCCCCAAATTTACATGTGTTTTCTCTCATGCCTGAGTTCATGCTTTTTCTTTAGGATGCCTTTCCTTGGCTTTCCCACCTGAAAAACTCCCATTCTTTTTTTTTTTTTTTGGTCAGTCATGGGGTTTGAACTCTGGGCCTGGGCACTGACCCTCAACTCTTCACCTAAAGGCTAGCATTCTACCACCTGAGCCACAGCACCACTTCTGGTTTTCTGCGTAGTTTATTGGAAATGAGTCTCATGGACTTTCCTGCCTGGGCTGGCTTTGAACCGAACCATGATCCTCAGATCTCAGCCTCCTGAGTAGCCAGGATTACAGGCATAAGCCACCAGGGCCCAGCAAAACTCCCATTCTTATGACAAGGCCATATGCAAATGCTACTTCCTATAGGACATTATCCCTCTTCCAGGCACAGTTTGCTTTCTAGTTATTAGTATCTACTAAAGTTCTGCTCACATTTACAGACCACCAGGTGTTGTCCGGTGTAAACTAGATCTTGCTGGCCACATTTTCTTTTTTTGGTCCAAGACCAAGTCTAACTTGGTACCTGATGCTTTCGTTCATTGGCTGGTGCTCTACCAACCAAGCCATGCCTCCAACTCCACCAATGACATTATTGAATGGTTTGAGAGCTAAGAATTTTACATGGTTAAATAATTGGGGAAAATTCCAAGGCTATTTTATGATACGAGTTAGAATTTGTTTGTAATTGAAGTTTCATTGAGACAGTCATACCTATCTTTCACATATTTCTAAGAAATGAAAGGCAAGCGACCAATATGGGCTCAAGGCTTTATTGGGACAGACCTGCTGGGCTACTCCAGGCAGGAATGGAGGCAGCAGCAGTGGACACCTAGGTGCAGGTGGAAAGTCCATATTACATGGACTTTGGGAATTTGGGGGTAGAGTCAAGTTTTGAGAAGTATTATGAATGTGTTATGTGGTCTACAGGAATTGGGGGAGAGTTACATTCCTAAAAGGAGTATGATGATACTTTTGGAGCTGGGACAGAAATTTGTACATCACACCAGGAAAACAATACAGCATTGGGGAAATAGAAACTGATTTTTGTAAACAGGTAGGGACACAGGGAGGGGATGTAATTGCAAGCTGAGTCTGAGGCCTGAGAATATTGTGTCTGGCTACTTTTGTGTTACAGTGGAAGCAGAGAGTAGTTAACAGCCATATGGCCCTAAAGCCTAACCTATTTTGGGTCTGGCCTTTTGAGAAAAATAGCTTGCTGACCCCATGCTAGACTGTAAATGGTTCTGTGACTTGCCAGATGGACTTGCTAGATGGGAGCTTCTTGGGAATCTCGTAGAAACAAGGATCATAATCACCCTAGAATGACTACAGAGTTTATTACAAGGATTTTTAGGGTTGGTATAATAAAAGCAGCAGAAATTTTTGGTAAATGGTAAACTCTTTAGAAAGACCAACTCATTCCTAAGGAATGACTTTTAAAATGAAGTGACTTGAACTATACCCCTATTTTTCCTTCTTGCTTTGTGTTTGTGGGGGGGGGGG
>NW_012267249.1:2382416-2398734 GCF_000151885.1 Dipodomys ordii | reverse complement strand
AGCTGTACCTTCCTGCAGAAGATCAACTGCCCTGCTGTCCCACCCCAAATCTCAGCCTGAGGTATATTCAGTGAAGGCAGGTAGCTGGGCTTCTCAGAGCAGAGAAGCAGTTAAGAGCAGAAAGGTAGAGGAAATCTAGAAAAGAATCGTCTTGATACAGATTTATCCCATGGTGTGAAGGGAGAGGGCAAAGAACCCACTGGCACTTGGCTTATCCAGCAATTTCTGTCACTGTGGTGACCAACTTTTGCCCATTCCATAAGGTCTTGAACTGCTCAGGGACTGGGAATTCATTCTGTAAAGAGAGAATAGGATGAAATCTGGGCTACAGAATGTACTAGCTCTACATTTCACACTTCCACTTAGTACTAAGAGCATAGTAGGTTGAAGCAATACAAACAACCCACCCCATCCTGCTGTTGTACTGTTCTCTATTAAGTGATTTCAGATAAGACTGTTAGAAGAATACACATGGCTTTAGAATACCAGTTTGACAGAGTGCTAGGACTCTTCCTTTGCTATCCTGAGCTCAACCTAAGAAACCCTTTAGCACATCACAAGACTGGATTACTTTGCTTTTTTTCTGTGTGCTGCTGCTTTTTTGGTGTGGAGTTTTAGGTTTACCTACTCATTGCAAACTGCCCATTGTAAGATGCTTCTATGTAGCTCAGGCTTGTTTTAAACTTCAAATCCTACTGCCTTTGCCTTCCAAATATTAGGATTACAGGCACTTGTCTAGCTAATCCCTTGTTTTTAACAAAAGAAACAACTTACAAAGTCACCGCCTTCTGTAGGAATGAGAACATTCATCTCAGAAGATTTGGCACTGACTATCTCACAATCCAGAGAACTCTTGCTCAGGTAAGCATGGCAGCCATCTGTTTTGTTAATGGAAATGGTTGGCACTTTACCCATTACCTGCAGAGAAAACCAAAAGAACTAAGTAAGTCCCAGCAGGTGGGAGAAGAAGTTGCTGGAGACTCCAGCTTTCATTGTTTCACAAAATCCTATAACTACATGAGAACCTCCAGATGTACAACAGACATTAGATCCCAGGGGCAGGCAGGGATCAGTGTTGGAAGAGCCTCCTTTAAGAGCCAGCTCCTTTTCTGCCACAAAGTAGCCTAGCTCCTAAGATCAGATTGCTACTAAGCAACATCTGTGGGTCTACTGTAACTCTTTCAATGAATTTCCTCAGGGACCAAAGAAGGGGCCAAGATATAAAGTTACCTGAACTTTGACATCTCTACTATTGATTATCTCCACAATGCCCACCACATCATCGAATACCAGACCAAGTTTCTTACAGTTATCTAGAAAAAAAGTAAGCAAATTGACAGCATAACTTTAAAATAATATATACTTAAGAAATCTTTAGGAAGAGAGAGGATAGGCAAAATGGTTCCAGCCCATTCAGGCTCTTGAACAGAACTTGCCTAAGACAGTGATAAAAACTCACCTACTGTAATGGAGTTAATCTTGCCCTTGATTTGCAATGTTGTGTTGACACACTTGTATATGTAAACCACCTGCTTCAGCTCTGTGTCATCAATTACCAGGTTGGAAACATTCTCCTGATTTTCCTGTTAAAGAGATAAACCCTTACCATGAAAAACATGAAGACAAAAGTTATCCCAAACCTTTATTTTTGCACTGTGAACCACAGCTCTGCGCTCATTTGGTTGAACTCTCTTTGATCCCTTGTCCCCACCCCACTCCAGGTATTTTCAACTCACCACTCTCCATTTCTTGCCCTCCAATTCAAGTAGAGCTGGCTCCTTCTTTGTGGCTGGTTTGGGAGATGGGCTGGTTTGGGGTTTAGGTGCAGAGAATGGTTTGGGACCACTGCGTACTGGGCCACTCTGAGCTTTCAGGGCAGGGTTCTTGTGAGTCTTCATATCATCAGATACATGCTTCAGGGCTGTAAGAACAACAACTACCTTGCTCCTGTCCTTCATACAAAAGCTTTAAGCTGAGGCAACAACCAGCTCCTGTAAGCACTGATCCTTAGCAGAAAATTCAAACCAAGAACACGAGCAAGCAGTTTTGGATACTTTATCATTTCACTTGTTCCCCTAGATTAAATTACATAGCTCTGTTAAAAAAATATAAAAAAATGGGTATGTTGGAGATAGAGAGAAAGGTAATGCACAGAAAAAGATCTAAAAAGATATATACCAAATATGTACTCACAAAATCTGTATGCAGTTTTTAAAGTAATCAAGGAAGAAAAATATATGGTAAATAATGAAAATTTGGGAGAAGTAGCTTCACCTACAATCAACCCTCCTTCCCTTTCCCAAGTACTGACATTTGAAAATCTGTATTTTTTCCCCCTAGTAACTAGGATAATGAAATTTTTAAATTTATTTTTGGGTGCAATCCTGAGGCTTGAACTCAGGACCTGGGCTCTGTCCCTGAGCTTTTTTGCTCAGGGCTAGCTAGCACTCTACCACTTGGGCAGCAGCTCTACTTCTGACTATTTGGTGGTTAATGGAAGTCTTTAGAGTCTTACGGACTTTCCTGCCCAGGCTGGCTTAGAACCATGATCCTTATAACTCAGCCTTCTGAGTAGCTAGGATTACAGGTGTCACCAGTGCCCAACTAGTTTGGGAAAAAAAAAAAAAACCCAAACTGGCTTACATTAGTTATACAGGGGGGATTTCATTGTTATATCTCCATATCCTGTATTTCTATTCAGTGTGCGTGTGCGTGCCTGCGTGTGTGTGTGTGTGTGTGTGTGGACACACTGTTAACAAATTCGGCCCAACCAGTTATCAACTAAACTACTTCATGTTTTCCAACAATTTATAACTATGTTCTTTCTTTTCCATTGTCCAAGGCTCAGAACTCTATCTGATGCTTGCTTTCACTCAGTGGATGATGCTCTACAACCTGAGCCACACCAACACCACCCCCCCCTTATTTTTTTTGCCAGTCCTGGGTCTTGAATTCAGTGCCTGAGCACTATCCCTGAGCTTCTTTTGCTCAAGGCTAGCACTCTACTACTTGAGCTACCGTACTTCTGGATTTTTCTATTTATGTGATACTGAGGAATCAAACTCAGGGCTTCATGCATGCTAGGCAAGCACTCTACCACTAAATCACATTCCCAGCCCTCTTTTTCTTTTTTTCCAGGAAAAGATTCCATTACCACCTTTAGCAGACTGGCACAATCTATGTTGACCTATTTTTTTTCTTTTTTGTGCTGGCCCTGGGGCTTGAACTCAAGGCCTAGATGCTGAGCACATTGACCAGTTCCCCCTTACCCCCCAATGTATATGTACTAGTACTGGGGCTTAAATTTAGGACCCTGAACTCTCATTCAGCCTTTTTGTTCAAGACTGATGCTCTATCACTTGAGCCACACCTCCACTTCTGGCTTTTTGCTTATGAATTGGAGAAACCAGGGATTATCTGCCCAGGCTGGCTTTGATGATCATCAGATTTCAGCCTTTTTGGTAGCTAGCATGAGCCACCAGAGCCCAGATATATGTTGTCTATTGGTACCAAATCACCTTTTTACTTTTTAACTCTACCACTGCTGATTGGTGGTTGTTTATTTTATCCCCCTCTCCCTGCCCCCGGGGTGAGGGAGGGGATTTGATTGAGAGATGATTTTACTGAGATTTCTATTGGTAAGGACAATGACATATAACTTCTTCAGCTGGGTTGGCTCTACTCAGTCATTGTTACTAGTGGGTATGGTTTACTAAATTTTTTCTTTACACACTAATGGAGGGACAAAGGGTGAACAAGTGCAACAGTACTCACAAATCACCATGTTGGAAATGCATTAACTTTTGGGTGAGGATGAGAGGGAAAAACTCAGAGAGAGTGAGGGAAGAGTTGACATTGTCCAAAAAGAAATGTACTCTTTACCTGACTGATGTAATTTTAACTTTTTTTTTTTTTTTAAAGGTCCAGTTGTGGGGCCTGAACTCTGGGCATGAGTGCTGCCCCTCAGCTCTTCAGCTCAAGGCTAGTGCTCTACAACTTAAGCCATAGCGCCACTTCGGGCTTTTTTCTTATGTGGTGCTGAGGAATCGAACCCAGGGCCTCAGGCATGCAAGGCAAGTGCTCTACCACTGAGCCACCTTCCCAGCCCCCCCATTTTAATCCAGGCAAATGACACCTCAAATAAATCTTCCCACGTGCCCACCACAGTTCTGGTTCTTAGAATGCTGTTGTGTCTGAATGGTGAGGTCTAGTCCAAACAATTTGCTGAACCAACTGTTCACATCACAGTACTTACCATGTGTGATGCTCTCCCCCTGATTTATCTGCGCAAACAGTGCTGAGCGGGAGGCAGAGTCATCAGAGCCTGAACTGGTAGGAACAGGTGGGGGAGGTGGGCCTGGTGGAGGGGGAGGGGGACCTGATCCAACAGAGGGTCCAGATGGCAATCCACTCAGTTCTTTTGCCACGGGCCCCTGGAACAACAAGTTTAAGTAAAACAGTTACCGTCTCCACCCCTCTCTATCATTCCCAGTGGGATGTCCAACATACATGAAGTCCCTCCATAGCTCTTGAGGTAATGGTTAATGCTCCCTCACCAAACCCAACATGGCTTTAATTCCTTCTCATTCTCTTTCAAGGATCCAACTCAGACCTTCACATTTTCCTTCCATTTCTCATTGTAGATCTAAGCTCCTATTTCTAAACAGCTACTTTTCATCACCCTTGGTGTGTTACAAGGGCCTCAGAATCAACAAGTTGGAAGTTGATCTCATCATCTCTTGCCCACTCCTCATCTTGTAACAATTTTACCATCCAAATTTGACTATTTAATCTTCTTTAAAGCTTCCCACTTCCTTGGCCTTCAGGAATCTATTATCTTGGTGTAAGTGCTTTTCTATCAGTCCCTAGTATCATGACAATGGTCATGGTCTGAGCATGAGAACTTACTCTGAACCTATGCATAGACACAGATCTGGCCATTATAATATCCTTAATTAAAAGACTTAGTCTAAAAATCTCAGCATATCTTCCTTCCAGACTTTTCTCCTAAAAATCTCTGACCACTTCCCCTTATTGAAGCCGTTGAAGGGCACTATCTACATTTACACTGCATGTACTTTGTTAGGATCTTGTTCTTAACATCTCATTTCTCCCATGTCTCATCATCCTGTACTCATCTCTCTCATCATCCGTTCAAGCCGGTCCAGTTCGGAGTATACCTTTCCAAAGTATAAATTCTTCCCATGACACTCACTCTTCTTCCTCACACTTGAAGGAATGTCTTTTTTTTTTTTTTGGTTAGTCATGGAGTTTGAACTCAGAGTCTGGGCACTGTCCCTGAGCTGTTTTGTTCAAGGGTAGCCATAGTTTTGTTCAAGGGTAGCCATAGTAGTGTTGTGGCTCATGTGGTAGAGTGCTAGTCTTGAGCAAAAGAATCTCAGAGATAGTGCCCAGGGCTTGAGTTCAAGACCCAGGACTGGCAAAAATCTCAGACTTTCCTGCCTAGGCTGGTTTTGAACTTTGATTCTCAGATGTCAGCCTCCTGAGTAGCTTAGGATTACAGACATGAGCCAATGGCACCTGGCAACAGGGGAGTATATCTTTATTATAGCATTCAGCTTGGTGATTTGTACTGGAATTTGTATCCGTATTTTCGAGAACTAGTGTAGTGTGATTCATCTGTGTGTCTTCCCTCCATCAATCCTTGACCTTTGTTTTTGATTTTTGTCCCAGAACTGGAGCTCAAACTAAGGATCTTAAGCTCTTGTTTAACTTTTTCACTTAAGACTGACTACCATTTGAGCCATGCCTCCTCTACTTCCAGATTTTTGTTGGTTAACTGGAGATCAAGAGTCTAACAGACTTTCCTGCCTGGGTTTGCTTTGAACTACAATTCTCAGATCTCAGCCTCCTGAGTAGTTAAGATTATAAGCACTTAGCTCATAACTTTTATTTTTAAAAATTGAATATAACTCAAGTCTCTGACCCTAGGTTTCTGTATTCTCTTCTCTTTTTCCCTTTTACTTCTAACCTACCAATAAATAACTAGCATTCTTTTTCAGGCCTTGGTAATTGTGAAGTCTAAGAAACTTGTGGATAATATTTTGGAGAGATAAAGAGAGAAACGAAAGACTCACTAACCGTTTTGTTCCAGGCCAATCCAGTGGTATGGAACTCCTTGATATATGCCTGCAGCTCTGTCCATATACTCAAGTAGGCTTTGACCCAGTCCACATGTTTCTTATCCCTGAGAAGATTAAGCAACTTGTTAAGAGGCAGTCAGGCTACATTATAGTAATACTTCCAGAACCTCTCTTGTTTGTGGACTCAGATCTCCCTGTTGATGGCATTTCTTAGGCTCTGCTCAATAGCAGTTGTTCTATTATCACTGGGCTTCAAACAAAACACACACACAAAAAAATCTATTATTCTAATTAGACCAAACTCTTTTAGGACAGGAAAACAATTATATCTCCTTGTATCTCATATCATCAGTGTTTCCCAAACTTTTTTGGTACCTTGATTGTCCTACCTACCATCACCTATATATCTGGGATTACAGATACCTATCAACAGACTTGGCTTATTTGTTGAGAAGGGTCATATGGTAACTTTTACCCAGGCTTCCTGGAGCCATGATCCTTCCCATCTCTACCTCCTCAGTAGCTGAGATTACAGGGCATGGACTACCATGCACAGCTCTTACTATTTTAAGAGTAAAACTTAAAACATTTATCTTTTAAATTTTTATATATAAACAAGCTTTATGTATAGAAGACATTTTGTGTGTGAAGTCATTGAATAGCAGAGCTTATTCATGTATTACCTGGAACTCAAAGACTTCAAGAAACTCAACTACTTTATGAGCCAGTTCCTATGTCAAAACATGTCCCCCCAAGAAATTTTAAATAAATTAAGAGGAAATAATAAGCATTAAATTACAAAATAACACTGTACTATGACTCAGAATAATCACCTCTCTTCCTACATGTTAACTTCGAAGACCTACTTTCTTCAACTGTAATGAAAGGGTAAATTCAAAACACTTAAAGAATGTTTAATTAGGGCTGGGAAGATGGCTCAGTGGTAGAGCGCTTGCCTTGCATGCCTGAGGATCTGGGTTCGATTCCTCAGCACCATATAAGCAAAAAGAAAAAAGCCAGAAGTGGCACTGTGGCTCAAGTGGTAGAGCGCTAGCCTTGAGCTGAAGAGCTGAGCGATAGCACCCAGGGCCCAGCGTTCAGGCCCCATGATTGGACCCCCCCCAAAAAAAAGTGTTTAATTACATTGTTTGAAGGATCAAAGAATGTAGTATCTAGGACACTTTTCACACAAAAGAAGAGAGTAGGTCCTCTTGGAGAGTAATTACTCAACAAATGACCAGAAGGAAGGGTTTGGATAACTATGCAACTAAGTAATTGCCACCTACAGTCATATCCAGTTCAAAACTAGCACACAGAAATCAGAAAAGAATAATGTACACATGCACTTAGAAAGCAATGACTTCCTTTATTACTTGCATAGGCTCGCTCTACCCGACTGTGTGAAGAGTCAGGGTCATTTTCTAGTGAAGGCCTACTGAATTCCTGCCATGGTACCAATAAGACATTTTTAACAGGAACAGGGAATTAAAAGGCATTAATCCATGTTACCTTCAGCAAAACCTCCTAAACCTGGAAGGATAAGAACTTAAAATATTAAAAGAGCCTCTACCAACCCACAGATAAATAAGAAGTGGGTGCTTGCAAATGTAGGCTCTATGAGCCAGCTTTCCACAAAGCAGTCTGAGATGAAGGAATCAACTCAGAAGCCAAGCACTGCCTTAATTAACCCCAAGTGCTATTCCAAGAAGTAACAAGCTGGTCCTTTACCCCCCAGGAAAGGCAAGACACAAGACTTACACATCTTTGTATTCTTTGAGGACTCGGTTTGTATAAAACACTGCAGCATCATTCATTTCTTTCACATAGGGGGCAGGTTTGGGAGCCTGGAAAAGAAAGAAACTGACTCACAGCCTCTCCAGTCATATATCTATACCTATATCTATATCTATCTATCTATCTATCTATCTATTTATCTATCTTTTGTCAAGTCGTGGGACTTGAATTCAGGGCTTGGCCGCTGTCACTGAGCTCTTTCACTCAAGGTTAGTGCTCTACCACTTTGAGCCATAGCACCACTTCCAGTTTTCTGGTGGTTAACTAGAGATAAAAATCTCAAAGAGGGGCTGGGAAGGTGGCTCAGTGGTAGAGCACTTGCCTTGCATGCATGAGGCCCTGGGTTCGATTCCTCAGCACCACATAAGAAAAAAGCTGGAAGTGGCGCTGTGGCTCAAGTGATAGAGCGCTAGCCTTGAGCTGAAGAGCTGAGGGATAGCGCCCAGGCCCAGAGTTCAGGCCCCTCGACCAGACCCAAAACAAAAAAAACACAAAATAAACAAAACAAACAAACAAAAACCCTACACACACACACACACAAATAAATAAATAAATAAATAAATAAAAATAAAAAGACAAGAAAAGACAGAGGCTAACCAGGCACTGGTGGCTCACAACTATAATACTAGCTTCTCAGATAACTGTGATCTGAGGATCACGATTTGAAGCCAGCTCATCAGGAAAGTCTGAGAGACTCTGCTCTCCAATGAAGTATGACTCAAGTGGTAAAATCTAGCCTTGAGCAAAAATTCTATCCCTGTTCAAGTGCCACTACTAGGGAAATAGAGAAGGAGGGAGGAGAGAGGGAGGAAGGAAGGAAAGAAGTAAGGAGAAAGAAAAAAAAAAGAAAAAGAGAAAGAGAAGACAAAGGCTATATGTTAGTCAATTCTTATTCTGAAGTTAAGAATTATGTATGGAAGAAAATAAGCATAGAAAGAAATTTTGAATTTATCCTGCAAATTGCTGCTCATCTTCTCACCTCTATATAAAGTTCCAATTCCTTCAACTGATTAAAGTTCCAATTCCTTCAACTGATTTTTGTGGTTCCCCATGGTTAAGACCCATGGGGCTGGGAAGGTGGCTCAGTGGTAGAGCACTTGCCTTGCATGCTCGAGGCCCTGGGTTCGATTCCTCAGCACCACATAAGAAAAAAGCTGGAAGTGGCGCTGTGGCTCAAGTGGTAGAGCAGTAGCCTTGAGCTGAAGAGCTGAGGGACCGCGCCCAGGCCCAGAGTTCAGGCCCCACGACTGGACCCAAAAAAAAACCAAAAAAACAAAAAAGACCCATACGTCAGTTACACCACAAAATCCCACAATTTGAGCCACTTGTCTGGTTTCTGTCCCCCTAACAGGAAATACTAGTCTATTTCTGTACCTTTGCTTCGTATACTCCTTTTTGTAAATATTATAGGAAACTGTTATGACTGGCCCTCCAACCCCAGCCATACCAGTTTCCTATAACATGTACTGTCAGCATAACCAATTCTGGCATTTTATCAGGCAGCAGTACAAACTATTAATGGACCCACATGAGTGTTTTTTCTTTCTCATTAATTTTTCAAAGGCAAGGGCTTTGTCTTGCCTCTCCTTTGTCATCATTATAAGCGCTCAATGCATTGTTAGCCATATAGCAGCTGCTGAGTAGAGATCTGATTAATCAAATGCAATTATCAAGGCTGGCACTAAAGCAAGCAGCTCAGCAAAATGGATAAATCTCGTGTCTCTGTGTTTTTGATCCTTTCTTCAAAGCTTAGTTTTCTGACCATTTCAGTTCTCAGGCCTTAGCATGAAAAATGTAGCCAGGAATATGCCAACCTTTCTTCTTCAGTAAATGTTTGCTCCAGAAAAACTTAATTTACATAAATGGGTTGCAAACCAGATTTGGCTTGCAGGCTATGGTTTGCCAAGCTCTGGTCTAATACAAAAGAAAGGCAATAATGTCTCAGCAGCTTGAATTATGGGGAAAGAGTAGGTTTGGGGGAGGAAACAGATTTAGATAAAACACCCTAATAATTCTGGACAAACTAAAGATCAAACACTGATGTATTTAAATTATATTACATTGTTTGGGCATGCCAAGAATCAAGGGCTTTAATGCAGAATTACCAAGAAAAAATTTTATTATTCCTCTATGACTAAGAAAGCCTAATATTAGCATAAGAAACAAATCTTTTTTTTTGGGGGGGGGGTCGGGTCGTGGGGCCTGAACACTGGGCCTGGGCCCTTTCCCTCAGCTCTTCAGCTCAAGGCTAGCAGTCTACCACTTGAGTCACAGAGCCACTTCCGGCTTTTTTCTGCTTATGTGGTGCTGAGGAATTGAACCCAGGGCCTCAGGCATACAAGGCAAGCGCTCTACCACTGAGCCAACTTCCCAGCCCCAAGAAACAAATCTTTTATTGTGAAAAAAAATCTAAATTTTCTGTAATCCAACTTTTCATACCTTGCTGCAAAAAAATGTTTAATTAGTTAAAGGGAGGGGAGTTAAAAGTTGAAGGAAGATTCCATTCTTTAGGCATTTTAGGATTTCCATAGCTGTTTTTTGCAGGAAGGAGCAAAGTCCCAATGGTAACTAAGGACCTAAGCTAAATGACAGAAGGGAAAAAAGGCTACTGGAGACCAATCAACACTCAAAGCACATTCATTCCCATGAAGACACTGTAAGTCTCCTCTAACCCTGAGACTTGGCATCAATGTACATAATCATGAGCCTGTTCCATTTTAATATGTTGTGACAGTTCGGTGGAAGTTTCTCAGCTTATTGCTGTCACCAGACCAAAACTACACCATCTATCAGTCAACTTACATTGGCGGGCTGCTGGCACTGAGAAGCTGTAACTAGGAGAGCTCGTTCCAACTTCAGGCCTGTATGGACCATCTCCGCCTGAGAGAAAAAAGCAGAATCAGCTATCCATGACACATTACAACTGGAGAGGTCCTGATAAGAATAACTTGAAACCTCCATGCCGGTGTACTCTGGTAGCACCCAGGCACTTGTGGTGTTTTTCTGATGGAATTAAGATTCCAGGGACTGATACCATAATCACATATACTATTGTTCCTAATGGAACTAAGCAGGGATGAATTAGAGTTAGAAATAAAAGATAATTAGGGCTTAGGGGAAGTCAGGTTAGCATTCACATGAAGTGACCTTTTTTTTTTTTTAAAGCAGTGTTGGAATACAGACAAGTCTAGTTTCCTATCCACAACAACAAACTGGTTTTCTGTAACACTAGAAGTAAAGGCAAAAGTCGAAATTTAGGCCTAAAATTCTCAACGTATTTCACTTTTTTAGATTAGAGCTATTTCTCAAATGCTGGATCATGTAGATTATTAAATAAATTTAGTAACCTCTAACTAGAATTTGGTCATGGTGACAATGTAAGAGGCAGTGCATGAAGGGAGGTGGGTGGACAGGCACCTGTCACCGCCTACTTCATACTGCAGTGGGCTAAGTGTGAAAATAATCCATATTAGCATAGTTAATAACTATCAAGCCAAATTTTATAAATGTTAAGCAATGACAATGATTCCTTTCAATAGGTCACCCTTGGCTTGGTTATATAACATGTTGGGATCAAACTAGTAGCATATTCTTTACCACTAAGATGTTTGACAGCCTTATTTTTTGCATAAAAGAATCACATATAAGCCGGGCGCTGGTGGCTCACGCCTGTAATCCTAGCTACTCAGGAGGCTGAGATCTGAGGATCGAGGTTCAAAGCCAGCCCGGGCAGGAAAGACCGTGAGACTCCTATCTCCAATAAACCACCAGAAAACCGGAAGTGGCGCTGTAGCTCAAGTGGTAGAGCGCTTGCCTTGAGCTTAAGAGCTGAGGGACAGTGCCCAGGCCCAGAGTTCAAGCCCCACAGCCGACCAAAAAAAAAAAAAAAGAATCACATATAGGATATAATAAAAGCAGGGGACCTAGAAAAACAAAGACTCCCTCCACCTTTTTTGCCAGTCAGGGCAAAAACTCAGGGCCTGGGCACTGTCCCTGAGCCTTTTTGTGCTCAAGGCTAGCACTCTACCATGTGAGCCACAGTACCACTTCCGGCCTTTTCTGTTTATGTGGTACTGAGAAATCAAACTCAGGGTTTCATGCGTGCTGGCAAGCACTCTACCACTAAGCCACAGTCTCACTTCACAAAGACCCATTTTTATGCCCTGATTGTGCTCCTTAGTGCAGTGTAGGTAGAGCAAAAAAGTCAGAAACCTCTTTAAAAGATTTTTAATCAAGAATAAATGAGACTGAAGAAAGCCTTCACTCCTTAGAAGCAGGAAGCAGCAACTTACATGTTTCTGCACATCTCCTCCGATCTCTTTACTGATCTTCAAGTACTCTGCCACAGGACCAGCAAGCAGGGAGTCAAAGGCTTGCACATATGGAGCTGTTCCTAAAGAGGCACATCAGAAGGAAAACAAAAAACAAAAAAAGCAGTCATGCACTGGACAATCTTCTTTTTTTATTTGGTGCCAGTCCTGGGGCTTAACCTCAGGGCCTGGGCACTGTCCCCGAGCTTCTTTTGCTCAAGGCTAGCACTCTACCACTTGGGCCACAGTGCCACTTTTGGCTTTTTCTGTTTTTGCGGTACTGAAGAATTGAACCTAGGGCTTCATGCATGGTAGGCAAGCACTCTACCACTAAGCCACATTCCCAGCCTGGACAACGTCTTTAAAGTACACTTCCATGTAAAAATGGGAGGCAAGGGAATACAGCACCCAGAATAATGGACACCAGGGTCTACTTCCAATACCAACACTAACTGGTTATATGACCTTTTTCCCCACCGAGCTTAATTTCTATTGATCCTCCAAGATTCCTTTTAGTTCTAACATTTTATGTTTTGATTAATACATGTACAAAATGGCTGTCTTGTCCGTCATTAGGAAAGGAAATTCTAACTTGTCACTTGACTTCAACTGGAAAATTTCAGAACAGGAAATATCACACAACAGGAAGTTCTTGTGTTAAAATAACTTACCCGCAGGCCTCTCTATGCAAGTCACTTCCTTATCTGTTCTGTTACTTTTTTATCTGTTTTGGAGCTGGGACCCAGCTCCAAAAGAGAAACTTCACCATGATTAAAGAAATAAGGCCAAGCCAGGTGCCAGTAGCTCACGCCTGTAATCCTAGCTATTCAGGAGGCCGAGATCTGAGGATCATGGTTCAAAGCCAGCCTGGGCAGAAAAGACCATGAGACTAATCTCCAATTAACTACCAGAAAACTGGAAGTGGTGCTGGCTCAAGTGGTAGAACACTAGCTTGAGCTGAAGAACTCAGGGACAGCGCCCAGACCCAGAGTTCAAGCCCCACAACTGACAAAAGAAAAGGAAATAAGGCCAAGACACTCTATAGGCATTATTGGGCTGTGGACTGCTTACCTTTTGAAGGATTGTCTCCATACCCACGGTGCATGTCAGAGGTATGGGATACTGCTTCCAGGCGGCCCACTGCCCTCTCCAGTCTTTCTACAAGATTTTGCATATCAGCCATTATGTACAACCTGCTGAACAGATCAAATGTTATTTGCTATTTTAATATTACACACAACACCTACATAGGACTAGAGAGGATGCCAATTCTGTGGAACAGAATTTAATAATAAAACGGAAAAGTAGTCTAGCTAATTTGCAAAATCATACAGATCTCATTAAACCAAAGATCTACTCAGGAAAAGGTGTTCACTAAAGCAAATCTTATACAAATACTTACTGAACATTTATTACACAGTAACAAATATTTGTGTAGGAATTTAGAATTTACAAACTATGGTCAGAAATTTCTTCCAACTATTCAGGAATCAAAGATAATGACATTTGTTTTTCAGTAATACAAAATAGAACCTGCATCTCCATGAATGCTAAGCAAGTACTCTATCACTGAGCTATATACCATCCCATGAATATATTCTTTTTTTTGTGGGGGGGAGGGAGGGTCCAGTCATGGGCCTGAACTCTGGGTCTGGGCGCTGTCCCTCAGCTCTTCAGCTCAATGCTAGCACTCTACCACTTGAGCCACAGCGCCACTTCCAGCTTTTTTTTCTGCTTATGTGGTGCTGAGGAATCGAACCCAGGGCCTCATGCATGCAAGGCAAGCGCTCTACCAGTGAGCCACCTTCCCAGCCCTGAATATATTATTAAAGATAAAAAACTTAATTTCAATGATATTAAATAATTGCCTATAGTTAACAGAGAATTCAGTACTTAATTCAGGTCTGGCTTTAAGTTCACTTTGGTTCTTCCCAGCCCAACTTGCCTGCAACAGGAAGCCTCAAAGCAAAATAAATAGGTTACTTACCCTGCCCTGACCTCAATTATTTATAGTCTAATGGGAGAGAAGGGGCAACATGTACACACCAACAACTTACACACACCACCTATAACATAAAAGAGGAAAACTTTAAAGTGATCTAAGAAAGCTGCAGATAATGGCATGCGGTTTCAGAAAGGGGAAGAGTATATCTGCTGGAAGGATCAGATAAGGACATCTTGGAGAAGCTGCCACCTGAGCCATACTTCAAATGAGGATGGGTAGGACCTAAACACCAGAAGACTAGAAGGAGACCAGATATATCCTAAAGGGGTTGTTACAGATCTTTCTCAAGTACTAATTCATCTGAACTGCATTCACTGTATAAAGTCCTAAAGAAAAGTAAGCTTGAGAGAAAAGGACCTTATCTAATCTGTTTCTTGTTATACTCTACTATGTAGACCTCTACCTGATAGGTGGGAGGTGGTCAATTAGTATTTAAAGTTAACGAACCAAAAATATATAGTATTTGAAAATTCTACAGGGAGTTCTGAAAGCTATTAATACTATACATACAAGTGTAAAATGTTACCAACATACATCTATATAAAGTATGAGCAATGAGTGATTTATAAAAATCACTTATTATAACTGAAAGCCTTGGATTAGATTCCATTTAGAATCCATAAAAAGGGACTGGAGCTGTGGCTCAAGCACAAGGCTTTAAGTTCTATCCTCAGTACAGCAAAAACATATTGATTAAATGTACCTAATATTTGGGGCTGGGAAGGTGGCTCAGTGGTAGAGTGTTTGCCTTGCATGCATGAGGCCCTCCCTGGGTTTGATTCCTCAGCACTACATAAGCAGAAAAGGCTGGAAGTGTAGCTCAAGTGGTAAAGCACTATCTTTGAGCTGAAGAGCTGAGGGACAGCACCCAGGCCCAGAGTTCAGGCCCCAGGACTGGCCAAAAAAAAAAAGTATCTAATATTGGATTGGGAATGTGGCTTAGTGGTACAGTGCTTGCCTAGCATGCATGAAGCCCTGGGTTCAATTCTTCAGTACTACATAAACAGAAAAGGCTGGAAGTAGCACTATGGCTCAAGTTGTAGAGTGCTAGCTCTCAGGGACAGTGCCCAGAATGCTTTCTTGAATGCTTAAAAAATTTTAAGCATTCAAGAAAAATACAAGAATAAGAACCCAATCAGCTTTCCTATTCCCTTGAATGGAAGTAAGCAGCAGCCTATGGACTCACTCACAAAAATAGAGAAGCCTTCCCTTATGTTATGTAGGATCATTATTAGTATCCACATTGCTGCCATGTTTCATTCTGGGAACTGACCAGAGACAGACTCCAAAAAATCCAAGGGGGAAGGCAAGTGATATAGTTACCTTTCATGATGTATAGATACCCAGTTCTGTTACAAAATGTGTTCCTTCATACACAATTAAGACCAGTGTTGTATGGCAATACAAGTTGTATAGGTTGTATAAGTTGCCAGGGTTCTGAACACTTACCTGTTTTTGTTTTGTTTTTTGGTGGTGGTACTAAGGCTTGAATTAAGGGCTTGTGCTTGCTAGGCTCTACCACTTGAGCCATACACCCCCAATAATTTTTTGCGTCAATTATTTTTTGGATAGGTTTTTGTGCTTTTTGCTTGAACTGGACTTGGGATTGCAATCTCCATCTCCACCTTCTATTTATAGATATGTTCCATCATCCCTGGCTTACCAATCTTACATTTCACTTGTGCTTATAGACTCTCACTACTGAACAAGCTACAGTTCTGAGGTCTGAATTAAGCAGAATGAGGTTAAGTGTCATTCTATCTCAAACCAAATATAGAACAAAACCTGTCCTTTTGTTTTGTGGTGAAGGTAGAATGAGATTGGATATATCATTGGAAAGAATGTACTGAAAGACACACCTCTGGGGCTGGGAAGGTGGCTCAGTGGTGAAAGACACACCTCTTTCTCACCCTCTACACACATACACATACTCTTTAGGTAATGAAGTTCACTCCTCCCAAGATTTAGCTACCATTACTGTAGTAACACCCAGCCCACTTTCAGATGGTACCACTGCAACCACTTATAGTCTAGAGACTCCTGAAGTAGCATATCCAGCTCAAACTATTCTTCCAGAATTCTGAATCTTTTTTTTTTTTTTGTCG
>NW_012267249.1:2340361-2380946 GCF_000151885.1 Dipodomys ordii | reverse complement strand
TTCCTGCCTGGGCTGGCTTTGAACCATGATCCTCAGATCTCAGCCTCCTGAATAGCTAGGATTACAGGTGTGAGCAACCAGTGCCCAGTAAAGCATTTCATAGATTTGGTAAAGCATTTCATAGATTCATGTTTTTTTTTCTTCTTTTTTTGGTTGGTCGTGGGGCTTGAACTCGGCTTGGGCACTGTCCCTGAGCTCCTCAAGGCGAGAGCTCTACCGCTTGAGCCACAGCACCACTTCCTCTTGAACTCGTATAGTCCTCAGCTAAGATACCACCTCCCCAAAAGGCAACTCCAGTATGCGCTTCTATGACAAAGTGCAGTGGTCTCTACCACATCAGAGGTTTAAAATAATTTATAGTCAACAGGCAATCTGCCATCCTAGGGCAGGGATCTTGTCTTGCCTTTGTAATTGCAGTACTCTAAACGTAGTAGGCACTAAAATAGAGGTTAATAGGGGTCTTTGGATTGGATGAATGGGTAATTAGGATGAATTTATGTATTAGGTCTACCCAGGAGAATAGCGCCACCCTGCCACCCCCCCCCTACCCCCCACAACACACACACACTTTACCTGCCTGAAACTAGTAATCACCAGACTGTCAATCACCTGACTGAGAGTCAGGAAATGACCCAGGGGTAGGGGCTGTTTTCCCCGGCAGACCTAACATTATGCATGTATATAAATGAGCCTTTATCATTTCTTTTTTTGTTTTGTTTTTGTTGGTAGTAGAGCTTGAACACTGGGCCTGGTTGTTGTCCCTGGGCTCTTCAGCTCAAGGCCAACGCTCAACCACTTGAGCCACAGCACCATCTGGTTTTCTGGTGGTTAACTGGAGCTAAAAGTCTCATGGACTTTCCTGCCCAGGCTGGCTTTGAACTGTGACCCTCAGATCAAAGATGAACCACCAGCGCCTAGCTTTATCATTTCTAATTGATAACACTTCAACCCAAGTCTGGCTATCTATTTTCTGTCAATCCCGTAAGGAAGTATCTGTTGCCCTTATTTTCTAATTTTCACCTATCTGCTTTTACAGATCCTTAGAATACTTTCATCTTCTCAGGAAGATAGGGAAAATAATCTTTTTATTAGAAAATGTACTATTATTATTTTTGCCAGTCCTGGGGCTTGAATTCAGGGCCTGGGCACTGTCCCTGAGCTGCTTTTGCTCAAGGCTAGCACTCTACCACTTGAGTTACAAGGCCACTTCCAACTTTTTCTGTTTATGTGATACTGAGGAATCAAACCCAGGGCTTCATGCATGCTAGGCAAGCACTGTACCGCTAAGCCACATTCCCAGCCCTATAGTATTAATTTAAAAACAATGATCTTACAAAGCTATGCTTTACTTCATTAGTCTGTTGCTTCTTACTTTTCTCTTTGAACCAGGGTTTTGCATGCACCACCCAGTCCCATCTCAACCTGCTGCTTCTTTTGAACCTTAAAATAATTTTTTTTTGTCAGTTGTGGGGCTTGAACTCTGGGCCTGGGTGCTATCCCTCAGCTCTTCGGCTCAAGGAGAGCGCTCTACCACTTGAGTCACAGAGCCATTTCCGGTTTTTGAGTGGTTTATTGGAGATAAGAGTCTCAAGGACTTTCCTTCCCCGGCTGGCTTTGAACTGCTATCAGATCTCAGCCTCCTGAGTAGCTATGATTACAGGTGTGAGGCACCGGCGCCCGGACTCTTAAAATAATTCTTGAGGTGTGTTATGCAGATGTTGGTTCTGTTTTTATTATTTTACTTTTTACTTTTGGCAGTATCAGGCTTAAACTCGGGGCCTCAGGGCTCAACTGCAGTGCTTCCATTTGAACCATGCCTTCAGTCCGATTCCCATTTTCAGAATGAAGAAACTGTCATTAATAGAAGTTAAAAATCTTGCTGGAGGGCAACCAATGTAGTGGAGAACCTAGGCCTTAAGCACAAATACTATGAAGTTGGGCTCTTCCTACCAGTCCACACAGCTTTTAAGCAATTAAATGACTATGTGGTTTATCAGTTGTTTGCTAAACACAGCACTGTGGGGTCAAAGTTACCTTCTTATCTCTTTAAGTTATATTACTATGAGAAGCCTTTAAATTTCCCTACTTTCAATTCTCTCTATAAATTAGTTTCTTCCCAATCACATTGAAAAAAAATCATGTATTTTCAGGATAAATGACATATTTGTTTCAAATAAGGATTTTCCCCAAGAATATAGATCAGAGCAGAAAACTAGCTCTGTAGAATCTTGTTTGTCGCTATTTCTAATTGATAACTGCCAAGAGCTGTCTGAAACCTCCATAAATGAATGTACAAATTCTTACCTAAACAATCATAAAAGCTTCAGGAATGTAGGTTCCAGGAGGTGGGTATTCATTGATTCTGCCTGCACTCACTCTACCTCCTACCTCCTAGCACAAGGAATACAGAAGACGCTCATAAAAATCAGTGATTAGCACTGTAATGGCTACTTAAAAAAAAAAAAGCAAGGAAGATACATGGTCATTCCTATTGAGAAGGCCAGCAAAATCTAACATCGATGAACTATAGGAAACTATATTTTTATCAGTTTTCTAATTATCTAACTTCAGTTGGAATAAAGTACCAGCCAATATATTAGATTTTTCTTTGTAAAATGCTGTAGCTGTGGGTCATCAATTATACAGAATAAATGACTCTTCCCTGAAGAAATGAAGGTAGACTGTAAGTAGTTTGCTTTCAGGAAACAAGTGAGCTGTCGTGATTGAAAGAACAGGAAGAAGAAAAAAAAAGAAATTCCATAGCAATAAAAAGCAAAATGGACACACAAAGAGTGGTAGAAGAAGGTTATGTATAGAAAGGGTAGTTTGTACTGAGCATTACAGAAAATAAGGCTAGATAAGCCAGCTTAGCCAGATAATGAAGGGTAGTGAAAGCTGGGCAGTATTTTGATTTGATGTTGTGATAAACAGCAGAGCCCAGTCAAGGAAAAATGGTTTACAAAATACTACCTGATATACAGGATGGGATTTGAAGAGAAGTGAAAGTATTATGGTCTGAAAGTTTAAGCTAAGAGTTACCACTCATACAGCCATAAAATAAAAAGGCTATTGCATGGGCTAGAAATGTGGCTTAGTGGTAGAGTGCTTGCCTAGCAGGAATGAAGCCCTGGGTTGGATTCCTCAGTACCACATAAACAGAAAAAGCCAGAAATAGCACTGTGGCTCAAGTGGTAGAGTGCTAGCCTTGAACAAAAGCTCAGCGACAGTGCCCAAGCCCTGAGTTCAAGCCCCAGGATTGATGGGGGAGAAACACACACACACACACACATACACACACACACACACACACACACACAAAATGAAAATTATCAATTAACCTACAAATAATTCCCTTTAGGCAAAAAAGTGACCACCTAAATGAAATGCCATGTAGAATATGAAAGAAGGATGAGCTGGGTGCTGCTGGCTCCTATCTGTCATCCTAGCTACTCAGGAGACTGAGATCTAAGAATCAAAGTTTGAAGCCAGCCTAGACAGAAAAGTCTGTGAAACTCTTATCTCCAATTAATCACTGAAAAAGCTGGAAGGAGAGCTGTGGTTAAAGTGGTAGAGCACTAGCCATCAGCAAAAGAAGCTCAGGGACAGCATCCAGGCCTTGAATTCAAGCCCTAGGACTGGCAAAAACAAAACAAAAAAGATGAAATAGCTTCCCTGCTCTACCTTCTATTGAATCAGTTTCTTCATTAGAAGTGCTTCTAAAATCATCTCAGAAAACCTGGTAACAGAATAGTCCTTTCAATATTCTGGGCAATTCATTGGGGCGTTATCTGATCAAACACCTTAAGCAATGCAGAACCTGAGATTTTTGAGACAGCCCATTCCATTCAGACAGCTCAAAGTATTAAAAAGCTCTTCCATATATGGAGGCAAATCTGCTTCCCTGCAACTTCCACCCACTGATCTTAGTTCTGCCCTTAGAGGTCATACAAAACAAGTGTGAGTTAAATGGAGAATAAGTATAACTGTGTGGTACTGACTGAGAGCACAGTAGTATTCAGAGAAGGGAAATAAAGATGAGTTCACAGTTGCCTTTAGAGAATGACAACATTATAGGCAGGCATAGGTTCTAGCATGTTCTAGTTAGGGCAAAAAGATTAAGTCAGTTTTGGATATACTGAGTTTGAAGAGAAGATGAAGCTTTTTAAATGAAAATAGCCAGCAGTATTCAGAAATAAAGCCTGGGAAAGGATCAAGACCAAAGATAATGTTTGCAAGTCATCCTGAGAGCAAAAGGAAACTATGTGCTTGATTCTCCAGAAATTATTTTGTGGTTTGAAATGTGTATGTGTGTTTAATTCTCATCATTCTATTTTTTTTATTAAAAACTTTTTCTGCCAGGTACCCATAGATCATGTTGATAACAAAAAAGCCAGAAGTGGAGGCATGGCTCAAGTGGTAGTCTCAGCCTTGAGCATAAAAAGCTCAGTAAGAGCTTGAGGCTCTCAGTTCAAGCCCTAGTAATGGCACAAAAAAAAAAAAAAAAACAAAAAGAAACAAAAAACATGGGACTGGGAAGGTGGCTCAGTGGTAGAGCGCTTGCCTTGCATGCCTGAGGCCCTGGGTTCAATTCCTCAGGACCACATAAGCAAAAAGAAAAAAGCTGGAAGTGGCGCTGTGGCTCAAGTGGTAGAGTGCTAGCCTTGAGCTGAAGAGCTGAGGGACAGCGCCCAGGCCCAGAGTTCAGGCCCCACAACCGGAACCAAAAAAAAATTTTTTTCCCATTTTCCAAACTTTAAGATAAAAAAATTTAATGAAAGAAAAAAAAACTAAGGCAGAGGCTGGGAATGTGGCTTAGTGGTAGAGTGCTTGCCTAGAAGGAATGAAGCCCTGGGTTTGATTCCTCAGTACCACAGAAACAGAAAAAGCCGGAAGTGGCACTGTGGCTCAAGTAGCAGAGTGCTCACCTTGAGCAAAAGCAGCTCAGGGACAGTGCCCAGACCCTGAGGTTCAAGCCACGGGACTGACAAAAAAAAAAAAAAGGCAAATAAACCATCTCTTCCAAGCTATCATTATGTACATATTAGTTCCATCCCTAACAATATAGAACTCCTCATTACTAGGTTCTTTTTTTTTTTGGTCAGTCATAGGGCTTGAATTCTGGGCCTAGGCACTATCCCTCAGCTCTTCAGCTCAAGGCGAGCTCTCTTACCACTTGAGCCACAGCACCACTTCTGGTTTTCTGAGTGGTTTATTGAAGATAAGAATCTCATGGAGTTTCCAGCTCGGGATGGCTTTAAACCGTGATCCTTAGATCTCAGCATCCTGAATAGCTAGGATTACAGGCATGAGCCACAGATGCCCCACCATTACTAGATTCTTAACATGTCACAGAGCAAAAACTTAAACATGCTAACAGGAAATATACATTGGTTGGTTTAACCCAAAAACTGTTAAGAATAGACATCACAGCTGGGTGCCAGTGGCTCATTTGTGTAATCCTAACTACTTAGCAGGCTGAAATCTAAGGACTGCAGTTTAAAGCCAGCTTGGGCAGGAAACTGTGACTCTTACCTACAAAAAGCCAGAAGTGCAGTTGTAGTTCAAATGGTAGAGTGCTAGCCTGAAGCAAAAACAGCTCAAGGACAGCACCCAAGCCCTGAGCTCAAACCCCAGGACCCACACCCATACCCCCCCACACACACACATTCTCTGTCTCTGTCTGTTTCTCACTCTCTCACAGAATAGATATTACTTTGCCCCAGTAAAGATGTCATCTAAATCTAACCCAAATCAGGAGCCACTGTTCTTCCCTAAGCATTTGGTTTCACTGATAAAACCAATGACATTTAGTGTCTAAGTCACAGCCACCTGAGATTTAGATTAAAAGAGAAAGAAAAACCTATCTTCTAGGGAGGAAAGGAATCCAACACAGTATCTGTGCTTGTCTCCTGTTCCTGGCTTACACAGTCTTCTATCTGAAACTCCAAGAGTGAGTAAAGTGAATAATGTACAAGCTGAAGTCAGACTTGGGAACTAGCTATTTAAACAGCCTAGAGCAAACAGATAACTTTTTGTGGCCATAGGCTCCCCTCTTCCCTAAATTCAAAAAGATTATTGGGAAGGCTAACTGCACTGAACATTCTCTTGCTTTACAATGCATAAGGAACAACTATAGCAATTGCTTTTAGCATGGATAGTTGATTCAATAGAACAGCATTATCTACTCTCATATGTAAAGATAGACTCAAGGATGACATTTGTCCTTAGCTATGATTCAGTCACAACTAGAGGTATGAAAAGATCTGTGATTACAAGACTATAATTAACTTAAATATAACAGTTTTAATGGCCTCTGAAGGAAAATACAAAAACAAACACAAAACCTCAAAACAAAAACAGCAAGCCCACTCATTCCTTCCATTAAACATTTCAACTATTTTTCCAGCCAAATGGAAAAGTTTAGCACAACATGTCTGGTAATACAAGACAAACAAAGCTGCATTAAAGCAGAGGAATATTTTGGGGGCTTTGATTTCAGCTTTTTTTTTTTTAGGTTTACATGATGGTATATCATAATGAAGTCATGTAGCTGCAATTAAAGACAATGAAACTATGGCAAGTTGATTAGCTAAAATAAACTCTATATACGTGCTGGGAAGGTGGCTCAGGGGTAGAGTGTTTGCCTTGCATGCATGAGGTCCTGGGTTTGATTCCTCAGCACCACATAAGCAGAAAAAGTCTGGAGTGGTGCTGTGGCTCAAGTGGTAGAGTGCTCACCTTGAGCTGAAGAGCTGAGGGTCAGTGCCCAGGCCCAAAGTTCAGGCCCAATACTGACCAAAAACAAACAAACAAACAAAAATGCTACATAAACTCCATAAACTATAAATTAGACTATACAAAAGTTAAAAATAAATAATACTCATCTACTAAAAGCAAGCAGATTATATGCAAGCAATAGAAATGGACAGAATAGAAATTTACATATCCACAATGAAGGGAGGGAAAGCTGCTTATATGCTGTCAACTAATACAAAGCTTGCTTCTATGCCAACCACTGGAATTTCCACAGTAATACGACATCCGAAATTTGGCCATGCACGTATGTAACTATCACAATGAAACCACTATGTACAATTAATTTATGTTAACAAAAAAATTTAAGCAAGAGTTTGAGTGGGGAATAGGAATAATTAAATGTGATCAAAGTACATTATGTGAATATATGGAAATAGCACAATACTCTTTTGTACAATTAATATATGCTAATAAGAAAGTTTAGTGGTCGAGGGAGAGGGAAATCCTTTAAGGACACCAAAGGAATTTCTTGACAGCACAGTAATTTCTTGCTGTCCCAATAAAAACAAGTGATTTCCCCCTCATTGTAGGATAACTGAGTACTTATACATGCACTGTGCTAAGTATGTCTGTGGAGCCTGTTTTTGGATAACTTAGCTAGGGAAGTACAATCATAGCTACTTCTTTGTTTTATTTTTTTGATCTATCATGAGGCTAGAACTTTAGGCCTGGGTGCTATCCTTAAGCTCTTTTTGCTCAAGGCTAGTGTTCTACCAATTTGAGCCACACCACTACACTTGATTTTCTGGTGGTTAGTTGGAGATAAGTCTCATGGGGATTTGGGTCCAGGCTGGCTGAGATCAGAGGATCTCAGCCTCCTGAATAGCTAGGATTACAGGTGTGAGCCACTGGCACCCAACAAAGCTGTAATATTTCTAATCCAGTAGTTCTCCAAAGAGGCAATTTTGTCCTCCAGGAAACATCTGGCAATATCTTAAAGACATTTTTGGTTGTCACAACTGAGGAAGTTACAACTGAGGTGAGGATGCTACCACCATTGAATGGGTACAGGCTAGGGATGCTGCTAAACATGCTACACCGCACAGAACAATCCAAAGTGAAGAATTATCTGGCCCAGGATGACAAGTGTACCAAGATTGAAAAATCCTGTTCTAATTAGGAAAATAAAAGAAGTGCAAATAAGTTGGACAAAATACTATTTTAAATTAGATAGTCAATCTGTACCACCTAACCAAAAAGGTTTTTTTTTTTTAGTCGGTCATGGGGCCTGAACTCTGGGCTTGGGCATTGTCCCTCAGCTCTTCAGCTCAAGGCTAGTGTTCTACTACTTGAGCTTCAGCCCCACTTCATTTTTTTCTGTTTATGTGGTGCTGAGGAATCAAACCCAGAGCCTCATGCATGTAAGGCAAGCACTCTACCACTGAGCCACCTTCCCAGCCCCCAAAAAGGTTCTTTTTAAAGAACTTCTAAAAATCCATCTAGTTGCCAGGTGCCAGTGGCTCACACTGGTAATCCTACTACTCAGGAGGCTGAGATCTGAGGATCGCGGTTCAAAGCCAGCCCGAGTCTGTGAGACTCTTATCTCCAATTAACCACTCAGAAAACTCGAAGTGGTGCTATGGCTCAAGTGGAAGAGTGCTGGCCTTGAACTGAAGAGCTGAAGGACAGAGCCCAGGCCCCATCACTGACCCCCTCCCAAAAAAAATCCACCTAGTTATGGAAATCCAAGTATTAGGTATGGATGACAGGGTAGTAGTAAATAAAGAAAATGATATTTCAAAGGAATAAATCACTAACACCAGGTAAAATACAATTTAAGAATCCTCAGATTTCAAACGGCAGCATTAAATTTCTAATCAAGGGTTCAACTTCCAAAGACATGTTGCATTTGCTTTTTTTAAGCAAAACAAATTCTGGACTCAAAGTCTCACAGAAAATAGAAAGGACGAAGTCACTTTTTTTGTTGGTGGTGGTGGTAGGGCCTCTGTTGGGCGTTGTCCCTGAGTTCTTCAGCTGAAAGCCAGCATTCTACTACTTGAGCCACAGCGCCACTTCCGGCTTTTTCTGCTTATATGGTGCTGAGGAATTAAACCCAGAGCCTCAGGCATGCAAAGAAAGCACTCTACTACTGAGCCACCTTCCCAGCCCTGGAAGTCATACCTCGCCTGTAATCCTAGCTACTCAGGAGGCTGAGATCTGAGGATTGCAGTTCAAAGCCAGCCCAGGGAAGAAAGTCCATGAAACACTTTTTTTTTTTTTTTGACAGTTGTTGGGCCTGAACTCTGGGCCTGGGTGCTGTCCCTCAGCTCTTCAGCTCAAAGTTACCGATCTAAACACTTAAGCCACAGCACCACTTCTGGCTTTTTCTGCTTATGTGGTGCTGAGGAATAGAACCCAGAGCCCCATGCATGCAAGGCAAGCACTCTACCACTGAACCACTTTCTCAGCCCCATCCATGAAACTCTTATCTCCAATTAACCACCAGAAAAGTGGAAGTGGTGCTATGGCTCAATGGTAGAGCACTCGCCCTCAGCTGACCACAACAGACAAAAAAAAAAAAAAAAAGGCAGGGTTGGGAAAGTGGCTCAGTGGTGGAGTGCTTGCTCTCTGGTCACAAAAATAATTATAACTAAACAAATGTATACATAACCAAGAAAACAGATAAGAAAAGGTGACCTCTGTGGATGAAAACAAAACATTTTGCAGGGCTGGGAAGGTGGCTCAGTGGTAGAGCGCTTGCCTTGCATGCCTGAGGCCCTGGGTTCGATTCCTCAGCACCACATAAGAAAAAAGCCGGAAGTGGCGCTGTGGCTCAAGTGGTAGAGCGCTAACCTTGAGCTGAAGAGCTGAGGGACAGCACCCAGGCCCAGAGTTCAGACCCCACGACCGGACCCCCCCCCAAAAAAAAAAAAAAAACATTTTGCAAACTCAATAGCCAATCGCAGGAGGCTGAGATCTGAGGATCATGGCTCAAAGCCAGTCTGGGCAAGAAAGTATGTTTGAGGGCTGGGAAGGTGGCTCAGTGGTAGAGCGCTTGCCTTGCATGCATGAGGCCCTGGGTTCGATTCCCCAGCACCACATAAGCAAAAAGGAAAAAAGCCGGAAGTGGTGCTGTGGCTCAAGTGGTAGAGCGCTAGCCTTGAGCTGAAGAGCTGAGGGACAGCACCCAGGCCCAGAGTTCAGGCCCCACGAATGAACCCAAAAAAAAAAGAAAGTCTGTTTGAGACTCTTTTCTCCAATTAACCACTTGGGAGCAGAGTTGTGGCTCAAGTGGTAGAGTACTAGCCTTGAGCAGAAAAATCTCAGGACAGTGTCCAGGCCCTGAGTTCAAACCCCCAAGATCCCCAAACAGACACACAGGCGGACGTACACACACACACACCACCCCACCCTGGCAAAGCCATTCTGTTTCTGTCAAACTTCAGGCTCCAGTAATTCACTGAACAATACAGGCCTTCTTGCTTTCATATCTCCCCTTCTTGCTTTCATATCTCCTGTGTTTTCTCTAGCCAGAAACTTATTAGATATCTTTGCTATATTCTAAGAACACCTCAAAGCATGTCCAAAATCCATTTTCTAATGTCATCTCCCTCATATTACTTATTACCTATCTGAATGGTACTTAGTTCCCTAGGCAAAACAAACAGGTTGTTTTTCTTGGGTGCTGGGATTTCTTATGTATACTAAGCAAGCGCTCTATCACTGAGCTAACACCCCAAGCTTACTTCTTCATTCCCATAAATAACCAGTATTTAGTTCCTTAGAAACCATCTTTTATTTTCATGAGGTTTGAAATCAGAGCCTGGACACTGTCCCTGAGCTCTTTTGCTTAAGGCTAGTGCTCTACCATTTTGAGCTATAGTTCCACTTCCAGTTTCCTGGTGGTTAATTGGAGATGAGTCTCACTGACTTTGTCCAGGCAGGCTTTGAACTTGGATCCTCAGATCTCAGCCTCCTGAGTAGCTAGGATTATAGGCATGATCCTCCAGCTTCTGGCTCACTGGATAGCATCTTCTTAGCATTACTCAAACACAATTCCTCCTGGCTATTTACACTTCCTCTTAGTTCACACCATGACTATGCAATAGCTTTCCAACTTCCAAACATAGGTTTATTTTTCACTGTGGGAACTGAGAATCCTCCATGTCCCATAGATTCCAGGGTAAAAACCCAAAGTCCTTAGTATTCTTTAAGTCTCTCCACAGCACTTTTCACCACTTCTCCAAGCATTACTGGAATTCCAGATTACTAGTTGTATAGACTTCCACATGTCTAAGTCTCCATGACCTTATACATTTAATCCTGGGAAACCCTTTCCTAGATTTGGTAGGTAAATAAATATTGGAAGACTTAACTTCACATTTCTGCCTGGAAGCCTGGATCAGGTATTTCTCTAATGCTCTCAGGCTTGCGTTCACACAAGTACACACTGTAAGCCATCCCTACTTTACTTCTCTGCTCTCTCCCATATTGTAAACTCCATGGGAACAAATCTTTTCTTTCTTTCTTTCTTTTTTTTGTTGGTCCTGGAGCTTTACCTCTGGGGTTGGGCGCTGTCCCTGCGCTCAAGGCGAACATTCTACCACTTGAGCCACAGCACCACTTCCGGACTAGCCGGGCGCTGGTGGCTCACGCCTGTAATCCTAGCTACTCAGGAGGCTGAGATCTGTTGATCGCGGTTCAAAGCCAGCCCGGGCAGGAGAGACCGTGAGACTCCTATCTCCAATAAACCACTAGAAAACCGGAAGTGGCACTGTAGCTCAAGTGGTAGAGCGCTCGCCTTGAGCTCAGAGCTGAGGGACAGCGCCCAGGCCCAGAGTTCAAGCCCCACGACCGACAAAAAAAAAAGAGTCTCACGGACTTTCCTGCCCAGGCTGGCTTTGAACTGCAATCCTCATATCTCAGCCTCCTGAGTAGCTAGGATTACAGGCTTGAGCCACCGGCGCCCGGCCAAATCTTTTCTTAAAAGACTTAAGTGCCTCCTTTAATAAATGTTTCACACATATTAAGGCCCAATAAAAGTGTGGGAAATGATAGATGTGCTAGTCCACCCTCCACCTCTGATTTGCATTTAGAAATTCCTATTGAAGAGCTACAAATGGCACAATTCTGATGTTCACTGTCTAAATAATTTTCCCATTCCTTCTTCATCGCACTTACTTTATCCCTCAAATTTTTTCCAAACCCCTTGTACATACTGTCACAGTAGCCTCTTCTTCCCTAACATGCATTGCAGTTAAACTTTTTTTTTTGGTAGTACTCCGGATTGAACCCAGGGTCTTGCATATGCTTGACAAGCACTCTACCACTAGCCCTTAGGCCTATATAATTACTTCTTCAAAGTCTCAGCAAACACTGTTAACTCCATGAGTTTGTTTTGTTTCCAAGCCGCATTTCCTGATTCTGCCAGAATGTGGCACAGAATAAACTCGGTTACCCACTGGATTTAACTCTGTGAGGTGAGAGCACAGTTCACTTAAAAGATGACCAAAATGAGGCATTAAAAAAAATTAAATAAATGACCACTGCCAGATATCAACAGGGCCGGTCCTAACTTGAGCCATCTGATTTCAGGTCCAGATATAGACAACATCGCCAATAAAGTTACCTTGGTTTTTCAGAATAAAAGCAGTAGACTAGAAACAAGAGGAGGCAACCTGAATACCTGGACTTGCCTGCTTCACTCAAAAAACAACAACAACAAAAACCCAACTCTCTAGGTAGGTGTTCCAAGCAGCTGAACGATCGAGCAAACAGAGTGCCTTTAACCTAAGCTGTCTGGCCAGAAAATTACCCCCCAAGTTAAAGAGGCTGCAAGGAAACGAGCGAAGGAAGTATCTGGGATAGTCATTTGAAGAACTGGGACGGGACAATAATGGCCATTCTTTTCCTCCCAGGTTATCCTCTTCCCGAACAATTTACCCATCCGTGCAATGGGAGCGAGACCGAGAGCAGCTTAGACTCTAAAGGTCTCCGAGGTTTCTCTCCGTCAGGGCACTGCAGAAATCAGGCCTCCACTACAGCTGATGGACAGGGAAGTGAAATCGAGCCCAGAGCTTCCCAGGACCGCTGATCGCCCCGGCCCCACCTCAAGAGACCGCACCCAGGAGTCTGGGTCGGTCTAAGGGCCCCAACCCGGACCCCCTCCCCACGCAGAGCACATCACACGCAAGTAGGCCAAGAAGGCCAAGATCAATGCCAGGAGCCCGTGGGACCCAGAGGCGACCCTGGGGTCGCCGCACACCCTCACCTTAGGAGTTGTGCCTCACCTCGGTTCAGCGATCAGCGGCTCTCCACTTCCGGTAAGAACCGCCCAGCAATCTCCGCGCGACCCACTTCCGGGCCCTCCCTGGGCGCGGTAACTCCCCCGCCCCCCCACACCGGAAATGAGCCGCGGGATTGAAAAGGCTGGCTAGACTCAAACTCTGGGAGAAAGGCCGCTGAGATCCTGACTCCACCCCTACTCCCCACACCTAGGAGACTCGAGGCTGGCTCAAAGGTCACAAGGGAAAGGGATCTACCTCCTAGGCGAGAGCGCTCCCCAGAGGGGCTTGTCCACTAGCAGGTCCCGCCCCTCGACGGGCTGTACCCAACCGAAATCGCCCCCGAGGCCAGCTGCAAAGAGGAGCCGGAATCACCGGCTAAGCTCCGCCTCCTCCTGGAAAGCGGGCAGATAAGTGGCTGATGCTCCTGTCAGTTTGATTCCTGCAAAGGCCAGTTCATGTTCACTGAAAGGGTCTGGGTAAGGCTTGGTGGCGGGCGGGAGTCTCTGAGGGCGGAGAGGCCCCCTCGAGGCAAGCTCCGCCTCTCCTCAGGCTTGCACTCTTGGGTTGCCCCGCCTGCAAGGTGGAGGGCGGTAGGGGGTGACTCCCGGGGGCTGGACGCTGGAGGCCCGCCGCCGAGCGCGCGCCGTGGGCCCCTCCCGGAGCGTGTGGGCGTGCCCGGCCCGCAGGGCCCAGGGCTGGAAAGGTGGAGAAAGCGCTCCACTCTCGCCCCATTTCCTGTTTGCTCAGTGCGCTTTGTGACCATAGATGGTCAGGTCAGGGACCGCGCGGAAGCCTCTGCTCTGCGGCTTCCGTGTCCTCCTCCCTCCCCGCAGGGCGCGCGGGGTGTGGTCCCTGTGAAATGAAATGAGACTTACGCGGTGAGTCGGGCTCCGATCGCAGTCTTCTGAAAAACGGCTCTTGACACGGCTTCTTCCTGGGCGAGGCTTGCCCTCCCGGCTGCCGAGCAGCCCAGGGCTCCTTTCGATCGGGGGCTGCAGCCCGCCGGGAGACCTCGCTTCCTTGCCCTTAGACTGGAGACCACATCTTTGTTTCGTCAGGACTGACTCCTTCCAGCTGGTCATTATCTTCCCACAATGATTTATTTCTAGAAAAAGATTGGCGTGTGTTACAAACCCCCACCCACCCCAGACTATGACAGCACAGTGTTCGAGCTGAATGCAGGCGTTATATGCCAGAGTCAATCATTCAAATACCGTTCTTATAATAGCTACCATTACAAGCTAGGCTTGTACTGAGCACCCGAGCGCATTTTCATTTAATACTAACAGCAGCTCTGCGGTAGGTACTATTATATCCTCCGGGTTTCAAGTGAGGAAGCTGAGCCAAGGTCGCAAAGTACATGCTGGAACTTTGAAGGGAACACACTTCTGACTCAATACACCATGAACTTAATTAAACCCTATAATAGACCATTCTGGAATCAATTTGAGGTAGAATGGTCCAGTGCCTTTGGCCCTGAAGACAAGCTGGGTTCTATTTCTGACTTGGGTCAGACTTTGGTCAAGTCAAATGGGAAAACTTACTGGGCCTCTTGCCAGTTACATGACTTCCAGTATCTGTAATAGAAAAATGAATTGAGCCAGGTGCTGGTGGCCCTGCCGGAAATCCTAGCTACTCAGGAGGCTGAGATCTAAGGATCATGGTGAAGCCAGCCTGAGCAGGAAAGTCCATGAAACTTTTATCTCCAATAAACCACCCAGAAAAAGGCAGAAGTGGTGGTGCTGTGGCTCAAGTAGTAGAGTGCTAGGCTAGCTTTGAGACAAAGACTCAACTCCCTGTCCATGTTCAAGCCTCAGCACCAAGAAGGGGGGAGGAAGGGGTTGAAATCCATTGGTACAATCGTTTAAAGATAAAAATAAATTTCATAAAGAAAAAATAACATTAAGTATGGTACAAAAATCACTATATTTTAAAATATTTGCATCTTAAAAAATACTCTCACTGGGCTGGGAAGGTGGCTCAGTGGTAGAGCGCTTGCCTTGCATGCCTGAGACCCTGGGTTCGATTCCTCAGCACCACATAAACAAAAAGAAAAAAGCTGGAAGTGGCGCTGTGGCTCAAGTGATAGAGCACTAGCCTTGAGCTGAAGAGCTGAGGGACAGCGCCCAGGCCCAGAGTTCAGGCCCCACGACCAGGGACCTCCCCTCAAAAAAAATGCTCTCACACGTGCATTCATGTGTGATTATAGTCTCAGGCCTGTGATTAAACCCCCCAGACTACAGGCTCATCTCTGTAATCCTAGCTACTCAGGAGGCTAAGATCCAGCCCGAGTCTGTGAGACTCTTATCTCCAATTAACCACACACACACACACACACACACACACACAAAAGTGGTAGAGTACTAGCCTTGAACAAAAAAGCTCAGGAACAGAACAATGCCCAGGTCCCAAGTTCAAACTCCAAGTTCAACCCCTCCCCCCCCAAAAAAGAATGTATCTGAAACCTGAAACCAGTAGTCAGTTAACCTTGATGTTAGGCTGGACAATTGGGGATTTTTTGGGGGGGTGTCATTCTAAGGCTTGAATTCAAGACTTCTCTCTTGCCACTCTACTTTGTGCCACCCCCCCTCATGCACCTCCACCCCCCCACCTTCAACTAGTCCTCCTAAATCTCTTTGGAGTACTGTGGAGAAATGCATAGAGAAAGGGAGAGGGTGTGGGGCAGGGAAGGAGGATGAGAAAGAAGGAAGTTTCCTTACCTATAAAATGGGGAAGATAACTCATGGGATTGTGATAAGAAATGGGAGCAATAATCTCTGTGAAGTCCCTTTGTAAAACTGCAGTAAAGTGTGCACACACAAGTCAGCCCTTTCCCTAAGGTTCTTCTTTTAAGGATTCTAGACACCCATGCTTGTTAACTTCCATTGGATATAGTGTGAGAACAGCATCGGCCAATTTTTTTATTCATCTTCATACTGAAAGAAATTAATTGTGGACTTCTTATGTTACAGGTACTATAATATTTTATACTGGGCACAACTAGGGATACAGCAGGGGACAAGGGACACTCTGTCAATATCATCATGGAACACACAGCCTATTTTGGAAACAGGTGTGACCATCAGAGGTGGTTGAAGATGTTCTGACTTCTGACTTCCAGCATTTTTTTTCCTCATTGGCCTTGCCCTGTTTCCAGTACCAAGTACCTCAGCTATAGTGAATTTTCATTTATCATGTGTTCATTAAGTACCTTGAGTTCAGAAGACTCATTTCCTAGGCTGATATGGATGGGTAGATGATGAAGAGAGGGCTGGGCATGTGGCTTAGTGGTAGAGTGCTTGCCTAGCATGCATGAAGCCTTGGGTTCAATTCCTCGGTACCACATAAACAGAAAAAGCCAGAAGTGGCTCTGTTGCTCAAGTTGTAGAGTGCTAGCCTTGAGCAAAAGAAGCATGGGCACAAGGCCCTGAGTTCAAGCCCAGGTCTGGCAAAAAAAAAAAAAATGTAGAGAATGGATAAATAGTAGTGAGTATGGGAAGAAACTGCGCCAAGTTCAGATGAGAGGTTTCTATAGGAGAGGAATAAGAGATAAGGCTAAAAAAAAGAGACATATTTCTGTATGAACTTTGGAAGAGGCACAAACATTCAAACTATAGCACTTTGGGGACAGATCTAGTTTGAAGGGTCATATTTAAATCACCTCTTTTCAGTTATCCACTTCATCATTCCTTTCATAAAATAGTGTCTTCTGAGCTGGTACTAATGGCTCATACCTGTAATCCTAGCTACTCTGGAGGATGAAATCTGAGGATTGTGGTTTGAAGCCATGAAAAGTTCATGAAACTCATCTCCAATTAACCACCAAAAAGGCAGAAGTGGAGCTGTGGCTCAAGTGGTGGAGCAGCAACTTTGAATGAAAAAGCTAAGGGACAGCACTCAGGCTCTGAGTTCAAGCCCCAGTACTAGCACCAAAAAACAAAAACAAAAAACACTCAAACAACAACAACAAAAAAGTCTCAGATGTTTTGTTATAGTTTTAAGAAGTGTTAAGAAATCAGGCAAACATTTTCATTCAATACGACTTTTCCTTCTTAGCAATATTATAATCCTAGTTATTTGTGCAGTTATATTTGTGTGTGTGTATGTGTGAGAGAGAGAAAGAGAGAGAGAGAGAGCATTATGGGGCTTTAGCTCAGGTTTCCTGGTGGTTAATTGGAATCTCACAGACTTTGGCTTTGAACTGTGATCCTCAGATCTTAACCTCCTGAGTAGCAAGGATTACAGGAGTGAATCACCAGCACCCAGCGTACAATCATCTTTAATGTCTTTCTCCCTTATAAGTTCCTTTTTCCCCATGAATCCTTATGTATCTGGCATAAAATTAACACTTAATAAATATCTATAGAAAAAAATGGACTAAATAAAAGCATGAGAGAGGTCAGGGTATCTGTAAGACTTGGAATGTGGGTGATAGAAAGTGACAGGAGCTCTGGTTCCAAGTTTGGGGACTTTATGAGTCTCAGACCTCAAAATCCAGTTTGGTAAGAAAAGGAGAGAAAGGAATGCAGTTAATCAGTTTACAAGCAAGAAATGCAACAGAGAGACCATTGATTCTCACATATGCCCCCTGTTCCTGTATATCATTACCTTTTCTTTTTTTTTTTTTCTTTGCCCGGATTTCAGCACATTCCAAACCTGCAAAATTGTTTTGTCTTAGAGGGTGCTACCCTAGTTTCCTCCTTATCTCTCAGGGTTTCAGACACTAAAGTCTGGCAGTTCATCTGGAGCATTTCCCAGCCTGGCTGAGAGTACTGTGAGCATCTGTGCAGCTTGGCTCAGAGCCTGACTGCATTTGGGCAGATCCTATATCCCCTGCCAGAAGGAGCTGATGACAGTAGTCTGACTTTGTTCCCTTCCTATGGTAGGGATCCAGGCTCCAGCCTGAGCTAGGGATCCTGGGCCCAAATTTACAAGTTGTCAAAAGAAATAGCAACAATATAGTTTGGTAGTTAAGGACTGACTGGCTTTGAGGTCACCCTGACCTAAAAAGAATCCCAACTCTGCTACTTACTAAGGTAGGATTATCCTCATTTAACCTCAAAGTAGGAAATTAAAACCCATCATGAATGGTTGACATGAATTAAAAAAAGATAAAAAAATTATTTAAAAGGCAACTCACAGAAAACAATGAATTGTAACAATTATTTTTCAATACAGAAAATCTATTGTCTGTGTCCCTGATGAAGACCACTAGAAGTAAAATAGTCTGAAGTGTCAAAATACAATATGGTATCACTTTTGTCCCCATCACTAGAAAATTCCCCCAGAATCCCTGTTTATTAATTAAAAAAAAATTTTAGGTCATGGAGATTGAACTCAGGAACTGGGCACTGTCCTTGCTCTTTTTTGCTCAAGGCTAATATTCTACCACTTTGAGCCACAGCTCCACATACGGTTTTTAGGTGGTTAATTGGAAATAAGAGTCTCACAGACTTTCTTGTCCAGGCTGGCATTGAACTGTGATCCTCAGATCTCAGCTTCCTGAGTAGTTAGGATTACAGGCGTGAGCCACCAACACCTGGCCGTAAATACTTTTATTGCTAATGTTTTGGTTTAAAGTTAGGACCTATGTCCTTGACTACAAGGACATGAGTTAGTAACATGGATGCTTTTGCCTAAAGATAACAGAAAAATTGACCTTAATGACATCTTCTAAAGTATGTGTTTCACATATAAAAATGTGAAGGCAGGCAGTTGTGTGGCTCAGTAATATCAAAGATGAGCAGCTCTGATACAATGTCAGTGACTCCCTTCCCTTTCTTTCCTATACAGTTGCAAAATGGTTGTTGAAGTCCAAGCTGTCACATCATGTTTCAGGAAAGAGGAAAGAAAGATCCAGTATCTGAAATTGGGAAGCTAAAATTTTCTTGAGAACCCACAAAATGTACTCTCCTCCCTGTCTCATAGCCATAAAGAATTCAGCTTCCTTGTGGGGTGCAGATGGCTCATGCCTATAATCCTAGCTACTCAGGAGGCTGAGATCTGAGGATTGCTGTTTGAATACTACTCAGTATTTATTAATAAACTACTCAGAAAAAGTCAGAAGTAGCACTATGGCTCAAATGGTAAAGCACTATCCTTGAGCACAGAGGTTCAGGGACAGCATGCAGGCCATGAGTTCAAGCTCAAGGACCGGTTCAAAAAAAAATTCAGCTTCCTTGTCTCTTAAGGGGACTTTTCTTTTCTTCCTTCCTTTCTTTCTTCCTTCCTTTCTTTCTTTCTTTCTTTCTTTCTTTCTTTCTCTCTCTCTTTCTTTCTTTCTCTCTTTCTTTCTTTCTTTCCCATCCTTCCTTCCTTCCTTCTTTCTTTCTTTCTTTCTTTCTTTTTTTTGTGGTCGTGGGGCTTGAACTCTGGGCCTCAGCACTGTCCCTCAGCTACTCAGCTTAAGGCTAGCATTCTACCACTTGAATCACAGCACCACTTCCAGTTTTCTGGTGGTTTATTGGAGATAAGAGTTTCACAGACTTTCATGCCGGGTCTTGCTGTGAACTGCAATCCTCAGATCTCAGCCTCCTGAGTAGCTAGGATTATAGGCATTAGCCACCAGTGCCCGGCTTAGAGGGACATTTCTAAGGTGCATTTCACAATGTTTCTGGGGGTCCCAAGAGGGCCTGAGACCAATTGTCCATAGCAGTAACCTCTTATTAACAAATCCATATAAGCTCTTCTCCCTTGCCCAGTTCACTTATCCCTGGAAACCAAACTAAAGAGATTGGAATTGGCCGGTTTTGCTGCTCTAGACAAGTAACAGTGAGCACTGTTAGCTCTGATAGCAAAAGATTCTTTTCATCTGGGATATTTCCCAAACCTATGAAGAAGATGCAGAGGGGCTGGGAAGGTGGCTCAGTGGTAGAGCGCTTGCCTCGCATGCATGAGGCCCTGGGTTCGATTCCTCAGCACCACATAAGCAGAAAAAGCCGGAAGTGGGGCTGTGGTTCAAGTGGTAGAGCGCTAGCCTTGAGTGAAGAGCTGAGGGAGAGCGCCCAGGCCCTGAGTTCAGGCCCCACGATCGACAAAAAAGAAAGAAAAAAAAAAAAGATGCAGAGTGTCCAATGAGAATGACAGATGTGACCTTTGTTACAATCCAGTATGGATCCAATATCAACATGCACACTATTAGGGCTTGAACTCAAGGCCTAGATACTGTCCCTTACCTTTTTCACTCAAGGATGGTACTCTACCACTTGAACCACAGTTTAATTCTGGCTTTTGAGTGGTTGATTGGAGATAAGAGTCTTATGGGACTGAGAAGGTGGCTCAGTGGTAGAGTGCTTGCCTTGCATACTTGAGGCCCTGGGTTCGATTCCTCAGCACCACATAAGCAAAAAAAAAGAAAAATCTGGAAGTGGCGCTGTGGCTCAAGTGGTAGAGCGCTAGCCTTGAGCTGAAGAGCTGAGGGACAGTGCCCAGAACCAGAGTTCAGGCCCCACAACTGGACCCCACACACAAGAGTCTTATGGACTTTCCTTCCTTGGGTTGGCTTTGAGCAGAGATCCTCAGATCTCAGACTCCTGAGTAGCTAGGATTACAGGCATGAGCTACTGGCACCCAGCTTGTACCCTTCTTTATAAACTTCAAAAACTAAAACAATTCTGAACTCAAACACCTTTTTTATAATCTAAATAGTATTCCCTACTCTTACCTCCTACCCTGAATAGGAATCAACATGAAATCTCTTAAGCTATTTTACCCAGGAACAAATCTCTGTATGTTTGTTCTTCTTCCAGTTCCACAGTGACCTGCCTCAATATTCTGTTGCCTAAGGGATACACTTTAAAGTTAACCACTACAACATTCCATACCCTACATTTATTGAGGGCTGGAATGGGAAGAAAAGAAAGAAGCTTAGACATGTAAATATTTAACTGTCATGACAAGAAACTTTCCAGTGGTTGATCACAAGCCTTTAGTTGGTAGCTTTTTCTATTTTTTTTTTTTCTTTTTTGCCAGTCCTAGGGCTTGAACTTAGGGCCTGGGCACTGTCCCTGAGCTTCTTTTGCTCAGTGCTAGCATTCCACCCTTGAGCCACTTCTATTTTTTTCTGTTTATGTGGTATTAAGGAATTGAACCCAGGGCTTCATGCATGCTAGGCAAACACTCTACCACTAAGCAACAGTTGGTAGTTTTGACTACACCAATCCACTATCCATTCTACATTGTGTGTGTGTGTGTGTGTGTGTGTGTGTGTGTGTGTGTGTGTGCTGTACTGGAGCTTGAACTGAAAGCCTTGTCTTCTTCCTCCCCCCCACTCTCTCAAAAATAGTGCTCTGGGTGACATTGTGCAAATATATATATACACACTCTTTACCTGAGTTATATAACTGTAATTCCTCTGTATATCATGTTTATAATAACAATTTTTTAATGGAAAATGGGCTGGAAATGTAGCTTAGTGGTAGAGTGCTACCATGCATGAAGCCCTGGGTTTGATTCTTCAGTATCACATAAACAGACGACCCCAGTAGTGACACTGTGGCTTAAGTGGTAGAATACTAGTCTTGAGCAAAAGAAGTTCAGGTACAGTGCCCAGGCTCTGAGTTCAAGTACAGGACTGGCAAATAGGAAAAAAAATAATGCTTTTATCAGTGGCCTACCCCTGTAATCCTAACAACTCAGGAGGCAGAGATCTGAGGATGGCCATTGGAAGCCAGCATGATAGGAAAGTCTGTGTGAAACTCCAATGTCCAATTGACTACCAAAAAGCCAGAAGTAGAGCTGTGACTCAAGTGGTAGGTAGAACTCTAGTGGGTTTTGTTGTTGTTTTTTGTAAGTCATAGGGCTTAAACTCTGGACCTGACTGCTGTCCTTCAGCTCTTCAACTCAAGGCTAGCTCTCTACCACTTGGGCCACAGTGCCGCTTCCAGTTTTCTGGTGGTTAATTGGAGATAAGAAAGAGTCTTCTGGACTTTTCCTGCCTGGGCTGGCTTTGAACCACGAACCTCAGATCTCAGTCTCCTGAGTAGCTAGGATTACAGGCGTGAGTTACCAGTGCCTGGCTAGAATTTTAGCTTTGAAAAAAAAGCTCCTGGACAGTTCAAGCCCCAGGACTGGCACACACCACACACACACACACACACACACACACACACACACACACACACACAAGCTGTACTACTATAGTAGGCAGAAAAATGCTTACCCAAAAATGTCCCTATCCTGATCTCCACACTTGTGAATATATTACCTTATATGGTAAAAGGTATTCTGCAAATGTGATTAAATTAAAATATTAGATGGGAAGATTAGTATGGATTATCCAAGGAGGCCCAATATTATCACATGGATCCTAATCCAGGAAGAAGGGAGATGAGAGAGTCAGTCAGATGTGGCAAAGAGGTATAGCAATGTGGATTAGCAATCCATTAGTGTGCTCAAGGCCCTAAATTCACTCCTCAGCAATAAAAAAAGAGATAGATAGAATAATGGAAATAGAGACCTGGCAGCAGATACTACCAAGATTGTTGGAAGTCTCTAGAAGCTGGAAAAGGCAATTAACCGATTTTTTCCTAGAGCCCCCTGTAGGAACACCATGGAACTGTGGCATGGGGAGTGAGTATTATAAATGATATAGAGCAGGTAGGGAGAAAGTGAATAATGATAAAACAAAAGAGCCAAGGAACAGGTGCAGCACTCTACTGAGGTACATATTGCCAATTATTCTGCTTTATCACTTATACTGAAGTAATCATTGACTATAGTTAAGGCTATCTCTTGCTACTGCAGTCAACACTCCCCAGCAATGACATTAACAGGGACTCTTCCAACTCTAGAAGCTAGACAGTGACCTCATTTGCATCTCATTATACTGAGATTATACACACCTCTGGTCAACTGGCCATCTTGGCTTTGAGGATATCCTATTAGGTTGAATCTCTCCCCAAATCCTGGTTCTTGGAGATACTCCTATTTCTTGGGAAACTCAATAATTATGAATATATTCTTGGCATAATCATTAAACCCCATTCATAAAAGTGTCTTAAGGCTACAGGATTGGGGTGCTTAAATGCTTGGTCAAGCCACCAACCCTCAGTTTTCTTAGGGCATGTACTATTGCTTTATAATCAATTCTGCTTTAATAAAACCTTGCTTTTGCTTAAATAAATAACACTGTAAAAGATACTTCTAGGTGTCCATCCTTAAATGTGTTCTTGAGTGAAACCAAAGAATTGCCATATGTCTTTTCTGTTATAAAGATGATCATATTGGCTGGATTTGCTAATGGCTTTTGAAATCTTGAGAAAGAAGTGATAGGGGCAGCTTAGCTGTCAACTCAAATATATGTCAACCTTGAGTGATAACACTGGTTTGTCTCTCCTTCATTAGTTACTTCTTTCTTTGCTTTCCCTGATTCTCTTCTGGATGTGATGGTTCCTAAAAGTTCTACCTTAGGTCCTTTATTCCTTGCTGTTTCCAATGATGGGTTAACTTTGTTTCAGGTTTTTAGTTATCTTTATTCAAATGACCCTTTGGTGTGCCTGTAATTCTTTTGTGTAGCTTTAGTATCTTGAACATCTTTCACTCCACATTGGACAGTATGTCAGTAAGTCACCACAAGATGGCAGCCTTGCCAATTCTGGCTGCTTTTAATTGGATTTTCCATTTCTTCAAGGGTATCTGAAAAGTTTAAGACTTTAATCTTACTTAGCATGTCTTGAGAGCCTGTTGAATCCTGAGTTTTTAGTACATTAATGATTTTTTTCTAAAGTTGCAAAAGTTGAGTATTATCCTGTTTTCACATGAGAAAAACAAAAGTTGATTTTAGTGAACTTGCTCAGTCAGGACATAAATTTGAAACCATAGCTTACTTATTCCAAAGCCAGTATTCCTCCCATTACATAAGGGAATCTCAGTCTGCAACGGTGTTACTTAGTGGGTTTTTTGTTTTATTTTGTATTACAATTTAAAAAACCAACTTGAGCCAATTTGACAGCAACAACAGGACAAAGCATTTGTGAATGCCTCATAGAAATCTAGGACAGAAATGATGCTCTGGCTTTAGAAGAGCGGGTAGAGCCAGAAACTGGAAGGCCTTCAAGTCTTGGGAAAAGAGGGACAGAAAATGGGGGAGGGAAAGGAAGAGGAAAAGCTAGAGAGGCCCAAAAGATTTAGCTCTTTTTCATCCCTCATTCTACTAGGAATGCTCTATTTATTTATGAGTCCTGTTTATATATGAGTCCTGCGGTTGTTTTTCTTTAATTAGAAAAACAAATATTGTCAAGTATGGTATCATATGTTGGTAATACCAACTCTTAGAAAGCTGGAACAGGAGAATCATGAGCTTGAAATCAGCCTGGGCAAGATTTTGTCTAAAAAAAAATAAAACAAGGATTCATTATATCAGCTAATACTTTTAAACCACAAGTGTAATACATTAAGGTATTTCTCCATTTTTAAAAGACATTCAGGGCTCTTGATTTAGTTTTATTCTTTTTATTTGTTCATTTTGTATATTTTTTATTTGAGTTTGTTTGCTGAGATCAGGACTCCAACTAGACAAATGATGTTTTCATTCATTAGCTGGCATTCTACCACGTCTCCAACCCCTAGTTGTTTATTTTGGATTGTTTTGGACCATTGCCTGGCTATATATCCCAGGATGGCTTAGAACTTACTATGCAGCCCTGGCTGGCCTCAAAGCTCAATCCTCCTGTCTCAGACTCATGTATGCTAAGATTATAGGTATGTATCACCATGCCCAACTAGGATATTTTTCTTCTAATTGTTCTTTTTTTTTTTCCCTCCGTGCTGGTTATTGGGGCTTGAATATAAGGCCTCAAACTCTTGCTCAAGGGTGTGTGTGTGTGTGTGTGTGTGTGTGTGTGTGTGTGTGTGTGTGTGTATGTGTGAGTCAAGGCTGGTACTCTACTACTTGAGCCACATTTCCATTTCCAACTTTTTGTGTGTATATATGTCAGTCATGGGGCTTGAACTCAGAGCCTGGGCACGGTCCCTAAGCTCTTTTTGTTCAAGGCTAATGCTCTACCATTTTGAACTATAGCATTACTTTCAGTTTTTAGGTGGTTAATTGGAGATAATCTCACAGACTTTCCTGCCCTAGCTGGTTTTGAACTGAGATCCTCAGATCTTAACCTCCTGAGTAGCTAGGATTATAGGCTTGAGCCACTGGCACCCAACCCTTCTAACTTTTTGATGGTTAATTGGAAATAAGAGTTTTGTGGATTAGTCTGCTCTGGATGACTTTGACCCTTCATCCTCAGATCATCTCAGGCTTCTGAGTAGCTAAGATTGCAGTCATGAGTCAACAGTGCCCAGTTTAACATTTATTCTTCTTTTTTCTTTTGTTGGTCATGGGGCTTGGACTCTGGACTGGGGCGCTGTCCCTCAGCTCTTCAGTTCAAGGTGAGCACTCTACCATTTGAGCCACAGCATCATTTCTGGTTTTCTGGTAGTTAATTGGAGATAAGAGTCTCACAGCTTTCCTGTCTGGGTTTGAACTGCTATCCTCAGATGTCAGCCTCCTGAGTAGCTAGGATTATGGGTGTAAGCCACCAGCGCCCAGCTAACATTCTTTAAAAAGTGTTTTTGTTATTATAAAGGTGATATATAGAGGGGTTACAGTTATATAAGTCAGGTAAAGAGCTTATTTCCTGCTGGGTGCTGGTGACTCATGCCTGTAGTCCTAGCTACTCAGGAGGCTGAGATCTGAGGATCATGGTTCAAAGCCAGCCCAGGCAGCAAAGTTCTTGAGACTCTTATCTCCAATTACCAACCAGAAAACCAGAAGTTACACTGTGGCTCAAGTGTTAGAGTGCTTGCTTTGAACTGAAGATCTGAAGGACAGCACCTAGGCCCAGAGTTCAAGCCCCACAACTGACACACACACAAAAAAAGGAGTATATTTCTTTTTAAAAAGTTACTCCTTCCCTAGTTCTCTCCTAGTTTTTCCCTTCCATCCCTACCTACAAGTTGTATAGTTCATTTTTAACATATTGTCCAGTGAGTACTGGGCTGGCTTTGAAGCTCAATCCTCAATTCTCAGCCTCCTGAGTAGCATATACCACCAGTGCCTGGCTTAATGTTTATTCTAATGAATAAAATTGGCAAACATTTTTTCATGCTGTAATAGTGCATGAAGTCACAATATAATTGTTGGCTCTTACACTTTCCCTTAAGGAAGGAGGAGGTATAATTTCAGACAGTTCTAGCCTGTTCCCCCAATCCAACACTTAAAAACTTTCCCTGATTTTCAATTAGTCCAAAAATACTCAGTAAGAATCTAAACTACATGCCAGGTACTAGCAGGCAGTATGGAAACAATGGTTAATAAAATAGGCACAGTCTGTCATCATGGAGCTAACAAAAGTAATGAAGGCAGACACAAAACAGACACTTTTTAAGTAACTACCAGCATCATAAGGAAACTACTGCCAACAGAAGTTTGGGAGGTTAAGTAAGGAGGTTGAGTCAGAATAGGCTGACTTAATCTGGGATGATTAGGGCCTGCTGTCTCCTGAGGAAATGTTATTCAATATGAGACCTGAAGGATGAAGAAGAGTTAGCCAGATAAGCAGGATACAGAAGGGTTATATGAGGAGAAAGAGAAAAAGTATGAATTCTTAGAGGTGAGAGAAAGCACAGTAGATTCAAGGACCAGAGGAAAGATCAGTGTGGCTGGGCTCAGAAAACAAAGGGAAATGGTAATGAGGTGGAGGTAAAGGGAATGGCAGCATCCAGATGGTGCATTCTTCTGGGCTGCATTAAGGCTTTGGGAATATATTATAAGGGAGACAATTGAGAGACTTTAAGAAAATACATGTTCCTGATGATGATTGAATCAAACATCACAGTGGACACATGGAGGTCAGCAAAGGGAGCTGAAACAGAAATCGAAGGAAGAGATGACAATGGCTTGGAATATGATGAAAAGAAATGAATATATTTGAGTTTGAATGATTTAAGAGGTGGAGATGACAGGAGCTATGATTGATTGTTTCTGGGTGTGTGTGAGAAAAAGGTGAAAAGTTCTGTAGACTCAGCTTTCTGGCTTGAACAATAGGGTGGATGGTATTTCCTTACCAAGACAGGGTACATTCAAGGAACAGTAAGTTTAGTGTGGGAAAAAAGTGATGTTTTATTCAGGACACGTTCCATTTTAGGATTCCCTGAAAATGTAGGTTAATATATAGGGGTTGGAGCTCAGAAAACAAATCTGGTCAGAAAGTATGGACTGGACTTAGGGCTAAAAAGTATAGAGTAACAGGGCACCAGTGGCTCACACCTATAATCCTAGCTACTCAGGAGGGTGAGATCTAAGGATTGCAGTTCAAAGTCAGCCCTGGCAGGAAAGTCTGTGAGATTTCTACCTCCAATAAACTACTCCAAAAAGCTGGAAGTGGCGCTATGGCTCAAGTGGTAGAGTGCTAGCCTTGAGCAAAATCTCAGGAACAGTGCCCAGGCCCAGAGTTCAAGCCCCAGACTGGAGGGGGGGGGAGAGAGAGAGAGATAGAGTAAGAAAAGGATCATTCTGAGATACTGAAAAGAGCCTTATCAATAGTAAGTTAGTAAAGGTGAATTAGAAGAAGGTAACAAAATACTGGGTGCCAGTGGCTCACGCTTATAATCCTAGCTACTCAGGAGGCTGAGATCTGAGGATCACAGTTCAAAGCCAGCCCTGGCAGGAAAGTCTGTGAGACTCTTATCTCCAATAAACCACTAGAAAACCAGAAGTGGCGCTGTGGCTCAAGCAGTAGAGCGCTGGCCTTGAGCTGAAGAGCTGAGGGACAGCGCCCAGGCCCAGAGTTCAAGCCCCACGACCGACAAAAAAAAAAAAAAAATGTCAAAAGATGGGGTGGGGAAGATGGCTCAGTGATAGAGAGCTTGCCTTGCATACCTGAGGCCCTGGGTTCGATTCCTCAGCACCACATAAGCAAAAAGAAAAAAGCCGGAAGTGGCGCTGTGGCTCAAGTGGTAGACCGCTAGCCTTGAGCTGAAGAGCTGAGGGACAGCGCCCAGGCCCAGAGTTCAGGCCCCACGACCGGACCCAAAAAAAAAAAAATTGTCAAAGGAAGAAAACATAACAAAACAAAAAATCAGTGGGTACCTATACTAAATATAACAGAGTGAAGAGAGGACAGAAAGTGTCCATTGGATTTAGAAATGCTGTAACCATTGAGAATATCACAGCTTTTTTTCTTGGTAGAGTGGTGACAGAGATACATAGGAGGAAGTAAGAAGATAGAAACAGTAGTATTTGTCACTCTTCTAAAAGTTTTTATCTGATAGGGGACAGTCATAAAGGGTTAGAGAAAACCAACCTTCATTACCTAGTCTTTCAAGCTAATACTTGTGGAGTCATATTCAACCTTTCATTTACTCTCATGTCCTATTTCCAATACATCAACATAGCCCGTCTGCTCTAATTTCAAAATATGTTCTGAATTTTGTCAGTTAACCCTTTTAGCCATTGCTGCCTACTGCAAGTCATCATTATCTCTCACCTATTCACCTAGACCTATTTTCTTTTCTTTTCTTTTTTTTTTTTTTTAGTACTAGAGCTTGAGCTAGGGCCTTATACTTGCTAGGCAGGTACTCTACCACTTGAACCATGTCTCCAGCACTTTTTGTGTTGATTGTTTCCAAGGCCAGCCTGGACTGTCATCCTTCTATTTTGCTTTCCCATGTTGCTAGCCATTGATTGAGATGGAGTCTTTCAAACTTTTATACCTAAATGCCCAAGTTGGTCTCAAACCAGGATTCACTTCCCAAGAAGCTCAGATTATAGGCTTGAGCCATCACACCCAGCCTGCCTAGATTATTTGAAGAGCCTCCTAATTGGACAGCTCTTCCCTTCATAGCAATTCTGTGAACAGAACATGCAAGTCATCTTCCCTCATACACAACCTATAAACAATGATGGGAAAGGTATTGAATAACCTCTATTGTCATGCTCTAAGGTAAAATAGGAGGCACACAGCAGAGACAATTCTGAAATCCTAGAGCTTAGTTCAGTTGCCTGTCATTGACTGTGGTTTTGGCTCCTGTGTGTAGGTTCTTGGTTATACCCTCTGAATCATCCTTCCTTTTATATAAGAAAATTGAGCTTGCATCTGAGCAGCATTCTTAGCCTGCTTCTTGCCTGTAAAAGGATAGGGGTCCGTTTTATATTGTTTATGCCTCAGCTGGTCCCAGATGATGAAGCTTCTGCCACAGCAATTCTCCTGAAAGTGTTGTGGGGTTTTTATGTGGGCTTTTTTTTTTCTGTAAGGAAGATTTAGACACTTTAGACATTAAAGTCCTCCCATAAGCACATACTAAGGATAGACTTAGAAGTGCACAGGGAAATGACTGTGAAAGGTAAGCTGAGCAGAAGAGAGAGCAGGCAGGAACAGTCTTTGGACCATGATGCAGGACTGATACTTATGAAAGGAGAGAAAGAAAAAGGAGGATCTGGGAGGAACAGGTTTAGAGGCCAGAGAAGATCTGAAAAAGCTTTGACTTGGCTGTTCACTACTGATGCCCATATTAAGTGGAAATGGCCCAGTTGTCACATGCCCACTGAGCTCAACCACTGGCTGGAACTAATCAAGGGAGAGTATGCTTGGCAAGAATGTTCTATCTGTGGAAAATCCCAAAGATATGGTGATTGGAGGCTATGAGCCACCTATACACCTCCTAGCAGATGGGTGTGTGTGTGTGTGTGTGTGTGTGTGTGTGTGTGTGTGCTGGTACTGGGCTTGAACTCAGAGCCTACCATTCTTGCCTTACTTTTTTGCCCAAGGCTGGTACTCTACCACTGGAGCCACACCTCAACTTTTAGTTTTGTGCTTAACTGAAAATAAGAGCCAGGGGCTGGGAAGGTGGCTTAGTGGTAGAGCTCTTGCCTTGCATGCTTGAGGCCCTGGCTTCGATTCCTCAGCACCACATAAGCAGGAAAAAAAAGCCGGAAGTGGCACTGTGGCTCAAGTGGTACGACTGGACCAAAAAAAAAAGAAAAAAGAAAATAAGAGCCAACCTGGGCAGGAAAACCGGTGAGATTTTTTTTTTTTTGGGTCCGGTCATGGGAACTCTGGGCCTGGGTGCTATCCCTCAGCTCTTCAGCTCAAGGCTAGTGCTCTACCACTTGAGCCACAGCGCCACTTCTGGCTTTTTTCTTTTTGCTTATGTGGTGCTGAGGAATTGAACCCAGGGCCTCATGCATGCTAGGCAAGCGCTCTACCACTGAGCCACCTTCCCAGTCCACCAGTGAGATTCTTATCTCCAATTAACCACCAGAAAACAGGAAGTGGAGCTGTGGCTCAAGTGGTGGAACACTAGCCTTGATCTGAAGAGCTGAGGGACAGTGCCCAGGCTCAGAGTTCAAGTCCCATGACTGGAAAAAGAAGAATCTCATAGACTTTTTTTTTTTTTTTTTTGTCGGTCATGGAGCTTGAACTCTGAGCCTGGGCACTGTTCCTACAGCTATTCAGCTCAAGGCTAGCACTCTACCACTTGAGCCACAGTGCTTCTGGCCTTTTCTGTGTATGTGGTACTAAGGAATCAAACCCAGGACTTCATGCTTGCTAGGCAAGCACTCTACCACTAAATCACATTCCCAGCCCAGAATTTCTCAGACTTTTCTGCCTTATTTGGTTTCTACCTGAGATCTTCAGATCTCAGTCTCTGAGTACAGGCTGTTAGGTAGGAATATATGTGAGAGCAACTAGTGCCTAGCTCTTCTGTCTATTTAAGTGAATATGAAGATGTAGTTCTTTGTGGTTCTAATTTGCATTTCTCCCATGACTACTATGATTTGTAGCTTTTTATTGTGTGTATATGTATGTATATTGGTGGTGACAGTTACCTTATTACAGTGACACAATATTTCCATAAAATATGTTTGAGTAAAAGAATAAAATACGCTGGGCACTGGAGGCTCATGCCTGTAATCCTAGCTACTCAGGAGGCTGAGACCTGAGGATCATAGTTTGAAGCCAGCCAATTAATCACAGAAAAATCCACAAGTGGTACTTTACCTCAAGTGGTGGAATGCTAGCCTTGAGCAAAAGGAGCTTAGAGACAGTGCCCAGGCCCAGAGTTCAAGGCCCTGGACAGACAAAAAAAAAATGCAAAAACAAAAAAAAGGTTCTGTTCCCTCCCACCTCTTTCATTCCTTGATCTTTCTCATAACAATCAATTTTCACTTCTTTATGTAGTTAGATAGGAGCAGTCTGAAGCCAGTGCTCCTGGCAAGTGAAATCTTTTTCTGTCCACTTCCACATAGCTATTTAAATCTGTTTGATCTGAAATAACAAAACATCACAGACTTTGTGGTTTAAACAACAGCAATGTATTTTCCTTCTGTTCCGGAGGCTGGAAGCTTCTTGATGAGGCTTCACTTCCTGGCTTGCACACCTCACCTTCCTTTCTCAGTTTGTGCCTGTGTGGAGGTGGGCATGTGTGTCTCCTCCCCCCCCCCCCCCCCGGGCTTGAATTCAGGGACTGAGCACTGTCCCTGAGCCTCCTTGTACTCAAGGCTAGCATGTGTTTTACAAGGACTTTAATCCTATCAGAGTAAGGTTCCAAGAGTGTGACTTTTTTTTTTTAAGTACTGTACATTGTACGTAATATGTACTCATGCTAGGTAACTGCTCTACCGCTAAACCTAACTCCTTTGTAATCATAGATTACTTCTTTAGAGGACCTGTACAACCACATTGGGGTTAGGACCTCAACCTATGAATTTGAGTACCTACCAATTTCCTATGACCTTCCTAAAACAATCTTTTTGAGCACTGGGGTTTAAATTCAGGGTCTTACACTCTCTCTGCTTGCTTGCTTAGCTGGTACTCTATCTTTTCAGCCATACTTTTTTTTTTTTTGTCTGTCGTGGGGCTTGAACTCTGTGCTTGGGCGCTGTCCTTGTGCTCTTCAGCTCAAGGTGAGCGCTCTACCACTTGAGCCACAGCACCACTTCCAGTTTTCTAGCAGTTTATTGGAGATAAGAGTCTCACAAACTTTCCTGCCCTGGCTTGCTTTGAACCTCGATCCTCAGATCTCAGCCTCCTGAGTAGCTAGGATTACAGGCGTGAGCCACCGGCACCCGGCTCAGCCATATTTTCAAGCCTGGCTGTTTGCTGATTTTTGCAAGATGGAGTCTCATGGATTTTATTGCCCATGTTGGCTTTGAACTTTGACTCTCAGAATCTCAGCATCCTGAGTAGCTAGGATTGTAGGTATCTGGCTAAGAAATAGTCTTAATGTTTCTTCACATTTTGATTCAGGCAGATAGAAATCAGTATGGATTGATGTGGTCTTGACTGCTTGCAGGTAAGCTCAGCCATGTGTTTGAGAAAACATTGAAAAAGGAGGCACAAAGCCAAATTCAGCACCAAGGACTGCATTGAAAAGGCAGACTGAGAGAGGAGTGTTAGGGCACCATTCACATTGTAATCTATGTGGATGCATTTCCTTCAAAACTTGTAAGGCCATACCTTAAGTAGTAGTTCTGAAAAGTATTTGTTGGAAACTATTGGCATCTTTCCTGAAATCTGCTTCAATTCAGACACTCAGGGGTATGCCTGGGGAGAAAATTGCCATATGCCTATGTTGAAAGGCTAGATTATTAAGCACCATTTCACTTTGTTATGTAGCTCTTCCAATCAAGCTAATACCAAGAGATTGCCCACTAATTAAAGTTCTTGGCTACAGGCAACAGAAACCAACTCTGACTAACTTAAGAAGGAACATAAAGGAATTTATTGAAAGAAAATATGAAAATTCATAGAATCAAGACAAAATGAAAAATAATCAGTAAGAATACTCAAGTAATAAGATACACAGGAATCATGGCAATTTTGGATATGTGGTAACAGAAATGAATATAAAATTACCTGATAAATTACTTTATCTGGTAATTACCTTTTTCATGTTTATATTTCTCTACTGTAACAACCTTTTGCCCCAGAATTAATCAGCTTCAAGAATTTTCCGTCTTTCTCTCTCTCACATACACACACACTCTCTCTCTTTTCCCAGAGAAAGTAGTTCAGCCTGGTTAGGATAGAATGTCATCCTCTGACAAGGGAAGGGCATTGAACCGTGATTGACAGCCCTACTAAGCCAGTGGGTGGTGGGGGAGGGGATTTCTCCAAAAGAAAGAGATAGAATGCTGATAGAGAAAAACAACAGATGTCCTCTGTATTCCAACCATGGGTTGCCAAGCAACATCCTCCCACTTTTAAAATACCATATACAATTTTTAAAATGCCTCTGCCTAACAAAACATAATGATTGCAAAGGCAAACAAAGGATACACTCAACTCCTTCCAAAAGAACACAGCCCATGTCCAGTGATGGTATTCATTCTTTCCTGGGTTCCATCATGATCATCTTCCAGAGTTTGCAGCTTGTGGACATAATGACAAACAACCCTCTATAGGGGCAAGATTGTGTTCATAATTGTGTTCCTCTGTTTTCACCTCAAGCCTGCTATCCAGTAGATATTTATTACATGTTTGTTGAATGAATGAATGTAACCAAAGAAGGAATAAATGACAGAACTGAACAGGGGTTGTCTCCTTGTGGAAAAAGTGGATTGCATTTTTTTTGTTTGTATGTGATAATTACATGAATTAATTAACAAATCAGAAGGCACACAGAAGACTTTGCTCACTGAACAAGATTCTTTCAGAATTGTCTACAGCTAACCATTTAACCTTCACATTTGTCTTTTATATACCTTTGTTTGGCCAATGAACATAGTGGTCATTTGAGTTTTACTTCTATTTATTTTAAGCTTTGCAAGTCTCTAGGGGAAGTAGAAATTTGTTATGCTAACTTAGTTCTAACACTGACAGGACATGGGTAAATCATGTCTGGGGAAATAAAACAAACTTTATTTGTACAAATATATAATTTGCATTAGTGTTTATAGAACTTTTTATTTTATGTTATTTACTTATTTTTGGTTTCTTTAGAAGAAGTCTTGTTATATAGCCTAGGCAGCTCTCAGACTTGGGATCCTCCTGCCTGTCTTTCCCAAATGCTGGGACTATAGCTAGCTGTGCACAAACATACCAGGCTAGAGTTTGTGTCTTAAAGGGTTAATATTTAGTGACTAACTTGAAAATTTGCATTGGTTAGATAGATATCTCATTAAACTATCAAGTTTGACCTGAACCATTTCATAAGCAGAGAAATAATTTAGTTGGTTTGGTATAATTTCTGCATTCAAAAGGTTGAGGCTGGAGGATTGAAAATTGAAAGGCAGTCTGGACCACATAGAAGATCTAGTCTGAAAAAACCCCAAAATATTAACAACAAACAATAAACAAAAAATTAAGTTAATTTTTAATGGACATTTTAAAAAAGTGAAGACATTAAAAGTCTATTGTGCCACTTGCTGGTGGCTCACACTGTAATCCTAACTACTCAGGAGGATGAGCTCTGAGGATCTTGGTTCAGAGCCAGCCTGGATAGTCTATGAGACTAGAAGTGGAGCTGTGGATCAAGTGGTAAAGCATCAGTTTTGGGCTAAGGGACAGTGCCTAGGCCCTGAGTTCAAGCCCCCAGGAGGAGGTGGGGGGGTCAACGGGGGTGGGGGGGGAGAATCCAACCTCTTCCCAAAGTCCTTGATATCAAATTAAACCCCATTCTCTCTACATGATGGCTCTAGTAGATGACTCATACCTGCTTTCACTCTCATCTCCATTTGAGTTCTCCTCACAGCAGCCAAATATAAATCAGCTCACATTAGATTTAGTCATGGGCCAATCAAAAGGGCAGCTGGATGGTTTCCTTGCTACGCATTAACTATGATACTTTTCTTTTCTACTCTGTGGCTCTGTTCATGTTGTTCCTAATTTTATTCAATAATGCCTTACAGAACACAAAAAAGAAAAAGAAAAAGGCAGCTGGAAACATAGCTCTGTGTCAATCTCTTGGCAGTGTAATAAGCCTGGGGGCCAATCTCATTTAAATTAGTGTAATGTCATCCCTAGCAAATTGTTTGTTTGTTTGTTTTGGTACTGGAGATGAACTCAGGGGCTCACACATGCTAAGCACATGGTACATGGGCTCTACCACTGAGCTACACCCTCAACCCCCAGCAAATAGAATTGAAAAATAAAAAAGGAAGAGGATGTGGCTGCTATGGAAAACTATAAATAACTGAGCTTGGCCAGATCACCTTGGCTCTTCTCCACACTTCATTGTGTATCACAATCTCTGGGCAATCAGTGTAAGAATGCTGGGGAAATAGTCATAATAACCCGGATGTTTTCCACTAGGTGCTTGCCATGTCAACTTGCTTCTCTCATTTCAAAGTCGACCTTTGGTGAACTAATGAAAGGCTGGTTTCTATGACCCAGGCTTGTGCTCTGATGTTATGCCATCCATTCAACAGAAATGAATATTGTGAATTTTGGTTCTTTTCCATGCTGTCTTCCAGAAGGACTGATGGCCAGAAATACAGTGCACAGAAGACTTTCTAAATTTCAGGCATAATTACTGTGAAGTTAATGAAGTTTAAGATTTAAAACCACCATCACCCCTTCCTTACAGAATACCCTGCGAAGGCCCTGCAATTAATTTTGTATTCATACTTTCGTATTCTTTTTTTCTTGTGCTGATCTTGGAGCTTGAACTCAGGACCTGGATGCTGTCCCTGCCTTTTACCCTAAGGCTAGCACTCTACCACTTAAGCTACAGCTCCACTTCTAGCTTCATAGTGGTTCATTGGAGATGAGTCTCATAGACTTTCCTGCCCAGGCTGGCTTCTAACTGCAGTCCTCAGATCTCAGCCTCCTATGTAGCTAGGATTACAGGCCTAAGCCACTGGCACCCAGCTTTGTTGTTGTTTTTAAAGGACTTCACCATTTGCAACCAAGCTTACAGTTCTTTTTCTAAGGTTGTATGATGGCTACCAGGAATAGGAAATTCAGGATGTGGGTGACATAAGTGTAAGGGTTTTCTAAAGATGGGTTGGGAAGTGGCTCAGTGGTAGAGCGCTTGCCTTGCATGCCTGAGGCCCTGGGTTCGATTCCTCAGTACCACATAAGCAGAAAAAAAAAAGCGGGAAGTGGCGCTGTGGCTCAAGTGGTAGAGTGCTAGCCTTGAGCTGAAGAGCTGAGGGCAGCACTCAGGCCCAGAGTTCAGGCCCCACAACTGGACCCCCCCCAAAAAAAAAAGGGTTTTCCAAAGTGAACACCAGGCAGAAGAGAGTTTATTAGGAGAACCAAATTGCTGGCTTGCACCAATGTGGGTGTGCAGAGAAGGAACTAATGGTACCGAGAGATTATAAAGGAAAAGGGAAGTATGAGATGCAGAAGTGACCTCAGAGGATGAGGAAATAACCTCAGAACCTGGGGGACCTACCTCCCACTACCCCAGGTGCCAGTTACCAGGGTTACAGGTGCTGGGGATGGGGAGAGGGACTTCTTGCAAAGACCATGTGCAGTCTTGAGTGGAGAACAAAGGGGGAGGGGTCTATGTGTGGGTTTTGCATGGAAAGTAAAGAACAGAAGGGGCCACTTTTCCTGGGCATAGTTAACAATAAGCAGCTTAGGAGAGGACACAGTAAGTATAGTTTTCCTGTGGCCTACCTATTTACTAGACAGAAGTTATGATTCCTCTCAGACACCTTTCTCAACCAGTCCAAGGCACTCAGCATCTTCACCCTTCACTCAGCACACACTGTTTTTCAATCTTGCTAAGACTCCTGAGAGATGGCCCATTGCATGGACATTGGCAAGATCTCATTGGAAAAGGCATTCTAAATATCTTGGCTAGGGCTGGGAAGATGGCTCAGTGGTAGAGCACTTGCCTTGCATGCATGAGGCCCTGGGTTTGATTCCTTAGCACCACATAAGCAAAAAGAAAAAAGGCGGGCCGGGCGCTGGTGGCTCATGCCTGTAATCCTAGCTACTCAGGAGGCTGAGATCTGAGGATCGCGGCTCAAAGCCAGCCCGGGCAGGAGAGACCGTGAGACTCCTATCTCCAACAAACCACCAGAAAACCAGAAGTGGCGCTGTAGCTCAAGTGGTAGAGCACTCGCCTTGAGCTGAAGAGCTGAGGGACAGCGCCCAGGCCCAGAGTTCAAGCCCCACGACCGACCAAAAAAAAAGAAAAAAGCCGGAAGTGGCGCTGTGGCCCCCACGACCGGACCCATAAATAAATAAATAAACAATAAATATCTTGGCTATAAAACTGTATGGTAGCTTGATCTTCTCTGCACAGCAGTGAGGAAACTGGTACAATCAGCAGTTCCGCTTAGTATTCGTTCTACCACTAGGATAGGAGATGTGATTCACTGAAGTCTGGGCATGACAAATTTAAATTTCTTCATTGGATTCATTGTAAATGAGACATTTGGCTTCTATCTCTGAATGATCTAAGATTTCAGGATTTGTAGTTATTTTAGATGGTAGTTCCACTACACATTAAGGTAAAATTACACAAAGTAGCTAGTATGGTGAGTGTCCCCTAAAGGTCTGTGTATTAAAAGTTTGGTCTTGGGGCTGGGAAGGTGGCTCAGTGGTGGAGCGCTTGCCTTGCATGCATGAGGCCCTAGGTTTGATTCCCCAGCACCACATAAGCAAAAAGAAAAAAAGCCAGAACTGGCGCTGTGGCTCAAGTGGTAGAGCGCTAGCCTTGAGCTGAAATGCTGAGGGACAGTGCCCAGGCCCAGAGTTCAGGCCCCACAACCAGACCCCACCCCAAAATAAAATAAAATAAAAGTTTGGTCTCCAAAATGGCACTAGTGAGGGGATGGTGGAACCTTTGAGACAGTGGGACTCAGTGGGCGTGTACTCTTGAAGGGGCTTGTGGGCTCCTGGGCAGTTCTCTTTCTCATGTGTTTCCTGGCTCATGAGGAGGGTAGTTTGCTCCACTACTTACTTGTTCCTGCTATAATATAGTGCCCTCAGGAGAGGCTACAAGCAATGTGGCTTGGAATGGGACTTTCAAACTGTGAGCTGAATAAACCTTTTTCTTTCTTTTTTTTTTTTTTGTCAGTTGTAGACCTTGAACTCAGGGTCTGGCTGGGTGCTGTTCCTGAGCTTTTCTTCTCAACATCACTTCTGCTTTTCTGGTGGTTAATTGGAGATAAGAATCTTATGGCCGGGTGCCAGTGGCTCACTCCTGTAATCCTAGCTACATAGGAGGCTGAGATTTGAGGATCATGGTTCAAAGCCAGCCTGGGCAGGAAAGTCTGTGAGACTCTTATCTCTAATAAACCACCAGAAAACCGGAAGTGGCACTATGGCTCAAGTGGTAGAGCGTTAGCTTTGAGCTGAAATGCTGAGGGACAGCGCCTGGCCCAGAGTTCAAGCCCCATGACCAACCAAAAATTAAAAAATAAAAATAAAAAGAGTCTTATGGACTTTTCTGCCTGGGCTGGCTTTGAACCTCGATCCTCAGATCTCAGCCTCCTGAATAGCTGAGATTACAGGTATGAGCCACCAGCACACATCTAACTTTCTTTAAAATAAGTTCATTTCCTCAGCTATTTTATTATAGTCATGGAAAGCTGACCAATATAGTTAGTGATTTAACACACTCTCCTTCATCATTTCTATTAGCAAAATGAGCTCCCTTCCCATAGCTTAGTACACTCCCTCCCCTCTCCACAGCTTAGCATGCTCCCTTCCTAGGCAACACTAGGCCCATGTAGTAAAAGCAGTAAATAATCAGCCTCCAACCCCCTTGACCTTGGGATGGCACTTCTCTGGGGCAGCTACCACCATATAAGGCAACAAGAGCCCCTTAGAGTGACCTTCAGGTCTGAGCAGCTGCAGGACCCCTTATCTACTATTTGGACAGCAGCCATAAATCCTAGTCTACCATGATGAAGCCCCTGGCCCACTCGTCCGCACCAGGGTCTCCACCTCCTAGCCTCTTCCAGCCTCTCCTAAACTTCTAGGTTATACAGGTCACTTCAGAAAATAGCTGATGCTTCTTCTCACTTCTCCCTTGTGAGAAGGGTCTTGCCGGCCCCTTTCCCTGCAATAAACCTTTCTTTGTTCTCTGTACCTGGATGTCTGCGTGGTTTTCTGGCAAAGTCTAATTTACCCTATCAATTTCCAAAGCCAGGCATCTGTGGCTCACGCTTGTAGAGCTAGCTACTCAAGAGGTTGAGATCTGAGATCCCAGTTCAAAGCCAGTCTGGGCAGATAAATCTGAGACTTAACCACCAAAAGCCAGAAGTGGAACTGTGGCTGAAGTGATCAAGTGCTAGACTTGAGAGGAAAAAGCTAAGAGAATGTGCTTGGGCCCTAAGTTCAAGCCCCCCGCCCCCCCGAATTAGAAGTTCTGAATTGAGGAAAGCTAAATTGCTCTGTATAATAGAGGAAAGTAAATTTGGAGTACAGAAGGTAGTTCTAGAGAGTACAGATGGAAAGGAGAGAGAAGGAAGTCAGAAAAATTCTGAATGAGCCGGGCACTAGTGGCTCATGCCTATAATCCTAGCTACTCAGGAGGCTGAAATCTGAGGATCGCAGTTCAAAGCCAGCCCAGGCAGGAAAGTCCATGAGACTCTTATCTCCAATAAACCACTAGAAAACCAGAAGTGGTGCTGTGGCTCAAGCGGTAGAGCGCTTGCCTTGAGCTGAAGAGCGCAGGGACAGTGCCCACGCTCAGAGTTCAAGCCCCATGACTGACCAGAAAACAAACAAAAGAAAAGAAAAGAAAAGAAAAATTCTGAATGATTAGATATATAGTGGGTTAAATGCCAGTGAGAAACCTTAGAATGGTTAGATAACTGAAAAGCATTTTAAGAGTGGAATTCTCCCAAATGAATACACTGATTTAGGGTGGGGATACAGCTTAGGGTGGTAGTTTACCCAGCTTGCCCATGGCCCTGGATTTGATACACAACATTACAAAAATAAACTAACCAATAAACATTTGCTTCATCTTCTGGTCCTTGATCCTCAAATATTTTAGAATACTTGCCACCAAGTGGATGTTTGGAATGGTTAGAACTGTAAAGCTTGAGTTGAGATCATACATATGGAAGAAATACAAGCTGGGGCTGGGGATCAGTGGTAGCGTCTGCCTACAATATCCAGAACTACAAAGCAAAAAACCAAAAGCAAACATGCACACATATACATAAAACAAATTTCAAGAAGAAATCCTAAAACCAGAAAGCAGAGGGATGACAGGAGAATGTAATTCCTGGGAAGTCTCAAGATCCTTAAGAAGCCTGGATTCCTTCCATGGAGTTTGGGATTTGAAAATTATAGGATAGGCCTAGCCCTGGTGGCTTACACTTGTAATCCTAGCTACTCAGGAGGCTGAGAGCTAAGAACCGTCATTGAACGCCAGCCTGGGCAGGAAAAGTCCCTGAGACTATGATCTCCCATTAGCCAGCAAAAAGCCTGCAGTGAAGCTGTGGCCCAAATGGCATAGTACCAGACTTGAGTGGAAAAGCCAGGCTACATCATGAGGACCTGAGTTCAAGTCCCAGTACAGTAGAAAGCTTTTCTCGGGCTGGGAAGGTGGCTCAGTGGTAGAGCGCTTGCCTTGCATGCCTGAGGCCCTGGGTTCGATTCCTCAGTACCACATAAGCAAAAAGAAAAAAG
>NW_012267249.1:2326812-2328256 GCF_000151885.1 Dipodomys ordii | reverse complement strand
CTCTGGCTCTTCTTTTCTGCTCTCACTCTCTCTCTTGCTCTTGCTCTTCTCTTCTGCTCTCACTCACCCTCTTGCTCTTGCTGCTCTTTTCTTGCTCTCTCTGTTCTATTCTAGCTCTCTCTGTTCTTTTCTTGCTCTCTCTCTTTCCCAGCCACGTGGAGTGCCAACCTTGCCTGGCCCCAGCAGGTCTACCCCTTACCTGAATACCACGTGAGTGCTACTGTTCTTACCCCTCTCTCTGCTCTTTTCTGGCTCTTTTCTCTCTCTTCCCTCTCTTCCCAGCTCTCTCTCATTCCCAGGCCTTCCCCAGCCACATGGAGTGCCAACCTTGCCTGGTCTCAGCAGGTCTACTGAATAAACCTACCCCTTACCTGAATACCACGTGCGTGCCTGGTGCTGTTCTTAATCGGCTACCTCTTTTTAAAAACCTAACAGTTACCCATGGGACTTTATAGGCCTAAGTGAAGAGTTGGTGCTTTAGCAAAAGCAACCTCAGTCCTTGTTATAGTATGAGCAAATTCCAGTATTGGTAAAATAAATAAATAAATAAACAGGAAGCTGATAACCAGTGGTTTATACCTGCAATTCTAAAAGCTATTTAGAAAGCTGAGATCTGAAAATCATGGTTCAAAGTCAGCCTTTGCAGGAAAGTCTGTGAGACCTTTATCTCCAATTAACCACCAAAAAGCCAGAAGTGAAATTGTGGTTTAAATGGTAGAGCACCAGTCTTGAGTAAAAAAGTTAAGGGACAGTGCCCAGGCCCTGAAATTTAAGCTCCAGTACTGGTATGCACATTGACCCTCACATGCACATAATAATAATAATACGTTAAATTAAATTAAACAGGACACCTTGAGCTTTTCAGGGTTTACTCCTTTTTTGGGGGGGCAGTACTAGGGACTGAACTGGGTCCTCATGGTACTTGTTAGATAAGCATTATGCTGCTTAACCTATGCCCCTGGCCACACCCCACCCCTTTCTTTTTAGAGAAGGTCTTTCTTCTGTTCTCACTTTCTCCTTGTTGGCCTCAGACATACAATACCCCTGCCTCTGCCTCCTGAATAGCTGGAATTACAGGTATGCAGTTCACATTCAACTTGGAAATGTTCCATAGCTGGACCTAGAGGGAGGTCCATATATGTTTACATGTAAAACATTCAGACAATGGTTAAAATGTGTGTCTAAATTAAACAGCAGAGGAAATTTAAAAATAAGTTTCTTAAAGTATGAAAGCAAAATGTTTGTAGTTTGTATGTTTTTCCCCCCAAAATATTAAAACAAGTATAACTAGAAAGAATGCCTAACCTTGCTTGCATTTCTTTTTTTTTTTTTGTCCGTCGCGGGGCTTAAACTCTGGGCCTGGGCGCTGTCCCTCAGCTCTTCAGCTCAAGGCGAGCGCTCTACCACTTGAGCTACAGCGCCACTTCCGGTTTTCTGGTGGTTT
>NW_012267249.1:2323692-2326762 GCF_000151885.1 Dipodomys ordii | reverse complement strand
AGGAGGAGGCTGCAATGCTTGGTAAGAAATGTATGCATTATCCTGCCCATGTAATTGTAACCCCTCTGTACAGTATGTTCACAAATAAAATTAAATTTAAAAAATTAAATTAAATTAAAAAAAAAGAATGACATGGGAATTCAAAGCCACAGGCCCAGTTTTAGGGGGTCAACAGAATCAGGTTTGGTCATTTAACCAACATACCCGCGAAAGAAACCAGAAGTAAAAGCTCATGCCTAGCTACTCAGGAGGCTGAGATATGAGGATCCCAGTTCAAAGCCATGCTGAGCAAACAAATCCATGAGACCTTTATCTCTTATTAACCAGCTAAAAAACCAGAAGTAGAGGTGTGGCTCAAGTGGTAGAGCACCAAACTTGAGTGAAAAAGCCTAACAAGAGAGAGGGTGACCCTGAGTTAAAGCTTTGTTCTTGTGGCACGAACACACTATGGGAAGAGGTAGAGTAAGTGCTTCAGAGAGGTACAAATGAGCTTTAGGTTTAAACAGGGAATTGGAAGTCTTTTTTCTTCATTCAGCAATGAGGACTAGGGCTGGGATCTCATAAATGCTAAGCAAGTATTCTACCTCTAAGATAACTCTCAGCTCCTATGTTGTATATTCGATCCATTACTGTGTCTCATGGACTTTCCTGCCCAGACTGACTTCAAATTGAGATCCTCAGATCTCAGCCTCCTGAGTAGCTAGGATTACAGGTGTGAACCTCCTGTGCCCACCCCTTTAGTTATTTTTTTTAGAGTAAGGTGTTGCATTTATGCCTAAGTTGGCCTATACCATAATCCTCCAGCTTACACTTCCCTCATAACTGGAATGAGAGCTGTGTGCCATTGCACCCAACTTTTTATTAATTGAGATGGAGCCTTGCCAACTTTCTGCCTGGGCTGGCCTGGAGCTGTGATCCTCCTGATGTCACTCTCCCCAGTAGCTACCATTACAGGCCTGAGTGACTGTACCCAGCAAATTTCCAGCTTTGACATACAAATTTTAAAATGTCAGTAATAGAGGGAGGGAGGAGAGAGAGAAGGGAGAGGGGTATAGAGTGAATGGAAAAGCTCAGGAGAGATTATGAGAATGAATAGTTTGGAAGGCATCTGGACACTTAAATCCATGAGATCAGAGGAAATCAACCAGCCTAATGATTTTCTACACACATGACTCACCCACTAGAAAACAGCTAGAATATATTTTTGGTGGGTGGTGAGGTGGAAGTTGTAATGATTAAAGTGAGGAGCACCACAAGGTTCAGTGAGTGGGGCACAGGTTGCCAGGTGTCCTGAAATATATTGGACCACCCTGAACACCAAAAACTATTCGACAAGACTTTCCCATGTCTTATTAGACATTCACTTGATGTATGTATGTTTTTTATTTAACTCCACCTAGAATGGAACTCTGTTTTGCATATGAACACCGAGTATTTTATTTTATTATTTTTTGGGGGGGGTCCGGTCGTGGGGCCTGAACTCTGGGCCTGGGCGCTGTCCCTCAGCTCTTTAGCTCAAGGCTAGCCATCTACCACTTGAGCCACAGCACCACTTCCAACTTTTTCTACTTATGTGGTGCTGAGGAATCGAACCCAGGGCCTCATGCATGCAAGGCAAGCACTCTACCACTGAGCTACCTTCCCAGCCCGGATATGGTTTTCATATACATTGAGTTTCCCAGAAACACCACTTTAACACAAATGAGCAACATGGCTGCTAATGAATTGAGATGCCAGCTCACTTGTCTGATGGCTTCCAGTTGGGTTCAGCCACTCCTTATCTTGTCCCTTCAGGCCTGGGGGTGGCAGAGACTCCCTCCATCTTTCTTTGTTGGTTTCCTTAATTTTGCCTGCAATTTTGGCAATAATTCCTTCATTAAACTGGTCTCAATTGGACTCAATTTGAGTGTGCCATCTGTTTCCTGCCAGAACCTAACTAACACAGTGGTTACATTATCTCTGAATTTCATTTCAAGACAGTCAAAGGCCAAGTTACAAAAGATTTCCTTAAAAAAAAAGGAGTCAATCCAGAATGGTGGAACATTTTACAGGACAAGTGAGCTGATTTTGTACTCCAAATAAAGAGAGGGTGTGTGTATGGGGGTGGGGGTGGGGGAGGCAACTACAGAGTAAAGAGATTGCAAGGGCACAACAAAATACAATGTGTAGACCTGCTCTGCATCCGAATTTGAACAAACTCAACCAGATAAGACATATCTGAGACACTAAGAAAAGTATAATTATATAACTATTCAGTGACACCAAAGAATGTGTGTGTGTGTGTATGTGTGTGTTCTGAGGCTTGAACTCAGGGCCTGAGCACTGTCCCTGAGCTCTCTAGCTCAAGGGTAGCACTCTACCACTTTCAGCTACAGCACCACTTAGTTTTCTGGTAGTTAATTGGAGATAAGAGTCTCTAGGAAGCCAAACACTGGTGGCTCATGCTTATATAATCCTAGCTACTCAGGTGGCTGAGATAAAAGGATCACAGTTCAAAGCCAGCCTGGCAGGAAAGTCCGTGAGACTCTTATCCTCAACAAACCACCAGAAAACTGGACGTGGTGCTCTGACTCAAGTGGTAGAGCATTAGCTGAAGAGCTCAGGAACAGCACCTAGGCCCAGAGTTCAAGCTCTACAACTGGAAAAAAAAAAAAGAGTCTCCTGGACTTTCCTGCCCTGGCTGGCTTCACCTGCAACTCTCAGATCTCAGTCTCCTGAGTAGCTGGGATTACAAGTGTGAGCCACTGGCACCCAACTCCAAAGAGCTGTTTTGAATTATGTTAGGTACAATCACAGTAGTATAAACATGCAAGAATATGGGCCTGTGTCTTTAAGAAATACAGAGTAAAATAGAAATACAGAGTAATATAGAAATGAAATGATATAATGCCTAGAGTTTGCTAAACTTTGGCAACATGAGCCCTGAGGCTGAGATCTGTCTTTTTCTCTACCACCTTCTTCTTGCCCAGAACTGGATTAAAAGACACTCCAGTAAAACACACACACACACACACACACACACACACACACACACCTTTTGGTAATAAAAAAAAAAAGACAAACCTTGACA
>NW_012267249.1:2312992-2316032 GCF_000151885.1 Dipodomys ordii | reverse complement strand
GGCTTCTTGCTTGCATTTCTAAAGACACATTCTATCTTCAGTTTTCAAGTCTTCAATGGAACTGAGGGAAGGGCATTTCCACAAGAGGCCAAAAGAGCAACTTTGGGAATAGGCTGCTAAGTTATCATTTCCATTTAAGGCAAGGAAGACCATGTTTATACCTGTCTCCAGAGCTGAAATAAGCTACTTCAAACCCTATAGAGCTCTGCCATTGATGTGTATCAGCCAAAAGCCACAAGGTGGGGATGTTTGCAAGTTTGGGTTAGACAACCTGGATCCCTTTAGGAACAGCCAAGTGAAAAGGCCCCTCCTACAAATGGTGTTGGCTTTGGGGATTTACAGAAATGACCCAGCCAATCTGCTGGAAGCCATAGACTGCTAGGAACTAGCTCTAGGATTTAAGTCCCATAGAAATGAAAGGAGTGAGGAGGACCCTGGAAAGAAGTCTTAGATGTCATAAAACTGACTAATAGGGTGGGACATAAAAATGGACTGAGCAGGGGAGTATGACCTGGTGTCGACTCTGCTTTTGCTTTTGGCTTCAGTGTGATCTTGTGTGACTCCTTGCCTTTTCTAGGCCTGGAGTCTAGGTTCCTGTGGTTTCTCTAGTTTTAGCATCCCTTGAAACAGCAGGAGTGGGGGAGTGAGGGGTGTCATTGAAGGCGAGTGTCCTGGCATGAATGGTTGGTTGCCAGGACTTGGTCACAGATAGGAGTCAGAGAGGCTCCAGTCTAATTCTTTGCAAGCAGCGATGGTGGCACACAGTCTTGTCCTTTCCTATGCTTTTGATCTTAGGTTGTCCTAAGTCATCACAGAACTCCACTCAAACCACTCAGACCACCTTGGGTTACCTGCAAACAGTGACCCAATCCACTCACCCCAGACCAGCCTCAACAGAATTTTGCCAGACCAAAGGCAATTTCCTGAATGGTGAGCAATCAAGGCTCACCCAGGGCTGGGCCTCTTTAGGGTGTGGGCCTCTTCTTGGAAAGGGCCCTGCAGACCACAAATCAAGGACTTCCTTAATTGTCCTAGAGATGAGAGCCCCACCCAGCTCTGTCCAGCTGCCCTGGAAGAGAGAAGAAGCTCTGAGCATAGTCCAAAACCCAAACCTGGCTACCTGTCTCTCTAGCCATGGCTGTTGCTTTCTCCTCTGATGTCTTGCTTTTGTTCAACATGTAGTGTGACGCCACTGTGAGCCAACCACCAAGTTACACACTACAGACACTGAGATGTGTCATCTAAGGGCTTCACAGTCCAACCAGATGTACAGTTGATTCCCATTATTTGTTTTGGTTGTCTTTTATAGTCACTGCAAACACCGGTTAGCAAACCCAACACCATTGATCCTGGGAGAAATGAAAAAGTTCCTGCAAATGCCACATGATTGTCAAATAATCTGTATAGACTTGTTTCATGTGTGCTTCTATTTAAAGACACATTATTGAATACGTATTTTGACACATTATGTCCTGTAACTCATGCCTGAATGAAGCTAATCTAACACAAGTGTTTTCTCTGTAAGACAAGTCATAACTTTCTCCTTTTCTTCCTTCCTTCCTTCCTTCCCTCCCTCCTTTCTTCTTTCTTTTTCTTTCTCTTTCTTTCTTTCTCTCTGTCTGTCTTTCCATCTTTCTTTCTGTCTTCTTTCCTTCCTTCTTTCTCTTCCTTCTTCTTTCTCTTTCTTTCTTGCTTGCTTTTCTTCCTCCCTCCCTCCCTCCCTCCTTCCTTCCTTCCCTCCCTTCTCTCCCTCTCCTGTCCTGTCCTGTCCTCTCTTCTTCTCTTTTGTCAGTACTGGTGAGGCAGGGAAAATGAGGCGCATGACAGCCAGGAATTTAGAAACTGTATTTAGAAACATAGCACTATCTTCTTTGTGTTAACCCTTGAACTCCATTAGCTGCAGTATTAACACAAGGGCAAAAAACAAGAGCAATATTCTCCATCTGACTGTGCCTGCTGGCCCAAACAATCAGTGTGCTCTAAAAAGTGAGAAAGGACATCATAAAAAAGACAAATGCTTTGGAAAACAGCTCCTCCTGGCACAAAGAGCTTATCTCAAAGGATAAACACCAGGAAGCACACTATCTCAAGGATAAGCACCAGTTTTAAAATATATGGCAGAATGCATTCTTTCCTAAAGAGATTCCCAAACATCATGGCTATATATTTAAAGTACAGGTCAGTCTCAGAGACCCTGAACTCCAGAGGTAAAAGTGTAACACCAAGAGTGATTAGGATCAAAGATAAACACCTAACATGCATAAGTCAGACCCTGCCTTGATCTTATAAATACCCTGTGGTCAAAGAGCCCAGGGTGTCTTGCTCCCTTTGAGAGCATCCACACATACTCTGTTAGTGTGCCCCTGCTTTTCTTGCTTGTCTGTTTGTCTACTTTTAGTCTGCTTGTCTGCCTGCCAGGTATTCTACCACTTGAGCTAGCCAGTGTTTTTGCTGGATATTTTGGAGATAAGACTCTCACAGACTTTTCTGCTCAGACTGACTTCAAACTATGATTCTCTAGATCTCAGCCTCCTGAGTAGCTATGATTATACCTGTACATTACAACCTTTTGTCTTCCCCCCCCCCGCCCCCCAACCAGTCACTGGGCTTGAACTCCAGTCCTGAGCACTGTCTGTGAGATTTTTGCTCATTAATAGCACTCTGCCACTTTGAGCCACAGTGCCACTTCTGGTTTTCTGGTAGTTAATTGGAGATAAGAGTCTCACAGACTTTCCTGCCTGGGCTGGCTTTGAACCATGATCCTCAGATCTCAAGCCTCCTAAGTAGCATGAGCCACCAGTGCCTGGCGCTTCTGGCTTTTTCTGTTTATGTGGTACTGAGGAAGGGATCCCAGGGCTTCATGCATGCTAGGCAAGCAGTCTACCACTAAGCCACATTCCCAGCCCTCTAATTGTGTGTGTGTGTGTGTGTGTGTGTGTGTGTGTGTGTGTGTTGCTTACTGGGCTTGAACTTAGGGTCTGGGCACTGTCCTTGAGCTTTTTTGCTTATGGCTAGCATTTTACATTGGAGCTATAGCTCT
>NW_012267249.1:2311542-2312942 GCF_000151885.1 Dipodomys ordii | reverse complement strand
AAGACACTCCAGTAAAACACACACACACACACACACACACACACACACACACACCTTTTGGTAATAAAAAAAAAAAGACAAACCTTGACAAAAAAAAAAAAAGAAAAGAAAAAGAAAAATTGGGGGGAAGCCAGGCATCAGTGGCTGGCTCAATCCTAGTGACTCCAGAGGATTATAGTTTGAGGCCAGCCCAGGCAGAAAAATATAAGAGACTCCATCTCCAGCAAAAAGCTGTGTTGGAAGTGTGGCTCAAGTGGCAGAGCACACAAGCAACACAAGCAAAGGAAGCAGTGGCAGATATGAGTCCCTGAGTTCAAAGAAACAAAAACAAAAATAAAGTGAATTTAGCCAGATTGCTGGATATGAGATAAAACAAATGTATATCTATAAAGAAGCAATAAACAACCGAGAAATAAAATTTACAGGATAATATTATTTATAACATTATGAAAAACTTTAGGCAGGAGTGTGTCAAATGGTAGAGAGCCTGCCCAGCAAGCTGAAGGCCCTTAATTCAACCCTCAGCAGTGACATCCCCCAAAAAGAAAAGGAAGGCCAAGTGCCGGTGGCTCATGCCTATAATCCTAGCTACTCAGGAGGCTGAGATCTGAGGATCAAGGTTCAAAGCCAGCCTGGGCAAGAAAAGCTGTGAAACTCTTATCTCCAATAAGCCACCAGAAAAACTGGAAGTGGAGCTGTGGCTCAAGCGGTAGAACGCTAGCCTTGAGTTGAAGAGCTGATGGACAGTACCCAGGCCCAGAGTTCAGGCCCCACAACCGACGAGAAAAAAAAAAAGAAAGAAAGAAAGAAAAAGAAAAGGGAAAAAAATTAAATCGATCACTTGAACAGAATAAAGCATCAGAATAGGCTGGATGCCAGAGCTCATACCTGTAATCCTAGCTAGTCAGGAGGCTGAGACCTGGAGAATCATAATTCAAAGCCAATCTGAGCTAAAAACTCCCCAACATTCTATCTCCATCTAGCCAGCAAAATGACTCACAGAAAGGTGTGAGTCAAGTGGTAGAGAGCCAGCTGAGAGCAAAAAAGCTGAGTGAGAGTTTAAGGTCCCGAGTTCAAGCCCTGGTACTGGAACACCCACAAAAAAGTTTCACATATACATGCTTTTGTGATTTAAATCAAAGACATCATTATAATTAAGAAAGGTAAGGATGAGTATTTAATAAAAAGGCGTTACAACAATTGGATATGTCTAAAGAAAAATGAACTTTGACCTTTTAATTTTTTCCCCCTAATCTGATATTGGGCCTTGAACTCAGGGCTTCCAACTTTTATTCTTTCTTTCTTTCTTTTTTTTTTTTTGGGGGGGGTCCAGTTGTGGGGCCTGAACTCTGGGCCTGGGCGCTGTCCCTCAGCTCTTCAGCTCAAGGCTAGCACTCTAC
>NW_012267249.1:2248794-2303263 GCF_000151885.1 Dipodomys ordii | reverse complement strand
GCTAGCCTTGAGCTGAAGAGCTGAGGGACAGCGCCCAGGCCCAGAGTTCAGGCCCCACTATCGGACCAAAAAAAAAAAAAAAAACCACAAGCAGCTTTTCTTCTATTCCTTGATTGTGTCCTTGGTCTTCAGCTTAATCACTGTTCTTCATTCTATTCCTCCTTTTTTCCCCCACTAGAGCTGAGGTCTGAACTCAGGGCCTTGCGCTCACCAGGCAGGTTTTCTATTGCTGAGCTAAATCCCCAGCCCCTATTCTTCCTTTTTGCTGGGTTGATTTCTACTCTTTCTTTGGGCTTCAGGCTAGGACCTCTCAATCTAATCTGATTCTGTTACACACTTCCTTGTAAACTCAGGTCATGCAATATTCACTCAGTTAATAACAGTTTTTTTTCCAGACAAATAAAGTAAATTAATAAAATATGTTGTATTCCCAGAACAGGGTCTGACATATCAGAGGAGGCTCGCTTCATATTTTGTTAAGTAAACTAGCATGCATTATCCTGGGATCCTGATGCATAAACAGCTTCAGCATACCTCTCAACTGAGTCTTTTTTCCATACTAGGGCTTAAATGAACTTAAGGTCTCCTGCTTTGCTTTTTTGTGTGTGTGTGTAGGGGGGGGTCCGGTTGTGGGGCCTGAACTCTGGGCCTGGGTGCTGTCCCTCAGCTCTTCAGCTCAAGCCTAGCACTCTCCACTTGAGCCACAGTGCCACTTCTGGCTTTTTTTTCTGCTTATGTGGTGCTGAGGAATCGAACCCAGGGCCTCATGCATGCAAGGCAAGCGCTCTACCACTGAGCCATGTTCCCAGCCCTCCTGCTTTGCTTTTTTGTTCAAGGTTGATGCTCAAGTAGTTGAGCCATGCCTCCACTTCCAGCTTTTTTCTAGGTAATTGGAGATGCAAGTCTCTTGGATTTGTCTGTTTGGGCTGAGTTGGAACTATGATCTTTAGATCTCAGGCTCCTAAGTAGCTAGGATTACAGGCATGAGCCATCAATGCCTCCTGCCCACCATCTGGCTTGAAAGAGGCAGAGTCATTAGGCTGAAGGGTAGATGAGAAACTATTGGTGACATGGTATGTGTCCCACTTCATCCTGAGCTACCAACAATCTCCCAGGGACTGTTACTTAGTCTTTGTGTGTTTTACTCTGTATCATGTTTGCCCCTTAACACAGTAGTTAGGACACAGCAGGCAAGAAAATGTTTTATAAGATACAGATCACTTTTATCTTAAATATCTTTAATGGCTTTCTGGTCACTCTCAAAATTCAAATTCTTTTTTTTTTTTTGTCAGTTGTGGGGCTTGAACTCTGGGCCGGGGAACTGTCCCTGAACGCTTCATCACAAGGCAATCACTTTACACTTGAACCATAGCACCACTTCTGTTTTTCTGGTAGTTAATTGGAGGTAAGAGTCTTTTCTGTCTGGGCTGGCTTTGAATTGTAGTCCTCAGATCTCAGTTTCTGGAGTAGCTAGGATTACAGACGTGAGTCACCAGCACCCAGCTAAAATTCAAATTCTTATGTGAGTAACAAGGTCCTGGAGGAGCTGGCTTCCCATCCCCAGCACCACTTGGCCACTCTGGTCTCTTACTGTCCTTTGAATACACAAGTCTCTTTAGAAACTCAGGTAGTACACTAATCTGTATCCTCTACCTGCAGAGATTCCCTTCAAGCTCTTTGAACATTTGGATAATTGTCTTCCTTCATAATTTAAGTCAAATGTTGGGCTGTCAGGATATTCTTACTTGGACACCTGCCTGAAAGTGTCTATCATGGATTTTACCAAGGATTTGAGCTCTATGCTGTTCACCAGTATCCTCAGAGCCTCGCAGGTGCAGGATAGATAGTTGACTAATGATAAATATCTGTTTTGATCCATAATATCCAAGCTGATCTGATAAGTCTTGTGATGTTAAGGTTTTGCTCCTTCCTTCCAGAAGGTGGCGCCAAAACCACACCTGGTCCTAAGCAGAGGTATTGGGGATGTGGTTGGCATAATTGAAGGCCAGAATCTAGTGGAGAGACAGGGTTTGTTGTGGTAATGCTGGATCCACCTGTAGAAGAAGTTGAGATGGCACTTCTCCAAAAGATGAGTAGATATGAACTGGGATTCTGGATTGTCCTGCCCCCCCTCCTCCACCTATCTCCTCACTAAGAACTCCACAGAGGTAGTTTTTGAAAAGCACAGAAATTTCCTGTGAGCATGGAACTGGAGAAAGGCAATGTTTTCTAAATCTTCATGAAACATTTGGAAGAAACTAAGTCCCAGGCAGAAACAGGCTAATGGGTCAGTAAGAATAGAGGTTGACAGCGCGGTGCCAGTGGTTCATGCCTGTAATCCTAGCTACTCAGGAGGCTCAGATCTGAGGATTGCAGTTCAAAGCAGCCTGGGCAGGAAAGTCCATGAGACTCTTCTTTCCAATTAACCACCAGAAAACAGGAAGTGGTGCTGTGAGTCAAATGGTAGAGCACTAGCCTTAAGCTGAAGAGCTGAGGGACAGCGCCCAGGCCCAGAGTTCATTCAAGTCTCACAATGGACAAAAAAAAAAGAGGGCATGGAGTCTCCAGCTCTACAAAGGGGAAGAGAGGCAGGAACCACTCAGAAGCTTGCCAGACAGCTGAAGAAGTGAATTCTAGAATTCAGATGTGGCCTCTAAGATGGGCTATCTGTAGATCTGGGCTGGAGAGGTTAGCAGGACTCAGAATCTTTCTAGAAAGTAATGGAGACTCCTAGTGGGTTCCTGCACAGGGGAGTGACCTTGGGGAAGACTCACATTCCACAGAGGGAATGTGAAGAGATCCAGCCCCAAACAAAAAAGATCACCAGCTTGCTGATGCAATCATCCAGGTGAAAGAAGAGGATGTGAGAAAATAGAAGCCAGGCGAGGGTGGCTCATGCCTGTAATCCTAGCTACTCAGGAAGCTGAGATCTGAGGATCACGTTTCAAAGCCAGCCCAGGCAGGAAAGTCCGTGAGACTCTTATCTCCAATAAACCACTAGAAAACCGGAAGTGGTGCTGTGACTCAAGTGGTATTGCCTCACCTTGAGCTGAAGAGCACAGGGACAGCGCCCAAGCCCAGAGTTCAAGCCCCACAACCAACAAAATAGAAAAAAAAAGAAAGAAAATAGAAGACCTGAGAAGTCACTGTGAGGAAAGGAACAAGAAAGCTTATATATTTTCAACATTTAATTTAATTAATTCAATTTTTTGTCGGTCGTGGGGCTTGATCTCTGGGCCTGGGCACTGTCCCTCAGCTCTTCAGCTCAAGGTGAGCGCTCTACCACTTGAGCCACAGAGCCACTTCCGGTTTTCTGGTGGTTTATTAGAGGTAAAGAGTCTCACGGTCTCTCCTGCCCAGGCTTGGCTTTGAACCTTGATCCTCAGATCTCAGCCTTCTGAGTAGCTAGGATTACAGGTGTGAGCCACTGGCGCCCCGCTTCAACATCTAATTTTTATTTGCTTTTTCAGTGTAGGGGATGGAACCCATATTCCTGTGCACACCAGGCATTCTACCACCTAGCTGCATGCCCAGCTGTAAAATAATTGTTTTTGGTAGGCAGAGGGGATTGGGGCTTGAAATCAGGACCTTTTACTTTTGCACAAGGCTGATGTTTTACCACTTAAGCCGTAGCTCACTTCCAACTTTTTGGTGATTAATTGGAGATAAAATAATTTTCCTTCCCAGGCTAACTTTGAACTCTGATCCTCAGATCTCAGCCTCTTGAGTAGCTAAGATTATAGACTTGAGCTATTGGCACCTGGTGCTAAAGGGTTAATTTTTTGTTTGTTTGTTTGTTCTTTAGACAAGACTTGGAAGCTATTGATTAGAGGAAGAAGAAAGTGAGAATGAGTGGGCCTCTGTAAACATTTGCAGAAGTCAGACAGCCCTGCTCCTGCCTTGCACAGGTAACTTCTGAGCAGAGGTAGCACCTCCAAAGGTGGTAAGACTGGCTCAGTGAGACCATACTCTTGGCTCAGGTGACAGCCTAAAGCAGAAGCTCCAGGCCCACGTCACCGTCACCGTCACCGTAGCTTGACAGCTTGAATTTCAGTATCAACTCATCCACTTCCTTACTGGTTAACGACCTTGGGTTACTTTACTTCCCTCTATTTGCAAAATGATAATAGTACCTTCCTCATAGGGAAGTTATAAAGCCTAATTAGTATTTACGAACAGTCCCACAGGGCCCATTAGCTACATTTTGTGAAACTGCTAAAAGTGACTTGGTAGAAAAGTTTATCCAAAAGGATAGAGTTCCTCTCCCATGCAGAACGGACTTCTCATCCCAGGTAAAAGCCAAACCTAGTCTCACAATTTCTTTTGGGGCCTTATTTATCTATGAAGTAACATTGACTGGTGACTCAAACCTGTTAGCCTTGCTTCCTTGGGATTTTTGGGGCCCGGCCTAGGGGTGTAAGGACAAATGGTGTTCTAGAATGACTCTACCAATGTGTGAGAACCAACAGTTAATTTTTCAGGACATTGATAATGTAACCATTGCTTACCTGAATTGCCCTATAGTGGAAGTGTTATAGTAATGGGACCAGTGCTGCAGCTAGGCCTTCGTTCACTCCTTCATCTAACACATACCTAGCCCAGTCCCTTCTCCCCTTTCAACACTGGCAATAATAGCTGTGGGATGGGGGAAGGGAGTGACAGGTCTCCAGGGACAATAAAGGGGCCCAATCACCATCTGTTTGGGCATAGCAAGGCCCACAGTCTTAGGCATAGGCACATGAGCGTGTGCACACTGCAGAGTAACTGTCTGCCTTTTGATTGTTCCTCAGTAAGTCTCAGACACAGAGAGTGGTGGCTAAAGTCCTGGAGTCTCACAGAGCTGGGATGGAATTCCAGGTAGGCCACTCCCAGCTCTATGTCCCTCTATATACTGGGGCTCAGTTTGGTTGTTTTTATTTTCCCTTGGAAGTACTGAGACTTAAACTCAGGGCCTTGCACTTTTTAGGCGAGCACTCTTTTTTTTGGGTCAGTCCTGGGGCCTGAACTCTGGGCCTGGATGCTGTCCCTCAACTCTTCCATTGAAGGCTAGCACTCTACCACTTGAGCATCAGCCCCATTTCTGCCTTTTTCTGCTTATGTGGTGCTAAGGAATCGAACCCAGGGCCTCATGCATGCAAGGCAAGCGCTCTACCACTGAGCCACCTTCCCAGCCCTAGGCGAGCACTCTTACCACTTGAGTCAAGCTCCCAGCTTTTTAAATTTTGCTTTTGTTATTTTCCTAAACAGTTTTCTACTTTTGTCCAAGGTTGGCTTCAGACTATAGCCCCCGGGGCTCGGAAGGTGGCTCAGTGGTAGAGCGCTTGCCTTGCATGCCTGAGGCCCTGGGTTCCATTCCTCAGCACCACATAAGCAGAAAAAAAAAGCCGGAAGTGATGCTGTGGTTCAAGTGGTTAAAGCGCTAGCCTTGAGCTGAAGAGCTGAGGGACAGCGCCCAGGCCCAGAGTTCAGAGTTCAGGCCCCACGACCAGACCCAAAAAACAAAACAAAACAAACTATAGTTCCCTATGTAGCTGAGATCACAAGTAGGAACTACCATATCCAACTTGCTTGTTGAGATGATGTCTCACTTACCTTTTGCCTAGGCTGGCATCAAACCATGAACCTGCTGAAGCATCAACGAGTCATAAGTCATCGCCTAATCCTGGAGCTTGGAATTTGAACTCAGCCTCATGCTTGTTAAGCCAAGCTTCCAACCTTTTATGCATTAGTTAGATGTAGAATTTCATTTTGTGTGGAGGCCTGTGCCTAGACCATGACACACCTATTTTAGGTTTCCTATCAAAGCTGGATGACAAGCATGTGCCACCAGACCCACCTTCGTCTGTTGAGATGGAGTCTTGCAGACTTTTCTGACAGGGCTGGTCTGGAACCACAGTCATCCCGATCTCAGCCTTCTAAGTAACTAGAATGATAGGCATGTATCATTATGCCTAGCTAGGGGTTGAAAAGGAGGTCTTATAAACTTTTTCTACTCAGGCTGTCCTCGAACTGCAATTTTCCTATTTTCAGCCTCACAGGTAACTCAGATTACAGGCATTAGCCACTGGCATGTGGCTTTGGTTTTCTTATCTTTTTTTTTTTTTTTTGTCTATAGTGGGGCTTGAACTCTGGGCTTGGGCGCTGTCCCTGCGCTTGAGCCTCAGCACCACTTCCGGGTTACTAGTGGTTTTATTGGAGATAAGAGTCTCATAGACTTTCCTGCCTGGGCTGGCTTTGAAATGTGATCCTCAGATCTCAGCTTCCTGAGTAGCTAGGATTACAGGCTTGAGCCACCGGTGCCTGGCATTTTTCTTATCTTTAAAATGGATGCATCCTGCCCTGGTATGATGATTTCATAGGCTAAAGTAGAATACCACAAAGTACACACAAAGCCTCCATATGGTGCTTGGTACAGAGTAGGTGTTCAGTAAATGTCAGCCAAGGTTATCACCCCCTCCCACCCCTTCAGACACATTGATCCCACCCAGTGGAACCCAGGCCTACTGGGACTGCTCATTAGCTGAGTTGCCACCCAAGGGCTCAGTGAGTAGCTGAGGACACAGACAGGAGGAAGTAGCTCTGTTTTCCAGCTTTTATGAAAATTAATAACATTAATAGCTCACAGAAATATACATACACACACCTCACTATGTACATAGTCATTAAGTTATTAATTAGTCTCTGTATAAAAAGTTTCTACATTAGTGTTCGGGGCTTGGCCCGCTCAGTCCTTGGCATATTCACAGTAGCAGCCCCAGGGCTTGGTCCTGTGGATGGGCAGAAGGGTGGCAGTATGGAGCTCGGCCAGCTCTATGCAGACACAGATGTCCTGGGCTGTTTGCCTTTCAGTGCTTGGTCCCTGTCCTAGCTGGCACCTGAAGAACAGCTGTCCAGTGAGTGGGCAAACAGGTTCTGGTCCCTCATGTGGCCTGATGACCCAGGCCCTGTGTATGGAGACATCATGGGTCACACAGGCCTAAAGGATGCTGGCCAACTCTGTGGAGTCTGAGTCGGAGCAAGCTGAACTGCTGGCTTCGTCCCTGCAAGAATCAGAGGAGCCCGGTCAGACCAAGAGTTCAAGGGTAAGTCCTTACCCCTCCCCACTGCCACCTGCCTCCTTCTGGGATCCTGGCTCTGCAGTTCAAGCCAGGGGTGGGACTCGTCTAACTCACAGGACAGTTCACTCCCTCCCGCTTTCAGTTCAGGAACTTCCAGTGTCTTTGTTTGCTGTTCTTGCTAGCTAGGCATAGGGCACCACAAACTTCAGGGCCTTGGCTGGCTGATAGACTGGCATGACTCACCCCACATTGCCCTCTGGCCTCAGGCACACCTGAGCTCCTGACCAGGAGCTGCCAGAGCACCAGGCAGAGCTCAGAGCCCAACTCTACCCCTTATCCAGTGGGCACAGCTATACTCTTCCAGGTTAAACCTCAGTTTCTTTCATCTGGACAATGGGAACCCTAAGAATCTTGGCCACCCAGGATTGCCAGAGGACTACACAGATTGTGAACGTACACGTTTAACAGGCAAAGAAGCGCCTCGAAGTCTGGGATTTTGGTGTGTTTTGGCACATGGCAGGCACCCAGAAAGTGTTTGTTGAGTGAATAAAGGTGAAGTCACTCAATTCAGTGGCCAGCATGTAGCTTAATGTTGGGGCTGTCAAGGAAGGATGTGTCAGTGGAAGTCTGGGCTTGGCCACCAGAGGCAAAAGTGGGGACTCAGACTAGATGACAACCCCCTCACTCTCACTGCAGAGCCTGAAGGGCCTTCTTATTCTGCCGCCGCTTCTCCTCGTTGATGGGGTACAGCTTGAAGAGGAAGAGGCCCAGCAGGATGAAGATGATGGGAGCCATGGTCACCAGCATCTTCAGGGTAAACTTGACCAATGATGGCTGGGAGCAGCCCCGTGGCTTGTACCCGGCAAAGCTGTGGGAATGGAGCCAGTGATGAGAACATGATACCTGTGACCTGGGCCTGAACACCCCATAATAGCCCCCCCATCCCACTCACTCAAGACTGAGGGTGGAGATACCCAGCGAGACGCCGGAGGCAAACTTGGTGAAGAACACATAGAAGGAAAAGAAGATGGGCTCGGAGTCATGGCAGTTGGGGTGCTTCAGATGGAAGTCGTCGACGACGTCGGGCAGCATGGACCTAGGGAGAGAGTGGTGGTGGCCTTGAGCACCTCCCCCCCCCCACATAGCCGTCCCCAGGCTTCCACCAGCCTCCATGACCTTGCTGTTGGTAAGAAGAGGCAGTTTTCTAGGGAATGGGCTCCCTTCGCCAAGATGATCCCCATTCTGGGTGCTCAGCTTGATGAATGGTGTATAGGTCAGATTTTAGCCCCTCTTTCTGTGACTGGGTGCTTTTGCACAGTTCACAACCTTTGTAACTGTACAGGACAGGTCAATAGGTCCCTAACCAGTTCTATAAGATCCATCTATTTGGCCCTGTAGTAGAAGCTCCCAAAGAACTCTCTCCAAGGAGCCTTAGAGCTGAGGGTGGGAGGCTAGCAATATACCTACCAAGGTAACAGGAAGGCAGCTGCTACACTGACACCGGCTGCTATGGCCACCACATATGTGACAAACAGGTTACTCTCCATGAGGGCCACCAAGATAAGAAATGGCACTGCTGACTAGGGGAGAAGATGCAGGAAGATGGATTAGCTGGAGACTCTCACTGGCTATCCCTTCACTCCACCCAAGATCCTTGAACTCCACTCACTGAGATGCCAACATATACAGCTGTCTTCTTGCCAAACCGAGTTAGGAACCACTGCCAGATGGGAATGGTGAATGTGGCTGAGAGCTATGGAAATGGGTGAGAGGGATGAGTTAGTGCCACAGAATCTCTCCAGCCCTTCCCAAGACCCCAAAGATGCTCTATCCTTGCCAAGAGCAGCCAAGTGGCACTCTATGGGCAGTAAGGAGGTGAAGGCGCATGTGTGAGAACTCCCTTGGGGAACTGAGAGATAGTCCAGCTTTTTAACACCTCTGAACACAAAGTTCTATAACCACCTTCTCCTCCTCCTCCTCCTGTTCCTCCTCCTCCTCCTCTAGCCTCCCCAAAAGCTTAGATTACAGGCATGAGCCACAGGTGCCCAGCTCCATAAACTTTTTAGTATCTTGGCTTTTGCTAGGCTCACTAAACATCCACCCCAAACTCCTCTTACAATCCTCCCTAAGCAATTATAGGTCAAGTCCAACCAAATATTCTAGAAAACCTGCCTCATCCCTTCAGGACCATGGCCTAGTCAGGGGACATCCTCTGACTGGTGGAAGAACCATTCCACAGCCTGTGCTATAACCGTCTAGTCTGCCCACCACCCTCAGTTCTCACACTCACCATGATGGCCAAGAGTAGATTCTGGAATTCATTAGGGAAGCCCAAGGTGTAGGTGCAAAACAAGGCGAAGTTTCCTTCCACCAGCTGGGGGATGGGTAAGGGAGAGGAAGGAAATGACAAGGAAAGACATGATGTTGGGGCTGAGGTACCCTAATATATTCGCCATGCTTACCCCTCCCCCATTCTACCTGTCCCTCAGCTTAGTCATCTCCTGAGTCCTCTCCAACCCCACTCCCATTACACCTCCCCTCAGATTTCCCCAAGAACCAATAGTCACATCCCCAACTCACCATAAAAGCCAGGGAGGTAAAAAGGAAGCCAGCAATGAGTTTTACATAGGGACCATGGCTCATGACCAGCCGGAGGCCCCGAACGAAGGATATTTGTTCAGTCTTCTGGGCCTCATATGGTTCTAGGGACCAGAGGACAATGAGGAGGGAGCGGAGAGCTAGGCAGAAAGACACAGCCCCCTTGTGGTAAGATCTGCACCTTTCCCAGGGCCCTACTTACCTCTCTGCTCCCGCACCCCCAGGGTCAGGATGATGGCACAGATGACATAGATAGAGGCGATGACCCCTGCTGCCAGCAGGTATGCATTTTGCTATAAAAGAGGCAAAGGGCACAAGATAGAGACAGTCTGATCTCATCCTAGCAGTCCCACTGCACAATCTCAGACCAGTCCCTTCTCCGCAGGCCTAACTGTCTCCATCTATGAACTAGAAGGACCATCCTGGGTCTGCAGTGGCTTCTCAAGGCTGTGCAAAGTTCAGGTGTATACAATGTTACAAAGCCAAAGCTGTGGAGTCTTGGGGCCTGCAGTTCATATCTGCACTCCATTAGCTCTACCACCCTGGGCAAATAGCACAAGCCTCTCTGGGCTTCAGTTTTCTTATCTGCAAAGTGGACATATTGCCATATTAAAAGTGTTAAAAGTTCTATGTTGGGCACCAGTGACTCATGCCCGTAATCCTAGCTACTCAAGATGCTGACATCTGAGGATCATTTCAAAGCCAGCCCAGGCAAGAAAGTCTGTGAAACTCTTATCTTCAGTTAACCACCAGAAAAGCTGGACGTGCTGTGGCTCAATTGGTAAAACACCAGCTTTGAGCAAAAAAAGTTGTCTGAATAAAGGCTCTGAGTTCAAGACCAGCAGACACACAGAAAAATCATACATATCACATGCCCTATAGTTAGTAACCATTAGCTGTTATTACTACTTTTAGGATGAGTGCAAAACCTTTATAGTTCTCCATCCCCTCCAATCCCTGCCCTGCAAGAGGCCTCACCGTTTGTTTTAGTGAGGTGGTGCTGTGTGTTCGATTGGCACTTTCCGGGGCCAATGAAGATTCATTAGGGTAATGGAGACAAGGAGCATTTGCTTGGCCCACAATTTGCCCCTGGATCGCTGTGCCTAGCACTGTGCCCAGCACCTCCACGGTCATCCCTGGATAGTGAAAAGAAGGTCTTTATAGAGGGACTTGATTTGTAGGCCCAGAGGGAAAAGCCAGATGAATGGAGCCCAACTCTAGCTCCAAGTATGATGGATGTGAGGACAGGGCAGAGGACACTTGGGCCTACACGTATGTGGTCCTGTGTGATCTCAGGTTAGTCCTTGAATCTTTCTGGGTCTCCCTTGAGCAGTAAGTTCTTTTTAAGATAATTTCATGGGATGAGGATGTAACTTAGTGGGAAAAGGCCTCATATGCAAAATGTCTTGAGCAAGGAGCTGGGCCCACAATGGAAGAAGTATAGCAGGAGGATCTGGAAGTGAAAGACCCAGGGTCCCCTATGGGCAAGGTCAGGCCAGCTGAGGAGAGACTTACGATAGGCAGTGGCAGAGTCCCGCTCGCTCTGCTCCGTGCTGATGAACATGGTGAGCGCTGAGTAGGGAACGTGGAAACACTGGCATAGAACAAAGACCTTTGCCAGTCAGACAGAGGGCAGACAAATGAGGAGGGCCCAGGGACTGCCTCACCCCTGCCCCCAGAGACACCCAGAAGTGTGGAGAAAGGGGAGGCTGGGGACATACTCACCGTGACCAGTGTCTCAAAGAGGCAATAGAAAATTAGGTACCAAAGGGTCTGGCCCTGTGAGAAGTCAGGCACGAACCAGATGAGGAAATAGGCGATGACTGCCAGGGGTGTGGAGAAGATGATCCTGAGGAAGGGAGAGGGTTGAAGAGGAGGCTGAAAGCTACAACTCTCAAGAATTGGCCCAGTCAGAGGCTCTACTGGGTACCCACCAGGAAGGCATTTCCTCTCCTTAATCTATCCATCTCAGGGCCTCTGGGAAGATGCTAATGGCCAAACCTGGAAGGGTCCACTGGGACAGGATCCCTGGCTGAAACCCTGAACATGGAGCATGAGACGCTCAAGAGCAGACCTTGAGTTTTGCTAAGGTTTCAGCAGCAGGGACTTCCAGGCTAGGGGAGCTGAGAATGGAGGCCAAGACCTTGGTAGAACAGGGAGGGAAAGAGAAGGAACAATCCTAGCATCTAAATATTTTCACCTATGTGCAGGCAGCATTTGTACACAAGGAAGGAAGCTGGAGTGGGGTAGGGAAGGCCAGCTCTAGGTGAAGGAAGATCGAGGGCCATGTGGGAGGGTTTTAGGGCAAGGGAGGTCGGCCATATGTAAGTCTCACCTATCACAAGTGCTTAGACTCTATGGAACAGTGACAGGCAAGGAATATAAAGGTTAAAAGGAAGGCCTGTGAGTAACACTTTAGGGATCCAATTTGGCTTCTCCCAACCAGCTACCAAAACTCTTGTCTGGGCACTATGGCTCACGCCTGTAATCCTAACTACTCAGGAGACTGAGATCTGAGGATTGCAGTTTGAAGCCAGCCCCAGTAGGAAACTCTGGGAGATTCTTATCTCCAAAACACTACTCAAAAAAGCCAGAAGTGGCACTGTGGCTCAAGTGGTAGAGGGCTTGTCTTGAACAAAAGAAGCTCAGGAACAACACCTAGTCCCAGAGTTCAAGCCCCAAGACCAGCAAAAAACAAACTCTTAAGTTCTCTGAGGCTTGTTTCCTCATATGTAAAATGAGAGGAAAAAAAATAGCACATGCTTCCCGCTCAGTATTTACTTTATATATTAAGTGTCAATTATGCTATTTTAATTTCTTGGAGAGAAGAGTCGTTTAAAAATATATCATCAGGGGCTGGGAAGGTGGCTCAGTGGTAGAGCACTTGCCTTGCATGCCTGAGGCCCTGGGTTCGATTCCTCAGCACCACATAAGTAAAAAGAAAAAAGCCGGGGCTGGGAAGGTGGCTCAGTGGTAGAGCGCTTGCCTTGCATGCTCAAGGCCCTGGGTTCGATTCCTCAGCACCACATAAGCAAAAAGAAAAAAGCCGGAAGTGGCACTGTGGCTCAAGTGGTAGAGCGCTAGCCTTGAGCTGAAGAGCTGAGGGACAGCGCCCAGGCCCAGAGTTCAGGCCCCATGACTGGACTCAAAAAAAAAAAAATTAAAAAAAAAAAAAAAGAAAAGTATTGGAGATGTAAGTGGTGATTGTCATACAAAGATGTGTATGGATTTAATGTCACTTTGCTGAAGACTTTTAAATGGCTCTCATGGAAGCCATTTGCTCAAGCCTGTAATCCTAGCTTCTTAGGAGACTGAGATCTGAGGATCACAGTTCAAAGACAACCAGGGCAGAAAAGTCCCTGTGAGACTCTTATCTCCAATTAGCCATTCAAAAACCAGAAGTGAGCTGGGTGCCGGTGGCTCATGCCTGTAATCCTAGCTACTCAGGAGGCTGAGATCTGAGGATCACAGTTCAAAGCCAGCCCTGGCAGGAAAGACCATGAGACTCTTATCTCCAATAAACCACCAGAAAACAGGAAGTGGCATTCTGGCTCAAGTGGTAGGGCACTAGCCTTAAGCTGAAGAGCTGAGGGATAGCGCCCAGGCCCAGAGTTTAAGCCCCATGACAGACAAAACAAAAAACAAAAAAAAGCAGAAGTGGTGCTATGGCTCAAGTGGTAGAGTGCTAGAGAGACTCTGGGACAGTTTCCAGGCCCTGAGTTCAAGCCCTACAACCAAAAACTACAACAACAAAAATGGTTTTAATGGTCAGGTTTTGCCAGTTTCTAAAAAGGTTATTGGGCTGGGAATGTGGCTTAGTGGTAGAGTGCTTGCCTAGCATGCATGAAGCCCTGGGTTCAATTCCTTAGTATCATGTCAATAGAAAAAGCTGGAAGTGACTCTGTGGCTCAAGTGGTAGAATGCTAGCCTTGAGCAAAAGAAACTCAGGGGCAGTGCCCAGGCTCTGAGTTCAAGCTCCAGAACTGGCAATAAATAAATAAATAAGTAAACAAAAAGGCAATATAAAATATTAGAAGGGTGGTAAGGGTTTATGGAGAGAAGAGATACAGCAGGATGCAGAGAATCAGAAATGAAAATGGTGTTCCATTTTCAGGGGCAGAAAATCTAGGCTTCACTGAGCAGATAGTAACTGCAAAGATAGATGAATCCAGGAACTTGTTTGGCAGATGTCTGAGGCAAGAGCAGGTGGGCTGGGGAATGGTCAGTGCAAAGGTCCTCAGGCAGAAGTATGCCTAGCCAGGTTGAGGAATATCAAGGTTGTGGGGCTAGAGCATAGTGAGCAAGAGAGATGGAATTAAAAGATAAGCTAGGAGAAGAAATGGGACACCTCAGAGGCTACTGGAAGGGCTTAGGTTCTACTTCAGAGACTTTAAGAAGTCTTGAGACTTAAATAGGAAAATGTAGAACAGTGCTTGGGGTACTTAGTGTTTGCTGTGATCACATCAACAGAGCAGCCACACACAGGGCATTGGGCTTGGGACTCAACTCAGGTCTAACCACAAGCCCCGCCTACTGCTTCTCAGCCTCCCTGAGTCACACTGTTGAAACCTTGCCACTCACTGCTGGCTGAGAATGCCAGGAAAAGCAAATGTCAGTCTTTCTGCTCTGGAGGACAGGATCTAAATGAAGACTTAGAATCCAGGCATCATTGTTCACACCTGTAATCCTATTCAGGAGGCTGAGATCTGTGGCTCATAGTTTAAAGCCAGCCCAAGCAGGAAATATCTCCAAATAACCATCAGAAAGCCAGCAGTGGAGTTGAGGCTGAAGTGGCAGAACACTAATTAGCCTTGAGCACAAAAGGTTAGGGACAGAACCCAGGCCCTGAGTTCAAGCCCCAGGACCTGCACAAATGAATGAATAAATAGATAAATAAAAATGCAGGCTTAGAGCAAGAGTGATCTGTGACCTGGAAGGAGAGACAGTGCAGGATTTACCTTAATGCGCCCCCAATTTTCCTATATTGCATGTGAAAGGGTACCAGGTCCTCAACACTCATGAGGGGCCAAGGGTTGTCAGTGTTGTGTACATAGGAATGTCATGTACATAGCAGCCCCTTGGCCCCACGAGCCACCCAGTGAATGCTCAGACAAGCATAGAACTGCGACAGAATGCATCCGAGAGGGCCCCAAGCAACTTTCTCAAACAGCTACCACACCTGCCCAGAGTACTCAGGTCCTCTCTCAGGCAGTGAGGGCCTGCTGGGCTCCGCCTCCCCCACCCCACACAAATCCAAATGAGTGTCTTTGCAGAAAACAAGGCTTCCTCCTGGCCTTCCCCAAACACTCCATCCCGGGTTGCAGGCATCTGAGCAGCGCTGAGGAGCCCCTTGTGACTGGGAGTAACCTCATGTGTTAGGCTGGTGGAGCAGCTGCCTCCCATTGGCCGGGCCTCATGAGGAGATGTGGCACAGAGTCCCGCCTTCCACTGGCTGCCAGGAGACGGGCAATGAGCCAAGTCTCACGGGCTGGTGCTTAGGGAGCCCTGCGCAGCCTGCCCAGGTAAGGCAGGCTATGCGGGCCGGGCCCGGGCCCTGGTCCTCCCTAATGCCTGGATCAAAGGCTCTAACCTGGGCCTTCGCCAGGGACTGGCAGGATTGGGGTGGGTGGGGGGCCTCGTGGGAAAGGAAGCTGTGGAGGTGTGGGGGCTGTGGGAAGAGCTTTGAAGGCCGGAGACCAGGTATGGGCGCCCCTGGGGCAGGAAGGCGCCCACTTGAGCTTGGATGGGCTGGAGATGAAAGGGGTGTTCCCCCCCACACTCCCTGAAGCAGGATGTCCTGGAGGGAATCAGAGGCCCAGCCCGGCCTGTCTTGTATGTGTCTCCCTTGCTGTCTGATCTATGGAACCGCCTCCACCCTCCTACCCCTTCCTTGTACCACAGCCTGAGACAGAGCAGTATAGGGTAAGTAACAATGAAAAATGTAGTTCACATCATCTAAAGCATTAGAGATTATGGGCCTCCAATCTTATTCCCAGTATTGTCCCTAACCCCTGCCCAGCACAAACCGCCCTGAAGGAGTGCCAAGTTCTCTATTACTTAATATATCCTAGACACTGTTCTCATGCTTTTCATAACAAACATTTAGCTGGGTGCCAGTGGCTCATACTTGTAATCCTAGCTACTCAGCAGACTAAGATCTGAGGATCATGGTTCAAAGCCAACCCAGGCAGCAAAGTCCATGAGACTCCTATCTCCAATGAACCACCAAAAAGCTAGAAATGGAGCTGTAGCTCAAATGGTAGAGCCTTGAGCAACCCCAGTACCAGAACAAAAACAAACAAACAAAAAACCATTTAATTCTCACTGTGGCCCTATGAGACGTTTCTTATTTTATCCATTTTCTAGATGGGGACTCTTAAGGTTCAGAGACATTAAGTGACTTGCTCAACATTGCACAGATACTTCTAATGAATCTGGAGTTCAAACCCAGGCAAGTTATCTAGAGTGCACTCTTCCCACTGTTCTTAAGACCTACCTCTGTCACTAGAGTAGAGGTAAGTAGAAGATAGAAGTCCAGGTTTGCTAAGAATGAATGGACTTCAGGGAGCCATGAGGTTAGGCTGAGGAAAGCTAGCCAGCCTAGCACTTGGACCAGCCTAGGAATAAACAGGCTAGGTAGGTGCCCCATGACCATGTCTGGGCAGCTGAGGTTTTAGCTGGGGTTTCAACACTTAGGCTTTTACATCATCCCTTTTCCTTACCCCCTCCAGCCTGTGACAAGAGATAGAAGGACCAAGAAGAGGCAGATAAACAGGAAGCCTGGCCTTCTGCATCTTCCACTTACCAGGGCATGAGGCGACCCAATTGGGTCCAGGGGGACTTGCTGATGCAAAAGCCCACCAGAGGGTCAGTGACAGCATCCCAGGCTCGGCCCACAAAGAGGATTATGGAAGCAGAGAAAGGGGTCACCTACAATGGGGAAGACACAAATGACAACTCATTCATTCTACTCACCTCAGTCCTCACTAGTAGGCAAAGGCAGCTAGGCCCTTGAGACCCTGTGCTGAGCCTCAGAACAGTGGGGAGATTGCCCAGTGCAATCTCAGTGTGATGTTAGTGGTAGCTAGGTACTGGTGGCTCATGCTTGTAATCCTAACTACTCAAGAGGCTGAGATTGGAGGATCATGGTTTGAGGTCAGCTGGGGCAGGAAAGTGTGAGACTCTTATCTCCAATAAACTACTCTGAAAAAGCCAGAAGTGGCACTGTGGCTCAAGTGGTAGAGCGCTAGCTTTGAATACAAAGAGACTCAGGGACAGTGCCTAGGCCTAGAGTTTAAACCCCAGGATGGGGAGGGGGATGGGGGAATGATAGTAGCAGGGATATAGCTCAGAGGCAGAGCATTTACATTGTATGTGTGAGGTCCTGGGTTCAATTCCCAGTACTGTGAGGGAAAAATAAAATTACAATAGCATTTTCTCTGATAGTAACAGGCCTGTGTTAGAAGCTTTTCAACCTGCTGCTTCCCTTAGAAACATCCCATCAATGGGGTTAGGAAGGTGGCTTTGCATGCATGAGGCCCTGGGTTCAATTCCTCAGCACCACATAAGCAAAAAGAAAAAAGCCGAAGTGGCGCTATGGCTCAAGTGGTAGAATGCTAGCCTTGATCTGAAGAGCTGAGGGACAGCGCCCAGGCCCAGAGTTCATGCCCCACGACCAGACCCCCCCAAAAAAAGAAACATCCCATCAAATAGAATGATTCTAGAATCATTTACTTGCTTCTCTCTCATGTGAGAGACCTGATATGAGAACTAACATTCACTGAATAAGCACAATGTGCATCAGTTTCTCCATTGTGTAATGTGAATTATGCTACCTGTTTTACAGGGTCAAGCTCTGTCTTGGCTCAGCTGGGTGCTTGCCCATCAGCTGGGTGCTAGTGGCTTATACCTCTAATCCTAGCTTCTCAGGAGGATGAGATCTGAGGATTATGGTTTGGAGCTAGCTTATGCAGACAAATCCATAGGACTCTTACATCCAATTAGCCAGCAAACAAAACAAAACAAAACCCTGCACCTGGTGTCTCAGACCAAATGGTAGGGTGCCATTATTGTGTGAAAAAGCCAGTGAAAACATGAGGCCCTGAGTTCAAGCCCCAGTAGAGAGACATGTATACATACATTTCCTCAAGTTATCCACTGCCAAACACTCTAGTCTCTATATTTAGATTCTCTGGGTTCCTCTGCATCCATCACAACCCTGCTATTGCTATTGCTCTAAAAATCTAGCAGCATCTTCCACACGGTAGCTCCCGCTAATCAGATCCCCACCTTCAGCTCCAAAACTGGCTACATACAGTTTAATGCTTCAGCTGTAGGTTTGTCAGAATTATACCCTAACCTGAACCTAACCCATGGGAATTACGCAAAAACTAGCTGTTGAATGAATCATTTATCCTTTCTGGGGCTTAGTGTTCCCCACCTGTAAATGGATACAATGAAGATGACCTGCCTGCCAAGTCAGAGGTTACACAGAAAAGACAGCCAGGGCGGGAGCCCGGGCAGCCATGGCTATTCAGTCTTCCACTGTCCCCTCCAGACAGGGTGAATTCTCAGGATGCCAGGCTGCTGGCCAAGGCTTCTCAAAGCACAAAGTAGCCCAGCTTCACCGAAAGCATCCCTCTCAATCAAAGCCCCTATACACTGGACATTTTTAACTTAACAAAGCATTTGAAGGCCTTTCTGACAACTGACAGGCCACTGTTCCCCAGGTGAAGGCGGAATATACCTCCTTCACAAGCCTGGCAACGTCCACTAACCTCTGAGCCAAGCCAGCTGACTGTCTTCCAGCCAGGGACATGGTGTGACAGTATCTTCTGAGAACAGTATCACTAGTCAGTCCCATTCTCCTTTAACTGCTGTCTACCACCTCCCACCCCCACCCCCAGAGGGCTCTATTGCTTTTGCCAGGCAACCAGGAATTGCCAGTTAAGTAAGACTCCTGAGGGGAGAGAGACTTCCCTTCCCTTCCTAGATACTCTGGAAAGTTTTATTCCCCCCATTCACTGTGACTGGGAGAGTACCGTAGGGATCTGGGGTATGTTTTACAGATGGGGAAAACTGAGGGGTACCTATCCTTTCCCATCTCAGAGTGCTACAAGAGCCTAGAGGGCTCAATCCACTCACCAGAGCCACATCCAACAGGTAGATCTGCAGGAAGAACCCCAGGGCACAGCCTGTCACCTGGTAGGGAGCCCCTCCAACAGCATAGCAGAGCTTATTGCAAATGGACAGCTGCTGTTTCTTTTTCGGTTCCTTCTGGGAAGAGAAGAAAAGGATGAAAAGAAGTCCAAGATCCTGGTCTCCATAGACCATTCCTCCAGCCAACGGCCAGGAGGAACAACTCTCGGCTTTGCTGTGTACCCACCCAGAGAAATCTGACTTCCTGCAAAAGAAGAGAAAGAGATCCTCTGTTTTTAAGAACTTGGGGGAAAAGAAATTAATACTGCAGAGGAAGTTACTCCTAACCCACCTCCTGCACACCATCTTTAAAGAACCACTCCCAGGACCTAGGCCACTGCTCCTTTCCAAATTCCAGAAGGCAGCAGACCTGTCCCCACCTGGTACTAGCTGCCACAACCTGAAAATCCTCTTGCTGCCAAAAGCTGCCTGAGCCCAGCCCAGACTCCTGCCCTGGCTCAGAGGCCAATATCCACCTGCCTCCTGGGTGAGAGCTCAGTTGCAGGGGCCCAGCCCAGCTGGCTGCAGACACAGCTGTTCATTCCATCTGTCCCAGAGCTCCCTGGTCCCTGTAGGCAGTCCCAGGATTCAATCAAATCCAGGAGTTGTCCTCCCCTCCAGCTCCCAGACATATACATCCCTTCCAGCTCCTAGGGGACCTTGAAGAGGGGAGGATAAGGCCTCCAGGTAACAGAATGGACCCTTTCTGGGTGGGGCAGTAAAGAGGCTTAGCGTTGCCCCAGGAAAGAAGAGATTGCTCATACGTGGTAACAGCATAATTGCTCACCCGGCTCCTTCCTGGGATCAGTTAATAAAATTAAAAGGCGGGCACCTCACAAGTGGATCTATTGCCAGAGATCCCTTCCTGGGGTGTGGTGGTGGTGGTGGGGAACTCCTGTTTTCATGTGGTCGTTTAATAAGTTCTTAAGACAGGCTGAAGCGGAGGGTTGAGGGAGATGCCCGCCACGCGCTCGAACACGCACATTTACACAAACGCCTCCAGACCGCGCGGCTCCTTTAAGAGCAGAGCCCTTGTTCTTATGAATGAACTTGAGTGGCCCCCGGCAGAGTTGAGGCGCGAGAGTAGGCGGGTGGGGTGGGGGTTCTAGGGAGTAGGGGGTAAACTACGGGGGAACCACAGGGGTCCCCATATTTCTGAGGTCCCTCCACCTTTTAAGGCGATAAACTAGAACCGCTAAGCACTGAAGTACCAGTACAGGCTAGGCGCAGGGACTTCCGCGGAAATGCGGAAAGGAGGTGAGTGAGCAAAAGAGGGCGCCTCCTCTGGCAGCAGACCTACTCCATCACTGCCTGACCCGGGGGCATGCTCCTTCCCCCCCCCCCACACACACCGCGGTCTCCCTTTTGCTTCTAGGCCGGCCTGCCCCCAGCTATCCCGAGTGTCTGTCCCAAGCCCAGATCTAACCTCTGACGCCCTCCTGTACCCCCGTCCTGGTCGGCCCAACACCCCCTGCCCTACTCCTGGCGCGCTGGGCCCTTACCTTCACCTGCGCCGGGCGTTCACCGGGTTGAAGGATGCCGGTGGGCAGCAGTCCTGCCGCGGAGCTGCTCTCGGCGCCCTCTCCTTTGGCCATGACCCGCGGGCCACGCCGTCTGAGGCCGGGACTGGGACGCCGGGATGCTCTCCTGCTCCGTGGGCCCCCACTCTCTCCGGGCTCGCGTCGTAGCCGCCGCCGCCACCACCGCGATCGCCGGTCGCCGCGCACCAGCCGAGCCGGGAAGCAGCCCAGGCACACACTCCCTGCACGCCCCCCTCCGCGCCTCTTAAAAGCTACGGTCCGGCCCTCCGGCATAGGGCCAATCCCTGAGCCGCGCTGCCTTGCCACCAGCCAATCACAGCGCCCGCCGGCTCCCCCATCAGGCCCCACCCACCCCACGGCGCCTAGCCACAGAGCCACGTTTTCTTTTCTTTCTTTTTTTTCAGGGCTCTTTATTTTGCTCCATTGGTCTACTTTTTCCGTTCTTGCATAAACGTTGTATGAGTACAGCACAACTTAACACATTAACACTCTCAAGACGATATTATATGAATGTACCAAAACAACATTTGTATTTCAATAGGCATTTCTAATAAAAAGTTAAATAGAAATGGTAGCAAACAGCTGAGCCCGAACAATCTATTACCTCCAAACTAGAGGTAATTACACTGATTTCGATTGCACTAGGAAAATGACTCGAATTTGTTATCACCACCTCATTCCAGAGGCTTTATAATAATAAGACTAATAAAATAATCACTATAAATATTCAGGATGAAAACAAGACCCGCATCCATTCGTTATTGACAATATTGATAGCCTAGGAGATGAGAAGTCAAAAAAACATAAATTTTAAAACATTATTCTTTTGAGATATATTTTATAATAATGAAGACAGTGAGTGCATCATATTTTAAAATTCAACTTGATAATATCACCATAAAGACAGATACAGGGCTGGGAATGTGGTTTAGTGGTAGAAGTGCTTGCCTAACATAAATGAAGCTCTGGGTTCAATTCCTCAGTACCACATAAACAGAAAAAGGAGATAGTGGTTCTGTAGCTCAAGTGGTAGAGTGCTAGCCTTGAGCAAAAGAAGCTTAGGGACAGTGCCCAGGCCCTGAGTTCAAGCCCAGGACGGGCAAAAATTATATATATATATTTGTACCACAACCTGGGAGAAGTAAGACCAGCATGTAATAATATGTAAGGGATTACTACCTGGATTTTGTTTTTGGGGGATCAGTCGTGGGGCTTGAACTCTGGACCTGGGCCCTGTCCCTCAGCTCTTCAGCTCTTCAGCTCAAGGCTAGTGCTCTACCACTTGAGCCACAGTGCCACTTCTGGTTTTCTGGTGGTATATTGGAGATAAGAGTTTCAAGCACTTTCCTGTCTAGGCTGGTTTTGAACTGGGATCCTCAGATCTCAGCCTCCTGAGTAGCTAGGATTACAGGCGTGAGCCACTGATGCCTGGCTTACCTGGAATTTTATTTCTAAATATGACATATTTCTCTCAGAGAGCCACATTTTCAAACCCTGGAACCGGCATCTGACTGTGCATGCTCCTTGCACACTAGAGAAGGCTGAGAGACCTATCTGGGGTTTCCCCAGGGAAATTGAGGCCCAAGACTAAACATGACCTGCTCAAAGCCCCCCAGAGTGAGTTCTCCCTGAGTCAAGCCCGATGACTACGAATTCTTAACCCCCTCCCCTTTCAGGATATAGGAAAACTAGGGACTCTGAATCTCAGTGTCCCTTCAAAATTTGGAGGCTGGTTGAGTGTCCCCCTCCCCTAAACATAGAGATTATAGACTGTTACTTTCCCGGCCTCTCTCCTAAGTTTCCCTACCTCCAGAAATCCACCATTCCTTCTTCTGTCTTTGGCAACTAAGGGGCCCTTCAGTGATGGGACCGGAAAAACTGAGGCGCCCAGTGGCCACTCCTTCCCACTGGGTGGAGAAGAGCCAAGCCCACAGGCACTCTTACAATAAGATCAGCCTTTTATGGACAGCCTTTACCATCTCTATCTGAGGTTGAAACTATTATTATCCCTATTTTGCAGCTGAGAAAACGGAGACTCCAGGAAAAGGAACAGCTGTTATGTGACGGAGCAGGGACTGGAAGGTTTTGTCCTGTTCCAGAGTCTTTGCTCTTGACATACGTTACTGAAAACTGAAGGGTGCACAAGTACCTCCCCAACAAGACGCTCTAGGAGACACAAAGCTACAGAGGCCCTTTGGGTTGAAACAGTCAAGGAAAGGATTTGTGAAAGAAGATACAGAGGAATGTGGCCCTTGAAAGAGGACCACAGACTAAAACAGAGGTCAGGCATAGATGCCAGAAAAGAACAATCTTTTCCACCTCTGCCAAAATCACCACAGACTTTCCAGATACTTGGGGCTGGGTGAAGGCCAGTTCTCCCTGGTCTCTAAAGGGGTTGCTGGGATTCTCACAGGCCCTTCATCCCAGTTCTTGTGGCTCTGTTGGGTTAGGCTTCTTTATTCTTTAACCCTGATTACACAGAAGATAAATGAGGTCTGGCTTGCCAGGATGGCCACACCAAGATTCCTCCTGTGCCCAGCAGATTCCATTTGGGCACACAGCTCCTAGTCTTTTGGTGAGCCAGAAGTAAGCCAAAGTAAAGCTGTGGAATACCATGAAAAGGTCATTATAGCCAGGCACTGGTGGCTCACGCCTGTGCTCCTAGCTACTCAGGAGGCTGACATCTGAAGATCATGGTTCAAAGCCAGCCTGGGCAGCAATGTCCATGAGACTTTTTATCTCCAATTAACCACCAGAAAACCAGAAATTGCACTGTGGCTCAAGCAGTAGAGTGCTCACCTTGAGCTGAAGAACTCAGAGACAGTACCCACGCCCAGAGTTCAAGCCCCATGACCGGGGGGAAAAAAAGTCTAATGAACTGGCCCCCATATCTCTCCCATGTCTCCCTAGGTCCTTTCCACATCTCTCTCCCTATGTGACATGGTACTGTTCCTCTTCTCTCTCTCCAGACTCAGTTTGCTAAAGTGGACTTTATGAACCCTTCCACTTTTAAAATCTTTACTCCTATAGGATCACACCATTCCACAAGTGATCTGTACCCCTACCAGATCACCCTTTCCTGGAAGGTAGCAAATCCATCTTTTTCTTATCTAACTACATAGATTTGGGGCTTGCTTCATCATAGGGGGGAGAGAGAGGAGAAAGAGAGAGAGAGAGAATGTGCACACATGTACGTGCGTGCATGCTTGCACTAGTAGTTGGGCAAGTGCTTTACCACTGAAGCCACACCCCCATTTTTGTTTTTATTTTTGTTTTTCCTTTCTGTTATGATTGGAATAGGTTGTTGTGTTTATGCCTGGTGACCTAGACCTCAGTCATTCTATTTATACTTCCTGTGTAGCTGGGATAACAGGCTTGCGCCACTGTGTCAGCTTTTAGCTTTTTTTTTTTCAGTCATGGGGCTTGAACTCTGGGCCTGGGCACTGTCCCTCAGCTCTTCAGTTCAAGGCTAGTGCTCTACCACTTGAGCCACAGCACCACTTGCTGCTTTTTCTGCTTATGTGGTACTGAGGAATCAACCCAGGGCCTCATGCATGGAAGGCAAGCACTCTACCACTGAGCCGCCTTCCCAGCTCCAGCTTTTTTTTTTTTTAATATTGATTATGATATGAGATCTTGAGAACTTTTTACCTAGGCTGACCTCAAACCATGATCCTCCTTGTCTCTACCTGCTAAGTAGCTGCTATTTTAGGTGTGAGCCACAGGTGCCAGTTTATTATAAGAATTTAATAGATATGTGTGCAGTGAATGAATGATGATTTCAAGGATGAGAGGAGCCCATTCAGAAAAGCTCCCGCCTTCTCCATGAACTGGCTGCGTGGTTGATCCTAGCTAACGCAACCTCCCTGTGTATAAGTTGTATACATTAATAGGACCTACTTAATAGGGTCATGTGGGGATGAAACAAGAAAATGCACAGGAAGCATTCAGCACAAGTGCTTGGGAGCTGAGGCTAGGCTGGTCCCCCTCCTGGCCTGATTCCAGTCTGTCAGTGTAGCAACGCAAGATTCCAGATATGGCCTGACCAAGCCAGCACAATAGGCCTATTATTTCCCCCAGTCTGGACACGACACATTGTTAATGCAGCCTAAGACTGCTAGGCTTCAGAGCCTTTCTCTCTCATGATTAGTTCCCATCAGGTTGTGGTTAACTAAATCATTCAGATCCTTTTCACCAGAGCTGAGGTCAAGTCAGGTCTCTTCCCCCATCCTCAGCTTTGTGTAAGGTCTTAAAGCTCACAGTGGACCCTCATCTTGCTTGTTCCAATCTGTTGGAATAGTTTTGAATGCTGGCTCTATTGCTTAGAGATTTTTTTTCTCTAAATTTAGATCCAGTCTGCCCTTTGCAACTTCAACTCGTCCATCCATATTGTCTGTTAGGAGAGAGCTCCTCCATTAACATGCAACTAACTGGAGACGCTCATTCACTAGGAACTGAATTAGAGCACTGACTAATTATTGAACACTGACTGTGTGCTGGATAAGTACTGCACTAAGTGATTTTGTTTTGCTTTGTGTATATCATGATAGTGACTCCTCTTGGTGGGATATAGAGAAGCTGTTTTTATGACCACTTTTCTACAAATGATAAAGCAGGGATTAAAAGAGGAAAAATAGGGATTACACTTTACAAACCCAGAGTCAAACCTGGGCACTGGTGGCTCACACCTGTAACCCTAGCTACTCAGGAGGCTGAGATCTGAGGATGGTGATTTAAAGCCAATTTAGGCAAGAAAGTTTGTGAGACTTTTTCTTGTTGTTGTTGTTGTTATTGGTCGTGGGTCTTGAACTCTGGGCCTGAGCGCTGTCCCTCAGCTCTTCAGCTCAAGGCAAGCACTCTACCACTCGAGCTACAGCACCACTTCCTTGTGAGACTCTTATCTCCAATTAACCAGCAAAAAGCTGGAAGTGGAGCTATAGTTCAAGTGGTGGAGCACCGCCTTAAGTGAAAAAGCTAAGGGATAGCACTCAGGTCCTCAGTTCAAACTCCAATACCCACACAAACAAATCAAATCGAAACAAAACAAAACAGAAAAACAGGCCCTTCTTTTTAGTTGCTGTTTTCCCAGGCTCCTACAGTCCTGACTATATGACTCCATTAAGCTCCTTGAGAATTTTCCATTTACCTCCTTTCCTCCTTAGCCTGGAGGCCAAGAGGCTTTGCTGAGACTCCAGGCCATGATGAGCAGATCTCAACCCCACCAATTGTACTAGCCCCTAGAGCCTGAAGCTGAGAAGAGGCCCCATTCTTCACAGCATTTTCTTTTTCTTGTAGAACAGCAGTTCTAACCAGCGCTTCTTCCTGAGGGGAAGGAAGCTCCATACTCTGTGGTTGTACCCTTCAAACCACACATTCCCTTTCTGGGTCCAGCCCTCCCTCCCAGCTGAGGACTTAAGACCTCTCCTTGTTGCCCTCTACCTGTCTGTGTCTTCACAAGGCACCCATCAACCCTAGCCTGGTGGGCTTCTTTATATATCCTACCATACTTTCCAGAGGGCTGCTGGAGAGGTTGCCAAATCCCCTAAGCTTCCTGAGGGGCAGAGAAACAGTATTGAATACAAAGATATCAGAAATGGATTACCTGAATTTCATAGCCTGGTTCTACTGGTACTTTTTATTATTGGAGAAATATTCTTTGAGCCTCAGTTTTCCCACCTACAAATTGAGGATACTAATTGTACCTATCTCATTGCCAGTGTAGTGGTACATGAGCATTATTCCAGCACTTGAGACACTGAAGCAGGAGGATCATGAGTTTGAGCCCCACTTATATTTTACAGCAAGATCCTGTCCTTCCCCTCCGCTCCCCCTCCCCCCCCAAACACACATGTGTATCATGTATCATATAGGGCTATTCTTTGCAAAGTGTGCTTGGCACAGAGTAATAAGTATTTACAATTTTTGTTTCTTGCCGGGCACTGGTGGGTCATGCCTTTAATCTTAGCTTCTCAGGAGGCAGTTCAAAGCCAGCCTGGAAAGGAAAATCCATGAGACTCTTATCTCCAATTTTCCACCAGAAAACTGGAAATGGCGCTGTGGCTCAAGTGGTAGATAGAGTGCTTGCCTTGAGTTGAAGTGCTCAGGGACAGGGCTCAGGCCCAGAGTTCAAGCCCCACAACTGATTTAAAAAAAAAGAAAAAAAAAGGTTTATTGGGGCTGGGAATGTGGCTTAGTGGTAGAATGCTTGGCAAGCATGCATGAAGCCTTGGGTTCAATTCCTCAGTACCACATAAACAGAAAAAGCTAGAAGTGGTGCTGTGGCTCAAAGTAGTAGAGTGCTAGCCTTGAGTGAAAGAGCTCAGAGACAGTACCCAGGCCCTGGGTTTAAGCTCCATGATCAAAAAAATAAATTGTTTCTTGAGTCAAGCACTAGTGGTTTCAGTAATCCTAGCTACTCAAGAGATATAAAGAACACAGTTCAAAGCCAGCCTGGGCAGGAAAGTCCATGAAATTCTTTTTTTTTTTTTTGGCGGGGTGAGGGGGGGTCCAGTTGTGGGGCCTGAACTCTGGGCCTGGGTGCTGTCCCTCAGCTCTTTAGCTCAAGGCTAGTGCTCTACCACTTGAGCCACAGCACCACTTCCAGCTTTTTTCTTTTTGCTGAACCCAGGGCCTCATGCATGCAAGGCAAGAGCTCTACCACTAAGCCCCCTTCCCAGCCCTTTTTTTTTTTTTTTGGTCATGGAACTCTGGGCCTGGGCACTGTCCCTCAGCTCTTCAGCTCAAGGATAGCACTCTACCACTTGAGCCACAGCTCCACTTCCAGTTTTGTGAGTAGTTTATTGGAGATAAAAGTCTCACAAACTTTCCTGCCCAAACTGGCTTTGAACCATGATCCTCAGATCTCAGCCTCCTGAGTAGCTAGGATTACAGGTATGAGCCACCGGCGCCCAGCGTCAGAGAAATTCTTTATTTCCAAATAACCAGCTTTTTTTCCCTGGATAATGGAGCTGTGACTCAAGTGATAGAATGCTAGGATTGAACAGAAAAAGCTAAGGAACAGCACCGAGGCCCTGACTGAGTTCAAGCCCCAGACACCTATACAAATGGCTTCTTATTGTTATTGTCCTCATTACGCATGTCCTGGGCAAAACCTCACCAAGTAAAGCCAGAGTGGGCTAGAGGGGAGAAATCTTGCTTGTAAATGGTTAAGAGGGAAGATTTACATCTGGAGCACTGCAGGGACAGGGTTACCTGGCGGAGCTAGTGAAGAGCTGGTGCTAGATTATGACTGCTGTGCCAAAGTGCTGCTGGGTACCATTGTTGCCAGGTGGAGGTAGTTTGCAGTCTGTCATCCAATGGTGAGACAGATCTCTTTAGTCTCTAACTGGCAGATCTACCACCCTGATTTCTGGAGAAAAAGAACCAAGCCCCACTTGGCTTGGCAGCCACCAGCGTATCTATATCTTGGGTGGTGGTTCTTCTGAGGGAAGGGCCAGGCTAACGAGGGAAGTGCCTGGAGCAGGGCTTCCTGGAATAACCGCAGGGATGAGGATGCCACTGCGTGCTCCCAATCGTGTTCCTTTGTTTGTCCTGTGAGAAGGAGACAGAGAAGAAAATAGGAAGGAGGGCCCCTTCAGGGTCCCAAGAGAGGCTCTTTTAGGAGGAAGTATCCAAGGGTCCTTGAAGCAACTTCAGGCTGCCAATTTTTGCTTTGCCTACTGGTTGGGCAATTGTGGAATGGGAGAGGCCTCAAGACTGATTCACCTGCCAGGTACTGGTGGCTCACATCTATAATCCTCACTATTCAGGAGGTTGAGATCTGAAGATCGTGCTCTGAAGCCAGTCCTGGCAGAAAAGTCCATTAGACTCATCTTGAATTAACTAGCAAAAAGATGGAAGGCTGAGCACCTGTCCTGTGTGAAAAAGTAAAAGGATAGTGCCCAGGCCCTAAGTTCAAGGTCTGATTTGCCTGATTTCACGATGCAATAGCTTGTTCCACAGACTCCTGTGCTAGGCTTCAGGCTGGGCAGGGCAATGGATCTGACTGATGAGCCTTAGTTCTCAGGGACAAAAGGGCATAGAGAATGCCGAGTTGTTATTTGGGTTAGCTTGTGTGCATCAACAACTAGCAGTATCTCAGGGTCTTTTCATCCCACACTCTCCCAAGTTCAAAGTCCTTCTCCCTAGAAGAACATGACAGCTCTACCCTGACTGCCAAGGAGGCATAAGAATGATGGAGAAGAAGCTGGATGATGTCACTCTTGGCTCAAAGGGCCACGCTGTCCAAGGCAGCACTGGAAAAGCTACCAGATGGCCCATGAGATCAGGTGAGAAACTCCTTGGGAAAGATCCCAAAGTCTAACTTCAGAGGAGAGGGTGGGGATTACTGGCCTGACAAATACTTCTCCCTTCCTGGCTGGCCAGAACTCTACACTCCTCATACTCACACCACCTCTAAAAGGAGGTGCCCTGCCTTAGGTCTTGCCAGCTCACTGGACTCAGGTCAGTTTGACGGGAGTAGAATAGGGCTTGGGGCACACTTGGAGTCCTGCCCACTCTTTGGGCTTTGTTTTTATCCATCTGCACTAGCTCAGTGTGTAATTTCTTTGTGATTTCTGTTTCTCATCTTTACTTTGGCAAGCCAGGATATCTGGCTTTTAGTGACTGGCCCCACATTCTAGAAGATAATGCTGTGATCTCATATTAATTAAGAGCAAGAGATGGTATAAGTGGCTCATGCCTATAATCCTAGCTACTCTGGAAGCTGAGATCTTAGGATTGCAGTTTGAAGCTAGCCCACGCAAGAAAGTATGTGAGACTCTTATCTCCAAGTATCACTAGGAAGCCAGAAATGTAGCTGTAGCTCAAGGGGTATAGCACTAACCTTGAGCAAAAATGCTCAGGGACAGTTGGGGTGCTGGTGGCTCATACCTATAATACTAGCTACTCAGGAAGCTGAGATCTGAAGACTGAGGTTCAAAGCCAACTCAGGCAGGAAAGTCTGTGTGAGACTCTTATATCCAATTAACCACCAGAGAATTGGAAGTGGATCTATCGCTCAAAGTGTGGTGGAGTACTAGCCTTGAGCAGAAAAGCTCAGGGTCAATACCCTGAGTTCAAGCCCCACAACTGACCCCTCCCCCCCAAGAAAAAGCTTAGAGACAAGGCCCAAGCCCTGAGTTAAAGAGCAAGAGATAATGGCAGAGGGCTGGGAATGTAGCTTAGGGGTAGAGTGCTCGCCTAGCATGCATTAAACCCTAGGTTCAATTCCTCAGTACCACGTAACAGAAAAGACCAGAAGTGGAACTATGGCTCAAGTGGTAGAGTGCTAGCCTTGATAAAAAAAGAAGCTCAGGGACAGTACCCAGGCCTGAGTTCAAGCCCCAGGACTGGCAAGAGAGAAAGAGAAAGACAGAGACAGAGACAGACACCGAGAAAGAGACACAGAGAGAGAGAGACAGAGAGACACGGAGAGAGACACACAGAGAGAGACAAAGACAGAGGGACAGAGAAAAAGAAAGAGAATGTCAGAGCTTGGATTTGGATCAGGTTCATCAGGGTTTGAGTCTAGTTCAATCAATGACTACCTGTATGACTTCGGGCAGGTCACAACTTCTTTGAGTCTTGTTTATCTGATCTATAAGCTTAGCAGTATCCCAACAAGATAACATCTGTATACAAAACACTTACAGGTAGCTGTCAACAAATGATCATTTTCTTCCTTTAACTTTTGTCTAACTGGCAGGGTGTAACTCTTTGACTAACACATTCTGAGAAGACATGGTGATTTCTTATGTTTTAAGATTTAAGTGAAATGCAGGAGCTAAGGACACATGCACCTCCATGTTTATTGTAGTTTATTGCACTGTTCACAATAGCCAAGATGTGGAAACAACCCAGATCCCCCAATACAGATGAACAGATCAAAAATTGTGGTACCTGTACACAATGGAATATTACACAGCCATTAAAAAGGACAAAATAATGGCTTTCACAGGGAAATGGATGGAACTAGAACAAATGTTGAGCGAAATAAGCTAGGATCAGAGAGACAAACAGCACATGGTCTCCCTGATATGTGGATATTAAATTCAAAACACAATGAGATATGACAAAATAAACAGGACTCAAGAAACAAAGGACCTGGGGCTGGGAAGGTGGCTCAGTGGTAGAGCGCTTGCCTTGCATGCTCGAGGCCCTGGGTTCAATTCCTCAGCACCACATAAGCAAAAAGAAAAAAGCCAGAAGTGGAGCTGTGGCTCAAGTGGTAGAGCGCTAGCCTTGAGCTGAAGAGCTGAGGGACAGCACCCAGGCCCAGAGTTCAGGCCCCACGACCGGACCCCCCCCAAAAAAAGGAAGAAACAAAGGACCTCTTCTTAATTTGTCGCATTGTTTTTGATGACTCTATGTTCTTGACCCCACATACGGTGTATACATGTGTACATAAGAGGGAAGCTCGGAGGAGGGCACAGAATCATAGGGAAATGGGTAGGGGGAAAAAAAGCAAGCTAGTGCCGGTTACTAAGAAGCAGAAGTAGGTGGATGGAAGTGTAAGGCAAGTCTAGGGCAAAATTGAGAGACATTATCTGAAAATCAGACTAAAAGCAAAGGATTAGAGTTGTGGTGCAAGTGAATGAGCAGTTCAATATCTAATATCACCAAAGAAAAAAGAATTTGCCAGTAACTTGATGGCAACCATATTAGCCAATTGTATTGTTCAAGAAAAACATTTTCAAGTTGGGCGCTGGTGGCTCACGCCTGTAATCCTAGCTACTCAGGAGGCTGAGATCTGTGGATCGTGACTCAAAGCCAGTATTTACAGGAAATGTCCATGAGACTCTTAATTCCAATAAACCATTCTAAAAACTGGAAGTGGTGCTGTGGCTCAAGTGGTAGAGCGCTAGCCTTGAGCTGAAGAGCTGAGGGACAATGCCCAGGCCCAGAGTTCAAGTGCCACAACCGACCAAAAAGAAAAGATGAGAAAAGAAAAATATTTTCTGTTGTGTGTATAAAGTAATTGTCACAAATGAAAAAATAAATGCAGGAGCTTTAGCCAGGTGTGTTGATGTACACCTACATTCCCAGGACTCAGGATCACAGGTTCAAGACCAGCTTGAGATAGAGAAAGATGCTGTCTCAAAAACCAAAACAATTCAAATCAAACCATACAAATAAATAAACATACCACAGAGGCCATAAAGGGCTGCGACAAGGTTTTTGTTGTTGTTGTTTTGGGTCCGGTCGTGGGGCCTGAACTCTGGACCTAAGGTACTGTCCCTCAGCTCTTCAGCGTTGTGTTGTTTTGGGTCCGGTCGTGGGGCCTGAACTCTGGACCTAAGGTACTGTCCCTCAGCTCTTCAGCGTTGTTGTTTTGGGTCCGGTCGTGGGGCCTGAACTCTGGACCTAAGGTACTGTCCCTCAGCTCTTCAGCTCAAGGCTAGCACTCTACCACTTGAGCCACAGTGCCACTTCCAGCTTTTTTCTTTTTGCTTATGTGGTACTGAGGAATCGAACCTAGGGCCTCATGCATGCAAGGCAAGCACTCTACCACTGAGCCACCTTCCCAGCCCCCCCAGGGACAGGGTTTTGAAAGGCACAAAAGGATGCTTGGAAGTATCAAAGTGGCCTTGTCAGTGCAGTTGTTAAGCCTTTCTTGGTCCTATCCAGAAACAGAGATGCATGAAGCAATCTTGTCCTTTTGAGGAGGTCACATTTAGTTGTAGAGACAAATACAATACAGTCAGAATGTGACCCAATGAGGTGGCAAAGGCCTAATGGAGCTCTGAGTACCTAGAATTGAGAATACTAGATTTGATTTGAGAGGTGGAAGTCAGAAGGCTTCACAGAGGAGGTGATGATGGAGTCAAGCCCTGTAGAATGAGTAGGAGTTCCTGAGACAGGCAAGAGCATGCGAGGCAAAAGAAATACCTAAGACATCGTGTTATACAGGGATTTGATTAGCAAAATACAGAGAAGCTACACTTTGAGAGGGTGTATCGGGAGTCTTTATTATACAGCTGGCAACTGCAAGCAGACTCATATCCCAAAAGAATTCACAGCCTCAAATGTGGTTAATACAAAGCTTATTATGGCAAAAATCACATGATTGGTAGGAGGAGCTAAACCTATCAAAAATATGTTTGCAGGAGCAAAGCAAGTAAGGTGGAACAATCAGAGGCTCGGGGCTAGAGCAAGACTTTTTCCTGGAGCTAAACCACTCATGACACGTGTGCAGTTCGAAGAACGAACTGTATTACCACATAGCGCTGAATAACCCATAACATAGCTGCAGTTCACAGAATGACTTATAGCACCTCTAGAGATGTTGGAACTGTGTGAAAAGTCCCCATTGGCTATTAAGACACCAAGATGCTGTTACTTAGACCCAGTATCCATATTTCAATGGAAGTGTGATGATGATGGTGAGTGAAGAACACTGAGCAGCTGGGGCTGACTGGGCTCTTGGTAGATGGGGAGTCGGTAAGCCATGGGGCTCAGATGGAAAAAGCCCTTGCATCTTCATCCTCCAGAGCGTTGAATGGAGTCATGGAATGAACTCTGAGTGGAGAGGTGAAGTAACTGATTCATCAGATCGCATGAGTCAATGGACCACTCCCCAGGGAAGCCTTCTGGGCTGGGCTTCAGGGCTGGGCTGAGTGATAAGTGACTTCTGAGCCTCAGTTCTGTGCTTTATGAAGAAGACACTAGCCAGGAGCAAGAACTCATGCCTGTAATCCCAGCTCCTTGAGAGGTAGAGATTGGGAAGATCATAGTTTGAAGTCGGCCTAGGCAAAGTGTGAGACTCCATCTCAACCAATAAAAACTGAATATGGTAATATTCTCCTGTTATCCCAGCTACAAGAGAGACTGTAAGTAAGAAGAACATAACCAGGAGCCGGTGGGGTGGCTCACGCTTGTAATCCGAGCTACTGAGGAGGCTGAGATCTGAGGATCGCCATTCAAAGCCAGCCCAAGCAGGAAAGTCCGTGAAACTCTTATCTTCAATAAATACTCAGAAAACCGGAAGTGGCACTGTTGCTCAAGTGGTAGAACTCACCTTGAGCTGAAGAGCTGAGGGACAGCACTCAGGCCCAGAGTTCAAGCCTCATGACTGACAAAAAAAAAAAAGTAAGAAGAACATGATTCGGTCTTACTTGGGCAGAACCAAGGAGACCATACCTGAAAAAATAAGAATATCGAGAACTACTAAGGTAGTGGCTCACACTTGTAAATCCTAACTACTCAGAAGGCTGAGATCTGAGGATCATGGTTTGAAGTCAGCCCAGACAGAAACATCTATGAGACACTTCTTTCCAAATTAACCAATAAAACTGGAAGTGGTGATGTGGCTGAAGTGGTAGAGTGGCAGCTTTGAGTGAAAAAGCTAAGAGATGGTACCCAGCCCCTGAGCTGAGTTTAGAGTTCTAAGGCCACCCTGACTGCTAGGCTAGACTAAGAGCTCTAGAGCTAAGATAGAGTCTAGCTGGATTCTAGGCTTTTAAATGGATTTTGAGCTAGACTTTGGCAGCTCTGGGCTCTAGACTTTGGTCATAGCTTCTAGACACTGAATTCTAGACTTAGGGAATATGAGGTAGAGTATCAGTTTAAGTTCTGAGCCGTGGTCTTTGGCTTGGGTTGGACTTTGGGACTTGTCTGAGTTGTAGTCTGAGTTCTGCCATTTGGGTTCTGGGATCTGGACTTTGGAGTATTGTTGGAGTAGGGTTGGGCTGCCTGAGGCTGGTCTGGGCTCTAGATTCTACACTAGACTGTGTTGTTAGCACCAGAATGGCTTTGATCTCTGGGCTCTTTTAGTAGGCTATGGATTAGACTTTGGGGATGGACTGGGTTTTTGTTTTTATTTATTTGTTTTGTGCCAGTCCTGTGGCTTTTACTCACTGTCTCAGCATTTGGCGCTGTCCCTGAGCTTTTGTGTATAAGGCCAGCATTCTACCACTTGAGTCATACCTTCACTTCAGGCTTGATGGTTAATTAGAGATAAGAGTCTCATAGACTTTCACACCCAGGCTGACTTTGAACTCAAAGTTGAATCCTCAACTCTTTGAGTAGCTAGGATTACAGGCATGAACCATTGGTGCTTGCATTTTTAAAGTGTTTTTATTATTTTTATTTTTAAAAAATTAGCCAGGACGCTGTAGCTCAAGTGGTAGAGTGCTCGCCTTGAGCTGAAGAGCTGAGGGACAGCGCCCAGGCCCAGAGTTCAAGCCCCATGACCAACAACAACAAAAAATTAGCCAGGAATCTGACTATTCGGGAGGTGGGATTTGAGGATTGTGGTTCAAAGCCTAGGCAGATGTCTATGAAACTCTTATCTCTTATTACACTAAAAAGCAGAAGTAGAGCTGTGTTTCAAGTGGTATAGAGCTAGACTTGAGCAAAAAGGAGCTCAGGAATTACCCGCTTCCTGAGCTCAAGCTCCAGGACTAGCACAAAAAAAAAAAAAACTTATTTGGCAGTACTAGGACTTGAACTCTAGGCATTGCACTTTCTGGAAGATATTTTACTACTTAAGCTATGCCTCTACCCCCTCTTTGCACTAGCTACTAGGTACTGTCCCTGAGCTTCTTTTTGCTTAAGAGTAGCTTTCTACCACTTGAGCCAGAGTCACTTCCAGCTTTTTCTGTGTATGTGGTACTGAGGAATTGAACCCAGGGCTTCACTCATGCAAGGTAAGCACTCTGCCACTGAGCCACATTGCCAGCCTGTATTAGTTGCTTTTTTTTTTTTGCTTATGTGGTGCTGAGGAATCGAACTCAGGGCCTCATGCATGCAAGGCAAGCACTCTACCACTGAGCCACCTTCCCAGCCCCTGCATTAGTTACTTTTGAGACAGGGTCTTGCTGTATGTCTAGGCTGGCCTGGTATGTGATCCCCCTACTTGTGTTTCTCTGTGTTGCTAAGAACAGGCACGCACTATTGCACTGAGCTATTGTACTATAGTTTGGGATTAAAGGCAAGCTCAACCATTTGGTTGAGATGGAATCTTTCAACTTTCTTTTTGCCCATGTCAGCCTTAAACCGTGATTCCCCCAATCTTTGTCTCCCATATAGTTAGAAATTCAAGCTCAAGCCACCCTACCCAACTTAGATTGGGTTCTAGACCTTAAGCAGTAAAGTGCTAGACCTTATCAGTAAAGTGTAGTCTCTGAACTCCAGACTTTGGGCTTGGCTGGATGGGAATAGAGAGGAATGTCACAGAAAGGCAAGTTGCAGCTTTTTAAGCCCCCTTTTGACTGCACTCTTCCTGAAGACTCAGCATTGCTCCACCCTTGGAGAATAGTCCCCCAAAAAGGCAGCAGTAAGTTCCTTGGGCTGCCTTAGGGTTTCCCTGGACACCAGGAAGAAGGGAGAAGGGCAGGGCAGGCTGCATGCAAAGTGTCCTCAGGTACCAGAGGCCATCCTGCTTGTTAGCTGAGCAGAGAACAGTGAGGAAACCAGGGTGCAGCCCACAGCCGGGATTCTTGTGGGACCGCATGGGAGGGAAACAACAGCCAGGGCCTGGGTCTGAGTCTTTCCCCACCTCCTTCCTGGAAACTTTGCCTCACCTTGTGTTCCAACTACAAAGCTCTCAATTCCCAGAAAAAGCCATTCCCGGGGCTCACTCGAGCTCAGCTGCTTGCGCTGATCACCTCCTTCCTTGTCATGGACCACTCCACATTTTGTTCTCTTCAAGGTCCCATCCCTCCCTCCTACTTGTGCTCCAGCTGGTCACTCCCCAGTGCTTTCTTGACCTCCAGGGAAGATTGCTAGTGGTAGGCTGGTCTCCTTTGCTTACCCCACCCTCTCATTTGTCCCCTCATGCACCAGGGACCTGAAGCCAGTGAAGATGTCACAGACTTCACTGAGAGGACAGGAATTCCTACAGGGAAATGTACAAGAAGCAATGATCTTAAGTTATACACACAGCACATACCTTAACCTAAGGGGAAAACAATCAATACCTACTCACAGGATGTTGCCCTTTAGCCCTACCCACCCCAAGTACCTACACTTAGTTCCAAACTTTATTCCTCTGTCTTAGATCTTTAGAAAGAGACAACTTTTTCAAGCTCATGACAAGCCATTAAGCTTTATGCAGTAAACACATATACGAGCCACGTGGGACAAGATCAACAGGATCTGAAACGGTAGAACATTACCCAAATGTCTGTTAATCAATTTAGAATAGTATCAAGTGGAAAAGGGAACAAGAAATAAGCTATGGTCAATTGCCTTAGATTCGGCATGGCAGTTTTGTTTGTTTGTTTTGGGTTTGTGTGTGTGTGTGTGTGTGTGTGTGTGTGTTGTCGGTCCTGGGGCTTGAACTCAGAGCCTGAGTGCTGTCCCTGACCTTTTTTGCTCAGGGCTAGCATTCTACCACATTGAGCCATTGAGCCATACCTCCACTTTTGATTTTCTGATAGTTAATTGGGGATAAGAGTCTCACAGACTTTTCTGCCCAGGCTGACTTCCAACATCAATCTGCAAATCTCAGTCTACTGAGTAGGCATGAGCCACCAGTGCCTGGCTGAGTCTTTGATTTTTCAAGTACATCCTTATTCTTTCTGTCTCTAGATTCCCACTGACCACTGCATCATCCTTATGGCTCTGTCTTGGAAAAGCCTCAGGGTTGGGAACTGCTGGTCCTGTTACTTCTTCATTCTTTTGTGTTGGTTCATTCCGTCTCCCCAGCCAGCTTAGAAGACTTACAATGTAGGAAGTTTATCAAGATCTTTTCCTGAAACCTAACCATGTGTCAGCCAGAGTGCTCCAGGAGTTCAGAGTCTGAGGGAGTCCTAAAGAGGTAAATAAATCATTATGGTAAGAATGAGATAAAAATTATGATAGAGAACAGGAGTGTTATGGGAATGGTTGCCATGTTGCACAACTCTGAGGGTCTATATGACTGTCTCCTCCCTTACTGAGTTGTGCAATGAGAGCACCCTAGGCATGTGGGGATCTAGAGGAGGCATCTGACCTGCCTGGAGAGTCCAGGCAAGTGCCTTAAGGAGACTAAGCATTAGTTTTAGCATGAGGACAAATTCACCAGGCAGCTGAGGAGTGAAGAACTATCTAGGCAGAGCAAACCCCATATGCCAAGCCAAAGAGGGCTGAGGAACTGTGTAATACATTGGGAAAAAGCAGGAAACACATCTTCCCTGATGTGCAGGGCACATGGGGGTATGGGGAATGCCTAGAGCTTTTTTTGCTAAATGAGTTAATGAATGCAAGGGCTACAATAACAAAAGTCATAATCATCAACATTTATTAACTGCATATTCTATGCCAGCCTTGGGCTAAGTGGTTTCCATACATTTGTGTGTGTGTGTGTGTGTGTGTGTGTGTGTGTGTGTGTGTATGTGTGTGTGTACTGGTTCTGGGACTTAAACTCAGGGCCAGGACTCTCCCTGAGTTTTTGTCCTCAAGACTGGTGCTCTACCACTTGAACCACAGCTCCAATACCCCCTTTTTGTTGGTTAATTTGAGATGAGAGTCTCATAGACTTTCCTACCTGGGTTGGCTTTGAACTGAGATTCTCAGATTTCAGCCTTCTGAATAGCTAGGATTATAGGCTAGAGCCATTGGCACTTGGCTCATAAAGTAAGTTATTATCTTCCTCTCTGCAGTTAGAGAAACAGAGGCTCAGAGTAGTTGATCTATTTGAACAAGGTCACAAAGCTGCTAAACAGCAGAGCCAGATCTGAGTCTAGAATCTTAAATCCTAGACCTCAGTTTCCCTCTACACCAGTGCCCATGGGCCTTAGTAAGTTTGAGCCCTAGTGAACATATTGGGGTTGAGGGGAACAGCAGTAGCATTGGGTCTTCTCTAAAGGGACTTTTCTGTAATAGTGTCCCCATTGGGTATTGTCATTGTGAAGGATCAACGGCACTGAGATATTTTATTTTATTTTTGTGTGCTGATACTGGTTCTTGAACTCAGGGCTTGGGCATTGTCCCTTAGCTTTTTTACTAAAGGCTAGTACTCTACCACTTGAGCGTCTGGCTTCTTTTGGCGGTTGGTTAATTGGAGATGTGGGTCTCACAAATTTTTCTGCCCTGCCAGGCGCCAGTTGCTCACACCTGTAATCCTAGATACTCAGGAGGCTGAGATCTGAGGATCGTAGTTCAAAGCCAGCCCTGGCAGGAAAGTCTGTAAGACTCTTCTCTCCAATAAGCCACTAGAAAACTGGAAATGGCGCTGTGGCTCAAGTGGTAGAGCACTCGCCTTGAGCTGAAGAGCGCAGGGACAACGCCCAAGCCCAGAGTTCAAGCCCCATGACTGACAAAAAAAAAATTCTGCCCTTACTGCCTTTGATTCTTTAATCTCATATCTCAACTTCCTGAGTCTAAGATTACAAGTATGAGCCATCAGCATCTAGCTTAGATGAGATCTTGAGCAGAAATGAGATAAAGGAGAGAATTTCATGAGTTAATTCTCCAAGCATCCATGAAAAGTCAATGGGCTTCTCAGACCTCTTGAGGAATTTGAGAGAGGCTGGAGTCCAGCAGAACCAAACAAATGCTATTTGGTAAACTTTATTTGTCCTATGCACTCTATGAACTAGTTACTATAAGTTACATCCTTAAATACATTAAATTTTTCTCCGCTATCTCATGCCTACATTCCCTCCCCTGTCACTTGATGGGTTCGGGAAACACATCAGGACAGCTTCTCTATGCTTCTGTCTTCTCACAGCCTAACAGTCCTTCCTAGTTTCATCTGGTCCCTCGATCCATAGGGCTGGCATGACTCCTGCCAATACTTTCTCCTGCCCCATTCCTAGGCCAGTCCCAGATGATTCTTGTTTTTTTGTTTGTTTTTGGGTGCGGTCGTGGCGCCTGAACTCTGGGCCTGGGCGCTGTCCCTCAGCTCTTCAGCTCAAGACTAGCACTCTACCACTTGAGCCACAGCCCCCACTTCCGGCTTTTTTCTTTTTGCTTATGTGGCACTGAGGTATCGAACCCAGGGCCGCAGGCATGCAAGGCAAGCTCTCTACCACTGAGCCACCTTCCCAGCCTTCCCAGATGATTCTTTACTCATGTCCTAACTTACTGTGAGCTACAGTAGGAAACCAAGAAACCATGTGGTCACATGATCTCTCAGCCACTTGCTCTACTGCCTTTTGCCTAGATCTTGTGTGTGTGTATGTGTGTGTGTGTGAAAGAGAGAGAGAGGGAGAGAGACAGAGACAGAGACAGAGAGACAGAGAGAGATAATACTGGGAAACTCAGAGCCTTGTGCTCTTGTTTGGCTTTTTGGTCAAGGCTGGTGCTTTACCACTTGATCCATAGCTCCACGTCTGACTTTTTGGTAGTTAATTGGTGGTAAGAATCTCATAGACTTTCCTTCCTTGGCTGGCTTTGAACCATGATCCCCAGCCTTATTCAAAAGTTTTGCTCCCTTCAACATGACCTTAAATGATACTGCTCCAGGGAACCTCCTACTTTAGTCCCCTTTTTCTCTTCCTCATATCTTCCACTACTTTAATGTTCCTTTTGTACTAGTAACTCCAAAAAGTTCTAATAACTCCAATTCATGTTTGAATGACTGAAAGTGTATTTTATACTTTTATTCATACAAATAACATTTTGGGAGTTGCTAAGACACCATACTTGGAAGATGACGTGGGTTCTGCCCTGTGCCCTTACAGTCTTCTAAGCAGATATACCAAGCAATTACAATTGAGTGCCTTTACAGGGAGAGAGCTAAGGAGAGAAAAGGTAACTGGTTCAAGAAAAATGAATCCATTAGTCCCAGATTTATTTGGTGGCAAGTGACCAAAAACCCCAGATCACAGTCATTATACCCAGTTAGAAGTGTGGGAATAACATGTCTGGAGCTAGTAGGGTGGATCTGTGATCCTCAGATCCTTCATGCTTTTCATTTTATTGCTCTGTTATTCTATGTCATCCTTAACACAATGCTCTACTTCATTGTCCAATACCGTTACTTAAGCTCTAATGATCACATCTGTGTTCCAGCTAGCCCACAGGATGAAGGAGTGAAGGAGGTAGACATTCTTAATCTCCTATAAATTTAGTTCCTAGAAGTGACACAAAAGCATTTCTGCCTGCAAGCTGTTGCCAGTATTTGTTACGTAGCCCAACCTAACTGCCAGGAATTCTGGAGAAAAAGGGTTTTTGTTTTTGGTGTGTGTGTGCACACACACAGGCCAGTGCTAAGGCTTGAACTCAGAGCCAGCATGCTTTTTCACTCAAGACTAGTGCTCTACCATTTGACACACAGTTCTGACTTTTTGATGGTTAATTGGAGATGAGAGTCTTACAGACTTTCTTACGCAGGCTAGCTTCGAACTGCAGTCCTCAGATCTCAGCCTCCTGAGTAGCTAAGATTACAGGTGTGAGCCATAGGCTCCCAGAAAAGAGTTTTTATTTCAGGCTGACTATAGTTGCAGTAAAATCCAGGCTTCAGTGATTAAGGACAATGGATATTAGACAAGACAATGGATATTAGAAGCTGCAGCCTCAGTAAGTCTCCTGTAGAGTCAATGTTTATTCTGAATTTTGAGACATGAACCCCACGTTAGCCAAGCAGAGAAGAATATTTTAGGCAGTGGCTGAAGAGGGTGTTTCTGGGAAATGCAGGTAGTTTAGGAGTTCTCCATCATGGAGTGTATAATGAGGTATGGCAGGAGACATAGATAGGATCATATTGTTTAAGGAGTCCCTTGGGGGGGGGTGAGAGGCAGTCCCTTCTGAGAAATGAGGCACCCTTATAGGTAGAATGGGGAGAGGCCTATCTCAATTAAAATTGAACCCTGCAGAGATCTGCAGCCTGGGTGTGTCCTGGCCCTAGAAATCCTTAGACTTGCCTCAGTCACCAAGAGATACTGATTTGCTGTGGAGCCAAGTGCCCTTGGCAGGAGTGCCCAGGAAACGCCACAGCAGAGTGGAAAGGCTGAGGTAACTGGTCAGGGACAGCATGGTCATTGGCCCCAGAAGCCTCAGTTGCTGGTCAATGGCAGAGTACTTTGTGGGGTGCTTAGTCCACACAAGCTGCCAGCTGGGGCCTCATCCTCAGGCCTTCCAAAGGTTGTATTTATTTCCCTGATGTGACTGCAGATATTGGGGCAGGGCAGCCGGCTGTGCATAGAGCCTCTACAGAGGCTCAGTCCCTTGGCTCTGCCCCTACTGTCTGGTACTGCAACAAGTGGACAATGACCTTAGTCTAGGTCACCTCAGAGAGTTCAGCAGGGAATCCCAAATATGCCAATACTGCCTGACAGACTTCTGCTCACAGGGTCTTTCAGCCACAACACCTTATGCAGGTCACCTAATGACCCAATACAGTTGGCTTATGCCACATATCCAGGTCATCTGCTATCTCTATAGACACAATTGTTCTCACTTGCAAGTCACATCCACCACAAAGTTCATATGGGCAGAGTCCTCCCCCTACTCACATACCACTTATACCTATGTTGCATGCAGAAATAAACGTACTATGCACATGATACTCGAACATGCCTATACTCACTACATACTATGCCACATGTATGCACTTCTTACTGTACCCATTGATGCTGGTTCCTATGTTTGAGGTGGGGGCAAGTTCTCTATAGGAATCTTTGCTTTCCGAGCTATGAGGAGACAGAGGCTCAGTGAGGCATTGGGAAAGGAGAGGGCAGCACCCCCATTTCCCCAACCCAAACATGTCTACCCAGCTCACAACAAAGAATGGAGACTGCCCTTTCGCCAAGTACCCTATGAACTGATGTTTGCCCCTGACGTCAGGGACATGGAGTTCTGGGCAGGGGATCCATTACAATGCCTCAGCTCCGCCACTGCTGCCCAAGATGCCCTGGGGACAATAATCCCTGCCAACAGCCTGGAAGCAAAGCGATGCCAGGCCCACCAATGTCATGGTAGCAGGAGTAAACCTTTGTGCAACAGGCACTGTGGAATGTGCAGGGCACTTACAGGAGCTGACCTTGTGGACCTGGTGAAAGGGCGAAGAGAAAAAGGCCACGTGGCTGTTGACCTCTACCATGTGCCAGGTGCTGAAGCTCCACGGACTCATTTAGTTATCAAATCCTCAGTTCCTTGCATTTTTTATTTGTTTATTTTGGTACCAGTTCTGGGGTGTGAACGCAGGGCCTGGGCGCTGTCCCTGAGCCTTTTATTTTGTCAGTCGTGGGGTTTGAACTCTGGGCCTGGGTGCTGTCCCTCAGCTCTTCAGCTCAAGGTGAGTGCTCTACCACTTGAGCCACAGCACCACCTCCCATTTTCTGGTGGTTAATTGGAGATAAGAGTTTCATGGACGTTCCTGCCTGAGCTGGCTTTGAATTGCAATCCTCAGATCTCAGCCTCCTGAGTAGCTAGGATTACAAGTGTGAGCCACCAGTGCCCAACTTGTTCTCTGCACTTACAAACAAGAGAACAAGGACCCCAAAGAGGTGCTCAAAGCCTCACTGCCAGTAAACAGTAGGGTCTTGCATTGAATAGAGAATTACTTGTTCCTGCAGCTCTGATGAGTGCCCTTGAGGTTGGCTGGGATGCAAAGGCTGGTTGGTCCCCAGAAGGAGTGATCCTCCTAGGCTGTGTGGTGTTCTCAGGCTTCACCCTCTCATCTCCCTCTGATTGAGAGCACCGAGGCAGGGAACTTCTATGTAGGAAAGTGGAACTGGAGATGAAGAGAATAGGGAAACCATTAAATGGGTTATAATTTTGGACCCAGTGCCATAGGCTAAGCCCATTATTAGTCTGGGATATTGAGCCAAAACAGGCAGCAGGCCAGAAGCTAGAGCCAAAGCTTGAGGCAGAGCAGGGCTAAAATTAAAGTTGGGGCTGAGCTCAGAGCTTAACCTGGAGCAGTTGCCATAGCTGGAGCAGCTCCAAGCCAAGGCAAGGGTCTGAACATGGAGCCAGAGCCAGAAGGGAGGGGACAGAGTGAGACTCTAACACATGCACTTGCAGAACCTCCCAGACAGAATTCAGGTACAAGCCCAGGCACAGAGGAAGAGATACAGATCATGTTTGGCAGGGGAAACTGAGGCATGGCACATTCTGGCTCCATAGGGAAGTAGGCTTGAAGGGTAAGCAGAATTTCAGTTGGCAGGAAGGTAAGAGAGACTGTGGTTGGGACTCAGACTTGGCTCGGAGGCAGGAAAGCCCCGCCAGGATCTGTTCTGGCTAGTGTACATGGCGCACGTGGGGCAGTAGACATGAGCTGTTGGGGTTGGCAGTGAGAACCCATGAACTCTGGTGACCTGCTCATAAATTTTAACTTTACCCAGAAGGCAAGCAGATAGCAAATATCTTCGACAGGTGTTAGGAGCAATGACATGATCAGGTGTGGTAGGAGAAATCTCTGATGGTTGGGGTGCACAGAAGGCTGAGGCTAGGGGTGAGGAGTGGATGGGGAGGGGCACCAGGAAGGCCTAAACAGAGTGACCCATGAGGTCAGGGATGGTACAGATACAAGGTCTTCTAGAGGGGTGGGATTGACAAGATTTGGTAGTCATTGGTAGGTGGGGTTGTGAAGGAAAGGGTAAAGGCTAGCAAGACACTAGGTATAGAGCCCAAGTGGAGGCTGAGAGGTCATTGCAGAAGTGGGGTCACCAAAGGAGAAAGTCGAGACAGGCTTATCATCCGAACTCTGCTTCCCATAAGCCATTTGTCCTTGCCACATGCCTTCTGCTGTCTGAGTCTGTTTCCTTTTCTGTCAAATGGAGACAATTGGTGCAAGGGTATGATTCAAGTGGTAGAACACTGACATGTGTAAGGTCCTGGGTCCAATCCCCAGACCTCAAAAGAAAGGGAGGTGAGGGGCACGGAACTGTATTTTCTTCATAGGATTTTCACGATGATTAGAGAAAACATGCATGTGAGGGTATCGGCACTTAATGAGAACCAAGGCGCCAAACCTCCTGATCACAAGAGGTGGGGCTCCACGGCATGGCCTGCAGCTAGCCTGAGATCTCAGCCGTGCAGGATCCCATGGCATCTCTGGGTGCCTCTTGCCTCCTGACTTCCCCACAGCTGAGAACATTGTCTTAGGTATCTTGTTAGCTCACTCTCCAGTTAAGGAGGCTCTTTTTTTTTTCTTTTTTTCTTTTTGTCAGTCATGGGGTTTGAACTCTGGTCCTGGGCGCTGTCCCTCAGCTCTTCAGCTCAAGGTGTGCACTCTACCACTTGAGCCATAGTGCCACTTCCGGTTTTCTAATATCTTATTGGAGATAAGAGTCTCACGGACTTTCCTGCCCAGGCTAGCTTTGAACTGTGATCCTCAGATCTCAGCCTCCTTAGTAGCTAGGATTACAGGTGTGAGCCACTGGCATCTGGCTTTACTCAGGCTCTTCTGAGCTCCCTTTCCCAGCAGTGTTCCAAGGGCCCTGGAGGGTAGGAAAGAGCTCCTAAAGGGCACTTAGAACTCCTGAACTTGACTGGATCTTGCCTGAGCTCACCATTTATCTGACTATAGCAGGCTCTAATAGGAATTCCTCCTTCAGATCCAGGTACACTCATGGCTCATGCTTGTAATCCTGGCTACTCAGGAGGATAAGATCTGATCATAATTTGAAGCCTACCCAGGCAGGAAAGTCCATGAGACTCTTATCTCCAATTAATGACAGAAAAAGCCAAAGCAGTACTGTAGCTCAAGTGGTAGAGCTCTAGCACAAGAAGCTCAGGGACAGTGCCCAGGCCCAGAGTTCAAGCCCTAGAAATGGCAATAAATAAATAACCAAAAAAATGGAGGCTGGGTGTTGGTGGCTCACACCTGTAATCCTAGCTACTCAGGAGGCTACTCTGAGGATCATGGTTCAAAGCCAGCCTGGGCAGGAAAGTCTGTGAAACTCTTATCTCCAATTAATCACTAAAAATCCAGAAGTGGTACTGTGGCTCAAGTGGTAGAGTGCTCACCTTGAGCTGAAGAGCTGAGGGACAGTGCCCAGGCCGAGTTCAAGCCCCACAACTGACAAGAAAGAAAGAAGGAAAGAAAGAAAGAAAGAAAGAAGAAAGAAAAGAGAGAGAGAGGCCCCAAGCCCCAAGCCTTGGGGACGGGGGTGGGGTGGGGGGAAGAGTGGGTTACTGATAGCTCACCAGTATTCCTATTTCCTCAGGAGGCTGAGATCTGAGTGTCACAGTTTGAAGGCAGAAAAGTTCATGAGTAGCTTATCTCAAATTAATCACCAGAAAACCAGAAGTGGTACTGTGGTTCAAAGTGGTAGAGTATTAGCCTTGAGTAAAAAAGGTCAGGCACAATGCCCAGGCCCTGAGTTCAAGCCCCAGGACTGACCAAAAAGAGAGAGGGGGTGGGGAGAAGAATCCCTTCTTCAGGCCTCTTTCTCAGTTCACCTGTGCACTGAAGCTCTTGGGAGTGATCCTGCCCTGTAGGATGGATGCTGTGGCCACCTAGGGAGACAGACCCAATAGTCTTTCAGGCTCTGCTCTAATATTCTCATAATTTATTACATAAACATTATTCCTCAAATATAAATGGTCCTCACAAACTGTTAATCTGTTCAGACTGCTTCTTTGCATACAACACATGGGCTAATTTTACCCAGGTCCTGTGTCTTACAAATGTGTGCACACACATTCATGCTTCTACAGGGGCTTGAACTTGGAGCCTCCTGCTTTTGCTTGACTTTTTCCTCCAAGGCTGTACTCGATCACTTAAGTCATATGTTCACTTCCAGCTTTGTGGTGGTGATTAACTGAAAATGAGAGTCTCACAGATTTTTCTGCAGGGCCTGACTTTGAATCACAACCTTCAGCTCTTAGCCCCATGACCACCAAAAAAACAAACAAACAAAAAGACATTTCAAGCTGGGCATGGTTGCTTACTCCTGTAATCCTAACTACTCAGGAGGCTGAGATCTGATTATTGAGATTCAAAGCCAGCCCAAGCAGGAAAGTCCATGAGACTCTTATCTCCAATTAACCATCAGAAAACTGGAAGTGGCACTATGGCTCAAGTGGTAGAGTGCTTGCCTTGAACTGAAGAGCTGAGGGACAGTGCTCCTAGGCCCAGAGTTCAAGCCCCACAACTGCCCCCCCCCTCAAAAAAAAGACATTTCAAGATTGGAGGATATAGCCGGGCTCTGGTGGCTCACGCCTGTAATCCTAGCTACTCAGGAGGCTGAGATCTGAGGATCGCGGTTCAAAGCCAGCCCGGGCAGGAGAGACTGTGAGACTCTCATCTCCAATAAACCACCAGAAAACCGGAAGTGGCGCTGTAGCTCAAGTGGTAGAGTGCTCGCTTTGAGCTGAAGCGCTGAGGGACAGCGCCCAGGCCCAGAGTTCAAGCCCCACGACCGACAAAAAAAAAAAAAGATTGGAGGATAGACTAGTAGGACCCAAAATTGCAAACTGAAGTCCTGAACAATGACTTGAAAGATTTTTTCAAAGTGTCAACATTTAAAAGTTATGAAATTTCATCTAAAACTCTGATTTTAGCTTCTTTCTTTTGAAGACCTGGGAGGTTTACATTTTATAAGCTGCTATTGGGTGATGCTAGAGGCAGTCCCTTTTTTAAATTTTGTATGCCTTTTGCAAAGTAGTATTAATTATTGTGAAATAAGAAAGAAAAAAAAAAACACCTCTTGGGCAATTCCCCTGTTGCAAGGGTCTGAAAGTCAAACATTGTAAAAGGCAGATTTTTTTTTTTTATTTGCTTGTGATTCTTGATTGGCTGACTTTTAAAATGTTGCCTTCTGGGACATCTTCTTCTAATAAAAGATTTCTTGAACATGTCCAAATGACGCAACATGTGCACCAAGAAGAGACCTGTAGGCCTTTGAGTCAGCACAAGTAGGATGGAGGCCAGAAGGAGTTAGTGACCGGGAGGAAGAAGTGAGGATCTCATGTAGGTGGAGTGGGCTTGGGAATGTGGCTTAGTGGCACAGTGCTTGTTAGCATGCATGAAGCCCTGGGTTTGATTCCTCAGTACCACATACACGAAAAAAGCCGGAAGTAGTGCTGTGGCTCAAGTGGTATAGTGCTAGCCTTGAGCAAAAGAAGCTCAGGGACAGTGTCTAGGCCCTTAGTTCAAGCCCAATGCAGGCAAAAAATAAAAATAAAAATGTTGTTCATGTAGGTGGAATAAAACAGACAGATGACAGATATAGAAAACAAATTGAAGTTGGGCACTGATGGCTCATGCCTGTAATCCTAGGTATTCAGGAGGCTGAGAGCTGAGGATCACAGTTCAAAGCCACCTTGGGCAGGAAAGTCTGTGAGACTCTTATGTCCAATTAACCACCAGAAAATCAGAAAGTGGCACTGTGGCTCAAGGGGTAGAGTGTTCACCTTGAGCTGAATGGCTCAGGGACAGCGCCCAGAGTTCAAGCCCCACGACAGACAAAAACAAAACAAAACAAAAAGATGAAAGAAAGAAAGAGAAAAAAGGAAAGACAGAAAGGAAAGAAAGCAAGCAGAAGCAGAAGTTAGGGGTAAGAAGAGATAAGGCTGAAGGCTGACTGGAGTTTTGGCCTGGGTTACACAGCTAGCCAGTGGTGGTTTGAACCTCCGTGTAAATGAACAAATAAAGGCTTATAATTGTGAAGGTCCTTTGGATCTTGGCCTGTTTTTCTGCATCAACTGCTGCCCCAGTTCAACAACTGCTAGGGGCTAGAGTGGATGAATGCATGCTTGCATCACCGAATGAAAGTGCAGATATCCTGGTCTCATCCAGTTAACACCGGGGTCCCGCCCCAGCAGCAGACGCCAAGAATGTGCTGCTGGGATCCCTGACTGCTCAGCAGGGAACGGGAACCTCACAATGCAGGTGCCGGCTGCTCCCACCCTTCCGCAGCTTTGAGGCTCCAGCACAGCCCCACCACTGCTTCCTGAGCACTGCCTCGGGCCCTCAGCGTCCGGCTGCCATCCCCCGGCCCGGTAGAGGTGGGCGGGTGGGGAAGAGGTGTGCATGGAGCATTTGGGCTGCTGTTCAGTCCCAAGGTCCACTTCCTGGCTCTGTGACCTGGCATGTCTCCCAATTGTGCCATCCTGGGTTTGTTATCCCCACATCCTTCCGACCCCACCGGCCCCCTACTTCTCTCCTTAACACACGGTGCCAGAGTAGTGAGGCACCCAGAGTGGGTTTGATTCTAAATCGGGTGCCAGTGGCTCATGCCTGTAATCCTAACTACTCAGGAGGCTGAGATCAAGAATGGGCAGAAAAGTTTGTCAGACTCTATCTCCAGTTAAACATCAAAAAGCCAGCAATGGAGCTGTGGCTCAAATGGTAGAGCACTAGCCTTGTGCAGAAAAAGCTGAGGAGCAGCACCCAGGCCCTGAGTTCAAGCTCCAGTATGGAGGGGAGAAAAAAAAAAAGGCTGAGTCTACTTCATGGAAGACCTAGGTGATGGGAACAGCTGCTGAGGGCTTGACATGGATGATCTCATTAGCACTCCTTGCCTTGCCCTTCCCTCCCCAATCAGGCTTGGTTAAATGTTTTTTCTCAGGTCAGACAGCTAGGAGGCATAACAGCCCAGATCTGACTTCTGTAGGGTTCTGCGAAGCTGCTCTAATATTTAGCCTCATACACTGAAGTCAGATCTTGGAGATAGACTCATGTGGGAGGCTCCCTGGGTCCTCAGGAAGCTTTCTTTATGATGGGGAAGCACATGTTCACACTTGGAAATCTAGAAACACATTGCAACGCTAGGCAGGCAGAAAGGCATGCCTGAGCACTTAGGTACAAACAGGTTTTGTTGGGGTGGAGAGAGCAACTAGTGCAAAGCCTGAACCTGGGCCAACACCTTGGGGCCAAACTCCTCCAACAAATACAACAACGCTCCCCGCAGAGGACCTCTAACAACTTCTACCTGCTTCTAGAATGGGGTAGCCTCCTCTGCAGGGCCGTCTCTGAGTATGTCTCTGGAGAAACCTAGCTCTTCTACATAGCATGTGGTGTGTGAATGACATAGGCAGGGATGTCTTAGCAAGGACTGAGTAACCTGAGACGGTCGGGGATCCTTGATTTGCAGCATTTGTAGGTTTCATAGAAAGGAAACCCATTCTGGAGATCATTCTCTGTTGGGGGGGATCATTCCGCCACGACCTGTTTCAAGCTAATAAAGTTAAAAATGGACAATAAGCTGGGCACCAGTGGCTCACACCTCTAATCTTAGCTACTCAGGAGGCTGAGATCTGAGGATCGCCACTCAAAGACAGCCTAGGCAGGAAAATCAGTTAGACTCTTTATCTTCAATTAACCACCAGAAAACCAGAAATGATACTGTGGCTCAAGTGGTAGAGCACTCACCTTGAGCTGAAGAGCTGAGGGACGGTGCCCAGGCCCAGAGTTCAAGCCCCATGACTGACCAAAAAACAAACAAAAAGATGAACATGCCGGGTGCTGGTGGCTCACGCCTGTAATCCTAGCTACTCAGGAGGCTGAGATCTGAGGATCACGGTTCAAAGCCAGCCCGGGCAGGAAAAACCGTGAGACTCCTATCTCCAATAAACCACCAGAAAACGCGCTGTAGCTCAAGTGGTAGAACGCTCGCCTTGAGCTGAAGGCTGAGGGACAGCGCCCAGGCCCAGAGTTCAAGCCCCATGACCGATTAAAAAAAAAAAAGATGAACAATAAAACATTCTTTTTTTTGGGGGGGGGTCTGATCGTGGGCCTGGGTGCTGTCCCTCAGCTCTTCAGCTCAAGGCTAGCACTCTACCACTTGAGCCACAGCACCACTTCCAGCTTTTATTCTTTTTGCTTATGTGGTGCTGAGGAATCGAACCCAGGGCCTCATGTATGCAAGGCAAGCATTCTACCACTGAGCCACCTTCCCAGCCCTAATAAAACATTCTTATAATAGGATTTGCACCATAATTGATAGTAGTAAAACTATTAGGGAATGGTGAGTTTAGAGTCCTTATTTTTATTTTATTTTTTGCCAGCTGAAACTTGAAAACTCAGGGCCTATGTGTTGTCCCTGAGCCTCTCTGTGCTCAAGGCTAGCACTCTACAACTTGAGCCAAAGCGCCACTTTGACTTTTTCGGTTTATGTGGTACTAAAGAATCGAACCCAGGGCTCATGCATGCTAGGCAAGCACTCTACCACTAAGCTACATTCCCAGTTCCTAGAGTCTTTGTTTTTAACATAATCTATTTAAGTGTAGGTTTATATGACTTAAATTTGAATGGCTATGTTTAACAACCAGTTACTGTGATTTTTGAATACAGGCCTGCCTCTCACTAAACTGATAGGGGTCAGTTCCAGCCCAGCAATGAATCCTGGCCCAACAATAGCACCAGTCCAGTACTGAGGTTAGGTTGCTCTGTCAGCCTATGGCTGTCTTCATCCTCAGGCCTCCATGTAGGCTTCTCCGTCTCTCTAGCTTGGGTTTCCCTCTAGTGGACAAAAGAGTAATTTCAAGGTGATTGTTTTCTACCTGGGCCCAAAACAGACAGTTCATGCAACCACTCATGGAGAGTTTCTTAGCTGGGCACCGGTTGTTCACACCTATAATCCAAGATGTTCAGAAGACTGAGGACCCTGATTCAAAGCCAGCCTGAGCAAATAAATCTGAGACTCTTCAGCTAACCAGCAAAATGCCAAAAGTGTGGCTCAATTGGTAAAGCACACCAGCCATGAGTGAAAAAGCCAAAGCAAGGACTGGGAATGTGGCTTAGTGGTAGAGTGCCTGCTTAGTATGCATAAAGCCCTGGATTCAATTCCTCAGCACCACATAAACAGAAAAAGCCAGAAGTAGCCCTGTGGTAGAGCGCTAGCCTTGAGCACAGAGATGCTCGGGGACAGTGCCCAGGCTCTGAGTTCAAGCCCCAGGACTGGCAAAAAAAAAAAAAAAAAAAAGCCAAAGCAATAGAACAAGGCCCTGAACTCAAATCCAGTATTGGCGCACGCACGTGTGTGTTTGTGCTGTGCACACACACATGTTTCTTATGGAAAGTCCTTACAGTTTCACAACTGTCCTCAGGCACTAGACACTAGATGTCAGGTCCCTGTGAGAGGCACTGTCACCGGGGCTCCTTAGATCACCATCATCATCACGGTCTTCAGAGCTATTTTTAAAAAAGCAGTTGGGCACCAGTGGCTCACGCCTGTAGAAAACCAGAAGTGGTGCTATGGCTCAAGCGGTAGAGTGTTCACCTTGAGCTGAAGAGCTGAGGGACAGCGCCCAAGCCGAGAGTTCAAGCCCCACGACCGACCAAAAAACAAAATCAAAAACAAAAAGCCAACCAAAGCTGGGTGCCAGTGGTTCATGCCTATAATCCTAGCTATTCAGGATGCTGAGATCTGAAGATCACCATTGGAAGGCTACCTGAACAGGAAAGTCTGTGAGATTCTTTTTTTTTGTGTGGGGGGGTCTGGTTGGTCGTGGAGCCTGAACTCTGGGCCTGGGCGCTGTCCCTCAGCTTTTCAGCTCAAGGCGAGCACTCTACCATTTGAGCCACAGCACCACTTCTGGCTTTTTTTCTTTTTGCTTATGTGGTGCTGAGGAATTGAACCCAGGGCCTCAGGCATGCAAGGCAAGCACTCTACCACTGAGCCACCTTCCCAGCCCTGTCTGTGAGATCCTTATCTCCAATTAACCACCAGAAAACCAGAAGTGGCACTGTGGCTCAAGGGGGTTGAGAACTAACCTTAAGCAAAGAAGGCTCAGGGACAGTGCCCAGGCCCTGGGTTCAAGCCCCATGATTGACAAAACAACACAACACAAAAAACAGTTTACCCCCCTCCCTGACGTGGGGCAACTCAGACTGGCTATACCAGCCTTTCAGATTCGGGGACCAGCCATCCACAGCTCTGTAGTCAGGTCTCTATCCTCTATCTAGGAAAGCAAACCAATAGACGCACTTTATGTTAGTAATTTAGCCTTTCACACAACTCGCCTGGTGGGGAACACTGAGGGAGGTCAGTCCATGCTTTGGGTACACAAGAGAAAATGGAGTCCATCAGATGCAGAAGTAGGGCACACTACTTTCTTTTCTTTTCTTTTCTATTTTTTTCTTTCTTTTTCTTTTCTTTTTTTTCTGGCCAGTCCTTGGGCTTGAACACTGGGTCTGGGCACTGTCCCTGAGCTTCTTTTTATCAAAGCTAGAGCTCTACCAGTCAAGCCACAGCGCCACTTCCAGTTTTTTCTGTTTATGTGGTACTGAGGAATCGAACCCAGGACTTCATGTATGCTAGGCAAGCACTCTACCACTAAGCCACATTCTCAGCCCAACAATCAGCTTTTTATAACAAAGATGTCCAGCATCTAGGCCCTGAGTTCAAACCCAAGGACTGGCACAAAAGAAAAGAGAAATGAAGGATGAAGGTGATAGAGATGGCTCAGCAATAGGGCACCTGCCTACCAAGCTCAAGGTCTTGAGTTCAAATCCTAAAAGGTAAGGAACAAAAAGGAAAGAGAGGGCTGGGAAGGTGGCTCAGTGGTAGAGTGCTTGCCTTGCATGCTCGAGGCCCTGGGTTCGATTCCTCAGCACCACATAAGCAAAAAGAAAAAAGCCAGAAGTGGAGCTCTGGCTCAAGTGGTAGAGCGCTAGCCTTGAGCTGAAGAGCTGAGGGATAGCGCCCAGGCCCAGAGTTCAGGCCCCACGACCGGACCCAAAAAAAAAAAAAAAGGAAAGAGATTGATTAGAAAATTTCTGTTTGCAATCTGTCATGCTGGCTGTGCTGGTTTGTTCTGACCCTCCGTTTTCCCATCAGTAAAGTGGCTAGCCCTATTTAGCAACATTGCTGGAGAATTACACTGAACTGTAGTATGTCTAGCACAGTGTCTGGCTTAAAGTTAAGTTCCCCAAATAGCAGTTTTCAGCTCTTCCCTACCCCTCCTCTCTCTGTGTGTTAGTGTTAGTCCTGGGGCTTGAACTCAGGCAAGCCAGCATTCCTCACTTGAACCACAGCTTCACTTCCAGTTTTTTGGGAGTTAACTGAAGATAAGAATCTCACAGACTTTCTTGCTCTGACTGGCTTCCAACTGTGATCCTGAGAGCTCAGGCTCCTGAGTAGTTAGGATTACAGGCATGAGCCACTGTAGCTGGCTTGACGCTTTCTTTTTTTTTTTTTTGAGGATTTTAAAAACAATTTGTGGAGTGCCAACCCAGGCTTGGTTGTCTGGCTGAGGGGCAGGAACTGAAACAGAACAATGGAGAATCACAAGTTCGTGAGCAAAGGAACATGGATGTATATGAGCTTCCAGAAGTGAAGTCCAAGGGTGGTGCAGAAAGTGGTGCACCAGGGCTGGGGCTGAGAATATGGCTTAGTGGTAGAGCATTTGCCAAACATCCATGAAGCCCTGGATTCGATTCCTTAATACTACATAAACATAAAAAACCAAAAGTGGCACTGTGGCTCAAGTGGTAGAGTGCTAGCCTTGCGCACAGAGAGGCTCAGGGACAGAGCCCAGCCTCTGAGTTCAAGCTGTAGGACCAACAAAAAGAAAAAAAAATTAAAGCATTTCTGGTCCTGGCCCCTTTCTCAGACTGGTTGTATAAGATACAAAGTCCTCTTTCCTCACTGTACCTAAGGTAAGGACACTTCCTTAGTGTTCCAAGGAATTGCTTTATATTGAAACCAAGCATAGGTAACTGAGCCACAGATCTGGGATGAGAAACTAGACTTTAACCTGATTAAATTCTTCTGGTCCAGACTCTTCCTTGCCTTGCCTTACTCTTCTTTCTCACACACTCCTGCCTTCATCTCTACTTCTACTGGAATCCTAGAGTTTTGGGGGGTTGGGAGAGGGATCAAATCCAGAGCCTTGTCCTGCTCAGCAAGCACTTTACTACAGAGCTACGTCCCCAGTCTGGAATCCTAGACATCTTTAAGGCTCAGATCAAATTTCCCTCCTCCCGAAAGCCCTCAGACCACCTGGCTCAAGAATCTGCCTAATGAAAGTAAGAACTGTAGTTTGAAAGGGAGAATGAATTTCTTGCTTATATATGAGGAATGGTCACATATGTTTATATCCATTAACTCCTGAAATTCCACTAACATGACAGCAAATGGATTAGAACGGGGAAAAAAATTTAAATTCACAAGGACAAAAGGAAAGAAAGAAAAGAGAGAAAAATTGGTCCCATACCTTGCACCATGCATGAAAATTAATTCAAAAAGGATAACAAAACTAAATATAAGAGTTAAAATATGGGGCTGGGAAGGTGGCTCAGTGGTAGAG
>NW_012267249.1:2242111-2247669 GCF_000151885.1 Dipodomys ordii | reverse complement strand
CAAGTGGTAGAGCACTAACCTTGAGCTGAAGAGCTGAGGGACAGCATCCACACCCAGATTCAGGCCCACAACTGGCAAAAAAAAAAAAAAAATTAGCAAATTAGATTTCATCAAAATTAGAAATGTGTGTGTGTGTATGTGTGTGTGTGTGTGTAAATAAACAAGAAAGGGAAAAGAGCTTGCTGCTAGAGCATGTCTATAGTCCCAGCTACTCAAGAAGCTGAGATCTGAAGATCACAGATCAGAGCCAGACTGCATAGGAAAGATCATGAGACACTCACTTATCTCCAATTAACTAGTAAATGCCAGAAGTGGAACTGTGTATTCAAGTGGTAGACTGCCAATAAAGAACAGAAAACGCTAAGAGACAGCACTCTAGACCCTAAATTTAAGCCCCAGGATTAGCACAAGGAGAAAAAAGAAAAGAAAAAGAAAGGACATTATGGGAAACTGAGAAGATATTTGTAAATCATCTCTGATAAATGTTTAGCATCCAGAGAGTAGTAAGTCCTCACCACTCAACAACACAATGACAACACAATTTTTAAAATGGGGAGGGGGGGGATGGGAAGGAGAAACAAAGGAGGAGGCAACAATGCTTGATAAGGAATGTACTCATTACCTTGCCCGTGTAATTGTAACCTCTCTGTATGGTATTTTCTCAATAAAAATTTTTTTAAAGTATAAAATGAACAAAAAGGGCTGGGAATGTGGCTTAGTGGTAGAGTGCATGAAGCCCTGAGTTCCACATAAACAGAAAAAGCCAGAAGTGGCGCTGTGGCTCAAGTGGTAGAATGCTAGCCTTGAGCAAAAGATCAGGGATAGTGCCCAGGCTGAGTTCAAGCTCTAGACTGGCAAAAGAAAAGAAAAGAACAAAGAGCCAAGTGCTGGTGGCTTGTGCCTGTCATTCTAGCTACTCAGGAGGCTGAAATCTGAATGAAGTTTAAGGACAGCTGGAGCAAAAAAGTTCACTAGACTTCATTTCCAAACTAAAAATCAAAAAAGCAGAACTACAGATGGAGCTCAGTGGACAGTGCCAGCCTAACTCAAGGCCCTGAATTCAAACTGTAGTAGCACCACCACCATAACAGCAAAAACCAAATAAACAAAAAGAAAAAGTAGACAAAGGATTCTTTGGTGTGTGTTTGGGTATTGGGCTTGAACTTTGCTGGTTAACTGGAAATAAGAGTCTCACAGATTTTTCTTGCCCGGGCTGGCTGAGAAATAAACATTTCTCAAAAGAAATATATATATATATATATATATATATATATATACACACACACACATATACATATATATAGGCACTAATAGCCATTAAACCCATGAAAAAATGATGAACATTATTTGTTGTTAGAGAACTGTAAATCAAAACCACAATGAGCTGGGTGTCAGTGGCTTTCCTAGCTGTTCAGGAGGCTGAGATCTAGGGATCAATGCTCGAAACCAGCCCAGGCAAGAAAAAATCTGTGTGACTCTTATCTCCAATTGAACACCAAAAAGCCAGGAGTGGAACTGTGGCTCAAGTGGTAGAGCATTAGTCTTGAACAAAAAAGCTCAGGAACAATGCCCAGGTCCTGACCCCCCCCACACACACAATGGTATATCACTTCACACCAATTAAAGATATGCATAGTAGTAATAATAATGATAAGCCTGAAAATAAGAAATATTACCAAGGTTGTGAAGCCACCAGAATACTTAGGTATATGCGTAAGTCTAAATGTAGCTGTTCTGCTACTGAAGGTATAGATTCAAAACAACTGAAGGTTTATACTCAAAAACTTACATACATGGGTGAGGTAGCTCAAAGGTAGCTTGAAAAACCCTGAGTCAATCCCTACCTGTCCCCCACCAAAAAAGCCTTGTGTATAGATGTTGAAAGCAATATTATTCCAAGTATCCTAAAGTGGAAATAAGCTAAATGTTCATCAATGGATGAATGTACTAATGATATATATTAAGTTCATACAGTGGAATGTTATTCAGCCATAAAAAGGAATGAAGTAATGATATAGGCCACAACATAGATGAACCTTAGAAACACTTTGCTTAAAGAATCTAAACACAGGGGCTGGTAAGGTGGCTCAGTGGTAGAGTGCTTGCCTCGCATGCATGAGGCTCTGGGTTCGATTCCTCAGCACTACATAAGCAGAAAAAGCTGGAAGTGGTGCTGTGGCTCAAGTGGTAAAGCACTAGCCTTGAGCTTAGGGACAGCGCCCAGCCCCAGAGTTCAAGCCCCACAACCAACAAAAAAGAAAGAAAGAAAGAAAGAAATCTCTTCTATAAGCCGGGCGCTGGTGGCTCATGCCTGTAATCCTAGCTACTCAGGAGGCTGAGATCTGAGGATCGCAGTTCAAAGCCAGCCCGGGCAGGAGAGACCGTGAGACTCCTATCTCCAATAAACCACCAGAAAACCGGAAGTGGTGCTGTAGCTCAAGTGGTAGAGCGCTCGCCTTGAGCTGAAGAGCTGAGGGACAGCGCCCAGGCCCAGAGTTCAAGCCCCACGACCGACAAAAAAAAAAAAAGAATCTAAACACAGCACTTGGCTGTGAAAGCATAACAAATGCTTCCGGGGGTGCCAACCGGGGGTGGGGGGGTGGGGGTGGGGTCGACAGCAACCTGCTGGGGGATTCGTCTTTACCTCAAGTACGGTGGGGATATTCCGGTGGCCTAGAAACCCAGGCTTGCAAGATTGATCCTGCGAGGGAAAGGGGTTCGTCATGGCAGATGTATGCTATTAATACATCTCAATAAATTTTACCAGCAGTGTCATGTCTTATACAGTGTCCTGTATAAGAAGTTACCAAGTGAAGCTGGGAAGGTGGCTCAGTGGTAGAGCTTGCCTTGCATGCCTGAGACCCTGGTTTCGATTCCTCAGCACCACATAAGAAAAAAAAAGTTACCAAGTGTTGAAGGACTCCATGCTATTGTTGTGTCAGATAGAGATTGAGTACCTGTTATCAAAGTGGCCAATGATAATGCTCCCCAACATGCTTTGTGACCTGGTTTCCTCTCTATTTTTGCCCTTGCAACAGACCAAGGGAGCACACTTGGACTTGGAAAGAATAAAAGCATCATCGGTTACTATAACATCTACCAGGTAGTTCAGTTCAATCGTTTAACTCTTGTGGTGAGTTTCATAGGCAGTAGCAATGCCAACACAGGGCTAATTGTCAGCCTAGAAAAGGAACTTGCTCCATTGTTTGAAGAATTGATCAAAGTTGTGGAAGTTTCTTAATCTTATGGTGGTTTTGATGTATACCTTACCTTGTTATAAAAACACAAGTCAATCTAGCAATCTTTAGACAACAGTAATACTTTTCTCTGTATGTATGTAGGAAAGAACACCCTTTTCCACCTTATACTAAAGAATCAGCCTGTAGGTGTAATTTATAGACAATCAGTTATTACATTTACTTTTTAAGGTCTTTTCTTTAGAGAGAACTGGGGATAATGGGGATAATCTGAACTGGTTCAGTCTGTCACAGCTCTTGTGGAGTTAGTGCAGTCACCACATACGGATGGGATCCTGTTCAATGGATCAGAATCAAAATGGTGCATTGGTCCACATGAGCCATCGAGTGGTCTCTGTCATTCAGGACTCCCAGACTGCAAGGGCACGGCAGACCCTCTTATTGTGAATAATAACAAGGACATATTTTTCTTCCATTGTGTTTTATTTGCACTGAGTGTGAGAAGATAAAATGGCTTAGTAAAAGTAATAAAATCAGTACGATCACTAACTTTATATATATTTACATTGCAGTGTAGATATGTGTCACTAATGAGTTTTCTTCAGACGGTACTTCTCTTTAATGAAAAGGAAAATTATAGCTTACTCTTTTCTTCCTACTCTGCTCTCTATAACCAATCAGTGTTTTAATGATTGTTCTTTATAGAATTTAAATATGACTTGTTACTGAATCCTGTTTTCAGTATGTATATAAATGTGATAGTTTTAGCCATTTTTTCATACATGGGTATAAATAAAATAGTATTTAAAAAAATCCAAACACAAAACCGGGCGCTGGTGGCTCACACTTGTAATCCTAGCTATTCAGGAGGCTGAGATCTGAGGATCACGGTTCAAAGCCAGCCCAGGCAGGAAAGTCCGTGAGACTCTGATCTCCAATACACCACTAGAAAACCGGAAGTGGTGCTGTGGCTCAAGCGGTAGAGCACTCACCTTGAGCTGAAGAGCGCAGGGACAGCACCCAGGTCTAGAGTACAAGCCCCATGATGGACAAAAAAAAAAAGAAAAAAGAATCCAAACACAAACAGCTGTATGTTGTATGATAATTCATTGTCTGAAATAGTTCAAATGGGTGAATCTATTTTTTGGAGGGGGGTCTGGTTGTGGGGCCTGAACTTTGGGCCTGGGTGCTGTCCCTCAGCTCTTCAACTCAAGGCTAGCACACTACCACTTGAGCCACAGCGCCACTACCGGCTTTTTTCTTTTTGCTTATGTGGTGCTGAGGAATTGACCCCAGGGCCTTAGGCATGCAAGGCAAGTACTCTACCACTGAGCCACCTTCCCAGCCCCAGGTGAATCTATTGATCCAGAAGATAGATAAGTAGCTGCTAGGGTTTGAGAGAGAAGAGTAATTGCTTAATGGGTATAGGTTTCTGAGGTGATAAAAGTGTTCTGGATTTATAGTGATAGCATTTGTTCAACCTTCCAAATATACTAAAGATAACTGAATTATACTCTTTAAATGTCTAAAATAGTGATTATTTTATTTTACTTTTTGTCAATGGTGGGGCTTGAACTTAGGCTCTGGGTATAGTACCTGAGTTCAAGGCTAGCACTCTACACTTTGAGCCAAAGCTCCACTACCAGTTTTTTGGTCTTTTGGTTTGCTTTTGCCAGTCCTGGAGCTTGAACTCAGGGCCTGGGTACTATCTTTGACTTTCTTTTGCTCAAGGCTAGCATTCTACCACTTGAGCCACAGTGCCACTTCCAGCTTTTTCTCTTTATGTGGTACTAAAGAACTGAATCCAGGGCTTCATGCATGCCAGGCAAGCACCTACCACTAAGCCACATCCCCAGCCCTCCACTACCAGTTTTTTGTGTGGTTAATTGGAGATAAGAGTCTAATGGGGACTTTTCTGCCTGGGATGGCTTTAAACTGCAATCCTCAGATCTCAGTTTCCTGAGTAGTTAGGATTACAGGTATGCCATCAGCATCCAGCTAAAAGAGTGAATTTTATGTCATGTGAATTTCACCTCAATTTACATAAAGGTCAAGTTGGGCTCAGTGGTGCATGCCTATCGTCCCAGTTGCTTAATTTGCTAAGATAGCAGGGTTGCTTGAGCCCAGGAGTTCATTCAAGAGCAGCCTGACAGCATAGCAAGACTCTTGGCTCAAAAAAAAAGTAGAGTGAAGAAAAAGGGAAGAGACAGTGGCAATTGAGAGATGCCTGCAAGGGGCTGGGAAGGTGACTCAGTAGTAGAGTGCTTGTCTTGCATGCCTGAGGCCCTGGGTTCGATTCCTCAGCACCACATAAGCAAAAAGAAAAAAGCCAGAAGTGGCACTGTGGCTCAAGTGGTAGAG
>NW_012267249.1:2235823-2238808 GCF_000151885.1 Dipodomys ordii | reverse complement strand
GAAGTGGCGCTGTGGCTCAAGTGGTAGAGCGCTAGCCTTGAGCTGAAGAGCTGAGGGACAGCACCCAGGTCCAGAGTTCAGGCCCCACGACCAGACCCCCAAAAAAAAAAAGAATAATTACAAACTGGGTGCCAGTGGCTCAGGACTATAATCCTAGCTACTCAAGAGGCTGAGATCTGAGGATCTCAGTTCAAAGCCAGCCTGGGCAGGAAAGTCTATGACACTCATCTTCAATTAACCACCAAAAAAGTCATAAGTAGAGCTGGAGTTCTAGTGGTAGAAAGTCAGTCTTCAGTAAAAAAGCTATTGGTCAGTGCCGAGGCCCTGAGTTCAAGTCATAGTACAGAGAAGGACAGAGAGACAGAGACAGAGAGACAGAGAAATGTTAGCACTTTCTGCCATCTCTTTCTGCCAATGAGATCATTGAAGGTTTTTTTCCCTAGTCTATCTTCAAAGTCACCATCCAATTTTTAACTGCTGATATAGTATGAGTACATGGTTGGTTTTTAAATCATTGATGAGGGACTAGGAATGTGGCTTAGTGGTAGAGTACTTGCCTAGCATGCATGAAGCCCTGGGTTTGATTCCTCAGTACCACATAAACAGAAAAAGCTGGAAGTGACACTTGATTCAAGTGGTAGAGTGCTAGCCTTGAGCAAAAGAAGCTCAAAGACAGTGCTCAAGTCCTGAGTTCAAGCCGCAGGACTCACAAAAAAAAAAAAATATATATATATATATATATATATACACACACACACACACATATATATACAGATAGATAGATAGATAGATAGATGGGCACCAAGCTGGGAAAATTGTTGTTAATCTTACAGGAAACCAGGGTCATAATTCCTGGATTTGATGTGCAACTCAAAGGCCTAGAAAAATGCAGGAAGAATCTACTCTCTCCCATTAGTTTGGTTTCTTTGTGCTCACAACTTCAGCAGGAATCAGACCATGAAAAAGGAAGATAAAAACATGGAGGGAAAATCCTGGGATTCTTTTGCTATGTATATATACACTCAGATGCTTCAATGGGGGAGGGGTAAATGTGTGTGTGTGTGTGTGTGTGTGTGTGTGTGTTTTAAGGAGATTTTTTTTAAAATGCAAATAATTTGGATGTCCCTAGAGGCGCATTTGTTACCTTGGTGAATTTATCACCATTCTGGGTCCAGACATTAGCTCAGAAAGCACAGTTGTTAGTCCTAAAAACAGCAGCATCTCTATGGAACAGACACACATTAACCAGGCTCATGAGACTGATATTTCAAATCAGATGCCAATTCATTAATTTCTAAAGGGAAGCAGGGCTTTGAAGCAGCCTGGATCTTTCTGTTTGCTGTTGAGTGCATTCTCTCCCTGTGGGCGGATCTACATGGGGGAACAGAATGATTTTCAGAGGGTTGCTTGGTGATCCACAGCATGAGTCAGGTGGAGAATGAACTGGGTGGCTTCAGAGAAGGATGCTGCTTTATCTTCTCTGACCCTAGGCCAGTATTTTTATTCCCAAAGAGTGCATTGGTGATATCAATGATTGCCTTGGCAAATCTCCTGATCTCTGGCTTCCTTAGCAGTCCAGATCTCTGCTGGTTGTGTGTGTGTGTGTGTGTGTGTGTGTGTGTGTGTGTGTGTGTGTGACTGGTGCTTGAACTCAGGGCCTTGCATTCTTGCTTGGCTTTTTCATTCAAGGCTTGCACTCTAACACTTGAGCCTTCTCTTTACTTCTGGCTTTTTGGTGGTTAAACTGGAGATGAGAACCTCACAGAGTCTTCTGCCTAGCCTGGCTTTGAACCAAGATCCTCAGATCTCAGCTTAAAAGACAATTTATTTCCTCTTTTCCTCCTCTTAGAAGTGAGGGCACCTCCTGATTGCCCCCAGATAGTATCTACAACAATGAAAATATAGGAAGGGGCTACTGCTGCTGAGTAGGGGCTCCACTCTAGAAAAAAAAAAAAAAGCCCATTCTCCAAGCATAGGTAGGTGTCCAGTCTCCCATGAATTATATACCCATATTTTCATCCAATGGCTATTTTCTGCTAAATTTATCAGATTGGTTTCTATCACTTGTAAGCAAAAACCATGAGTGGTACTGGAACCATCCCAGACACCTGTAAATCAGAAAACAAGTCTCCAATCCGTGTGCTTCAGGGATGCAACCAAATGTGGAATCTTCTGAACCTAATATTCAATGCAGTGCAAGATATACAGGTTGTCTCAATCTGGTTGATTAGGTCACTCAGTAAGTCAGTTCCCAACTGTCTCTACAAGCTGTCCTAGGGGCAGTAATTGCAAAGTAATCACTGAGCTTGTTCCTGCCTTCAGAGATGTCCCACATCTACCTTAGACCTGACAAATACAAAGTTGAAGGTGTCATCTTCCCTGCCTTCCTGTCCACCCATACATCAACTCAAACCTTGAATCCTCTGCATCAATCACAACCAATTGCTTGCCAACTGTGTGTAGTGTGGGGCTCTTGGACCACAAAGGTCGAATGGAAAGAGAGAGAGACAGGAGGCAATTGGGTAGGAGTAAACAAATACCAGGTAGAGGCTTCTAGATTCCCTGGCTGCTATCTTTAAGTTACTTTCCTTTAGGTGTACATCTCAGACCTTTACAGTTAGTGGGAAAGCAAGGGTTTTAATGAAGTTTACAGACATCAATAGGCCAACTTCTTTTTCCTCGAAGAAGAGGGAGTAAGGCTGTGATGAGGACATAGGGAAAGGAAGAAAGGTAGGTGACAACTTGACCTTGACTTGGAGAAAATGTATTCCAGACTACTGACAGCCCCCAGGCAGTCTCTAGAGATTAAGCCCCTCTAACCCCGCGTCCATGGATCCTATCACCTTCCCTAGATATTTTTTTTTGGGGGGGTCCGGTAGTGGGGCCTGAACTCTGGGCCTGGGCGCTGTCCCTCAGCTTTTCAGTTCAAGGCTAGCGCTCTACCACTTAAGCCACAGCATCACTTCCGGCTTTTTTTTTTTTTTT